>NW_008825306.1:2277448-2313213 GCF_000699105.1 Pygoscelis adeliae
GGGAAGTGACGCTGGCTGGAGGTGATACTCTGTTTCTTATGAACTTCTTTCTTTCTATACTTATTCCTGTGGAAGAGCGCAGAAAAATGCATGTGAATGTTCTTCTATTAGAAGTGTTACTAATTATCAACAGGGTAATTGGTGGAATTTTCACCTGTATGTCATTACAGTTAGATGGATACCAGACAGTAACTTGAACTTATTATTACTTTCTAGTTATCTCAAAAGAATTAATTTTTTTTTAAAGGTTAAATCAACAACTGATTAACACTAATTAATCAGCAATTTAATCATTTAGTTCTAAACATTAACAAAATATATTCTAATATGCCTATATGAAATGTAACCATTTGAAATCTGGTTTTGGTTTGGTTTTTTTTTTTCCTTAGCCTCCATCTGCTTTGGAGTCTGTGATACTAGGTAAGAATTCACTGAAAAACAAAGAACTTAAAAACAGTGATCTACATATGGCAAGAGCTCACCCCGATTTTATGCAAACACGTAAAAAAGACCACTCCTGAGACAGGATTCTCTCAAAGAGTTTGGTCCTATTGTAACAGGCAATGTTTTTTACACTGCATATTCTTTGCACTGAGGACCTTGTTTCCATCAACAGCCCTCAAACGCTGTGATGAAGTGGCTATTATTGCCACTCCACTCTTCATACAGAAAATGGTAGGGAAAAACAATATCCAAAGTTTCGCCAACACTTTATAGTTGAAACAGAGCAGTAACTCAAATCCCTTGACTTGATGTTTTGTACTTCTCCAACAAATATTCTTCCACGTGTAAGTTCAAGGAACAACACAGAAGAATGGCTGAGGCAGCCAACCAAAACTTAAAACTAAACCCGAAACTGGATTATGTTAGCAAAGCACCACTATCACAGCTCACATCAGCTTTGTTACAAAGTTCCTCTGTTAAGAACTTCTTCCAAAGTGTTTTTGTTATTATTAGGCAACCTTTTCAAAGCAAGATGGTTCTTCAAGAACAGTATTAACGCGTGAATAACACTAGAGAAGGAAGTGCCTGAAAGCACCCTGCTTTTGAGGTAACATTGCAGCAGAATATTTTACCACTAGAGGACAGTATAATGTAACCTCCTGGACATACTGCATTTGGCAGGGAAGACTCAGGGCTTCAACCCTGTTTAGAAATCTGACAACATGAAGATAGAGGACTCTGTGTAGTAAAGCGAGGAGAAAAAAAATGGCACATCACTGATTTTCGGGGATGTAGATAGGAGCACCAATATACAGCCACAGCAACGATAACCTTGGGTGTGAGCATGCTTGTGAGTGCCAGGCAGAGCTGATGGGGTGTCTGCTTCTCTGTCGGGCTGGGGGTTAAGGAGAAGCCTTAAAGACTCTTAATATTGCTGCATGGCACAAATCCTAAAATGCTCTCTCCTTTTTACTGGTCAAAATGGCATCAACTTTGATGGAAAGATTGCCCAGCTGAGAACTGAGTAAAAACCGGAGAAAAGCTTCAAGCAGTTGACCCGTTAACAGACTATGCACAGAACTGAAGGGATCAATGAGTTTTTATAATAGAATTAATAAAGAAAGTGTCAGGGGATAATTACTGTTCTTTATTCTTTAATATCATTATCTTCTCATTGCGTCATACAACACAACTCTGATCCCATTTAGGTTTCTGAATCAAGTCACTGACTTCAATGTGCAGGCTCCTCTTGATTTCTGACTCCGAGATGAGCCTCCTTCCTTGGGGCCCAGGTGAAGTGAGCTTCACAGTATCAAAGGTGTTTAGCAGGTATCTATCTACATTGCACAAGGACAGCACTGCGTACTTTGGCAATAACAGCACAGGAAGAACTTAGGACTGGAATAAGAGAAGTGATACAGGTGAGCGTGATCTCAGGTATGCAATGAGAGATGCATGCATACAGCAGAATTCGGTTCTCTCTCATTAACATTATTTAATGACCCAATTAGCCCACATTAATGAAAAATACCTACCACAGAAACATAACATGCAACTATGAAAATAAGCAAATCAATGTGCCTGAAGGAATGGTCCCTTGCTAAGATGCAGATGACCTGGGCAGTGGCCTGAAGTGAGGAGAGCTATTTAAATATTCCACGCTCCGACGGAGACCAGATGCGATCTTGGTCAAGCTGCTACAATCACCTATGTCTATTTTTCTGTGTAAGAAATGAGAAGGTGCTCACCTAGCTGTGAGAACTGTTAAGTAGCAAGCACTGGATAAAGAGCTAAATCTTACTATATTACACCTGAAAAAAGGAAGGCAAGGAACCTCTGTACCCGAGGGAACTACAGTTCAGGGAAAGTTGTGAGATACACAGGAAAGGAGCGAACAGGCTGTCTGTGCAGCCACTGCAGTCCAGGAGGGCGGATTTACAGCACAAGGAATGGCAGATTTGAGTTGAATACCTGGAAGGGACACACATCTGTGCAGCACAACCGGCCATTTGCAGCATCTCCTGTGGCAGCAGTGCCCAGGGCACAATGGAGAAAAGGACAATGAGATGACTGCACCAAAGAACAGTATCATACAGAAAATTTCAGGTTGGTTGTTTTTTGTTTTTCCTTTCTATCAGTGAATAAATTTACATCCATTCCAGTCTAGCACAGCACACTCTTCCAGAGTTTAGAAGCAATGAGATTTCTGTTCAGCCTGCTACAGAACAGAGGGATCTGAATGGGGATCCACAGGCACTCCGAGCTAGGTCTCTGTTCTGAGCAAAACGACCACATGGAACCCAGCAATTCCCGGAACAGTTAGTGACACCTTTTCCTGCTGCTCTGCCCCAAAACAAAGTGTATTTTCATAAACATCTCTTTCAGCAACAGTGCTGGCTTTAATATCTTTGTTCCCTCCAGCTTATTCCCACCTTACACCACAACCTCATTTGCGCCAGGACAACTGCCAGTATGGCACACATTGAACTGTACTGAGGAAAATAATCCTCCCCCACGTCCCCAAAAAGACTTTTTAAAAACTGAATTAGTTTCCCAATCTAATTCACTCTGTAGTCACACAAATTGTTATACTGGCACAAGTGAATGTGCGGGTAAAGGTGGGAAGCAAGCAAGAATTAACAGCGAGTGGATGGCAATACTGTGAGAAAGAAGCGTTCGTGAAACCACAGCCTCCGTGGAGGCTGAATCTGATCATTAATGGCTGCTGAAGCACATTTAACTTTGGCACTAGCTGAACTATTCAGCTCTTAACATTTTTGCCTGACCACCTAGACAAAACTCAGGATTCTGGAGGTCTTTCCAGTAAGAAGATATTGGTATAGAATTTTACTCTAAAATAGTAATGGGTTTAATTATTATCAAGTTCACAAATAATAATTAGTTTTAACTGTTAGTTTTAATAACTAGTATTAATTTATCATGTCGAGGCATTCCACATCCGCTCATGCCTGTTACCCACTTCCACCTTGCTCACTGGACTTTCCACCCCATCAGCCACGGCACAGCTGCAGAGGTTGCTGGATCAGCCTTTGCCACAGCCAGGGGACAGGAGCGAGCGGCCAGGGGAGGAGTGGGACTTTTCTGTAGCACCTCTGCTGCTGAGAGCACAGGAACTTTCGTTATCAATGCCAGATCGTTTTTAGGAGACGTCTGACGCTGTTTCCAGGCGGTGCTCCTCACCGCAGTTTCAGCCTCTCAGCCGTGCCAGATACAGGTACTCAACCTGTTTGAGTGCTTGCACTCTAGCTGAAGGGGTAGAAACCTCCCACAGACAGAAGGCAGAAACAAGAACTGACTTTACTCTTTGTTTGTTTTTCTCCCCCCCCCCAATGTATTTATCAGCTATACTTTCGAGATAAAACTATCAAGCCCTTTTACAGGGTCAGATCTTTTCCAGCTGTGCAAGAATCAAATGAGACAGCTAGAAGTGCCCCCAGCTGGTAAAGCAGGATACTGCCCCAAGAGCTCTTGCTCAGCTTTTCTTTACTTACCCAAGATATACTACTTCCTATTCACTCTCTGGTTTTTCTGTTTTAGTTCTCAAACTCAGCTCTTTTTCTTTTGCATATGTGCCTCCCCCCCCCTCAAGACTACTTAGTATTGCCCATTAGTCCAAATTGTGCAAATATCCAAGAAGCCTCCGCTTATTTTTTTTCCAGAATTGCTGATGTGCTTGACTATCTTTTAAAATACAATATAATTTCTTTAACATAAAATTACATAAAATAAAGGTCATCAGTAAAACCTCCTAATTTCAGGAAGTCACCTCACTAGTTAATAATGGAATATTCAAGCACATATACAAACACGTATCTTTAACCCAGTTGCATCTTCCCCTTGGATACAATTACATATGAAACAAACAGCTTAAATTGGTCATAGGAGAAGAGAATTTATACAAGTAATTGTAAAAACAAATTTAAGGGGAATCAGTAGTCCCAATTTTCCCCCTTGAATATTGTAAATTTTGATCTCAAAAAGAGATAAGCTCCATGCCTATCAAGAGGGGATAAAATCATTTTTAAAATCCTATATTGCATAATGCCTGCATATTTGAAGGTAAATAATTACAGACATTTTACAGAGACATTCTCTCTCTTCCCACTTTTGTCAGTTCATATTCCACACCAGGTTTTAAAATCTTCTCTTAGCTGCAGAAAACACAGTGGCTGCTAGAATGAAGCAATAGTCAATAAATAAGTTGTAGGGTAATTCCAAAGACGTGCACTGTAAAACTTACAAAATTTGTTCAATTCCATATACATTAATCCTACATCACCTGAAGAGGAAAGGCTGAAAAATAGATTTATTTAGATTTATTTCTGCTTTAAAAAAAAAAAAAATCTTCAAGATGGCATTATAAGAATGAAGTTATGGTGCCCAAGTTATACTGAACCCTTGCACCCAACAGTGCTTCTATTTGTTCTGCTCAGTGTTTATTTTCATTTCTGAGCACATCAGACTGGCATTCCACTTGTAGGTGTAGTAAAGAGAAAACCAAACTTGAATTCCCTTTGCACAATGTACAACTTTCAAGCTTGGATGCCTACATTAAGCCAACTAAAGGTCAGAGCAGAGGAGCTACAATTATACTCATCGTTAGAAGGAGCCCGAGGCCTCAGTCCAGAAATGTATCAATGAAATTGCTTAGCTTTCAGTTGCCGAGTATCATACGGAAGTTCAGTGGCACTTTCCTATATAGGATCCTAAATACGGATTGAGTTTCCAAGTCCTTCACAGCAGATTTACCAGTACTGCAAACAAGACTGTCTCTCTCTTTACTTCACTCCATATAGTAGTACCTAGTCATGCGATTGCTTAATGCACATGCAGTCCCCTTCTTATATCACAGCTGTGTCTGGGACTGTATTAGTCAGTTCTAAAGTTTTGGACTGTGTGATTTACGGAAAGGACATTGGTTATCTCAAGTAAAAGATAGTACCTCTAGCAGATGGTTTTCACGTTTGCATCAGTATTGATAACCTGGACTCTTGTCTGCTCCGGCTGAAGTTATAGGGAATTCTCCGGTTTTAAAGTTTTGCTAGTCTTAGCAAGAAGGCGTAGTAACGATGGGCTAAACGCCTGAGCTGGCCTGAACTGCTCTTTCAGCCCTAAAGGTTGCATTTCCACGTGAGAATAGAGATGCTGTCATGCCAGCAAGAGGAAAGCCTGCAGCGTAACCATACGTATTGTATCTGTTCTGAGGATAAAGAGAAAGTGTCGCTTTCCAGAACTGCTAGCACGATACCTTCCCACAAGCATGAAATTGTCTATTTTGGAGGGGGAAAAAAAGAAGAAAGACAAGATTCCCTAATTACCATATTATGTTCCTCATACTGTCAAATGACCTACCACACTGCGGTGAAGCATGTGAGGCTGGCTAAATCCTGCCACATTATATAATTTGGTGATAACAGAGAACCAGGCACGTTAGCCAAATGACTGAGCAGATGCGGCACTTAAAAATCTATCAACTTTGCCCTGGACAACCTTAAAGAAAAAAAACAAACAAAATTAACCCAGACTCTTCCATCATCCTGATTAGTCCTAGGTGATTACTTTACTCCAAATTTTTGTCTGGGACATGTGATTTTCCCCTCTCTGTCCTCCTCAAATCCCAGCTGTGGGAGTTTTCCCATCTCCAGTGCCAATGACAGGAAAGCAAGAGCAAAACTGCTGCTCTGGGACACACAAGCTGCCACAGAGAACCTGTCCCCAAGCCCAATTTCACTGTATGTATCTTAACGGGAATCTGGGGAGGCAACATGTCCTTGAGCTACGAGACTTGCATACGACCACAAAAGTCAGTGGAGGGAGCACATTCTCCATCTCATGACCAAAGCAATGTGCATGCTCCCCACATCCTACTTTTGTCAAGCAAATAGCTGCTCATCTAAATCACATCTCAAAGATTTTGGGGATGCGGCCTAAATTCGTACTGAGTGTGCAATTTAAATGAACTATGTAATTTCCCATTCAAGTCCATAAAGCTATATTGCAACACCATTTCTATTTAACTGATTTGCAGCCCAGTTAATATGTTTTAAGTTAGGTTCCCACAGCAGAACGGATGGCAAACTAATAAAGGAATGCACAGTCCAAATACATTGAGCGTACGCTGCCTGTACACAGTGAATCAGTATATGATTCACCCACTTTCATAAAACAGTTGTGACCTTTCATCTGACTACTTCCCCAAACACAATATGAAGAAATATATATAACATACGGAAATCAGGAACCAACAAGTTAGGGGAATAATAATAGCTCATCTCATGATTTTCTGCTATTGTGCTAATCCTTACTACATGCTCTATCAAACATTGTGTCATCTCTTGCTATCCTTTGACTAGTTAACCACATCAGCTAAGGCATAGGTTGCTCTTTGTTATGAAATGAGTGAAGGCAGAGAATACCTAGTCTTTTGAAGTATCAGGCCCTAGGGGCCTCGCAAAGGGATAATTTAAAAAAAAAATGTTATTAAAAGAAATTATGTTATATCAATAAATAATATACCAATCTGCAGATAGAGAATCTAGTTCTGTATTTAAAAAGTGGCATTTATTTGTACAGCTAACTTTCCTTTCCGCCACTTACAATGTAAAGCTGATAACAAGCAACCCTGAGCACAAACATTAAATTTTGTCTACAAAGACAGCTTACACTTAGAACTAGGGAAGGTAAGGTTAACATACTACAGCATTTCACCACAGATCTTTTCACCACAATGTGTGAAAAATTGCAGGTATAAAATTAAACACTAGACCAAAATCCTCTCAAGCACCTACTAGCAATACCTTGCTCCATTAGGCATTTTGAAACAATTAATTAAATATCAGAGAAAAAGGCATACTTGGTCTCTAGAAACATAAGGTGATACACATCAAGAGGAAAACATATTTTAAATGTATTGCAAAGCTTTGGCAGGAAGATTGAAGCAGCACCATTATAATCCAAACCCAAAGCCAGAAGTTTTGAGATAGAGGAGGAAGAACACAGCTACCATGGATTCTAACAGGACATCATGCATACAAAAGAAACATATGATAAATCTGAGAAGCAAAGGCTAAATGTGTTTTCAAGGGACACTATCCTGCAAATATTTTACAAATGGTGAAAAATAGTGCATTTTTCTCACAATATAGAAAACTTGGTAAACTGGTGCTTCAGTGCATTGTGGTGTTTTTTTTTTTTTTTTCTAAATCAGATCAATTATTTCTTAGTAGCTCACTCTGGTCAGGGATCATAGTATTCTAGGGACCATATAATTGGTACCCTAAAACCCAGGAGAGATGGTTTCTTGGAATGTCGTGGCTTGCTGCTCACTAGTAGGTTGCGCTATAAGTTCATATCTGGGAGAGACAGTGGAGCCCACCGTGTGTTAGAAAATCTCCAAGGAGTAGCAGAATTGTGAAAAAGTTTGACTACTAATCAGGTGAAGTCATCACAGTGATGCTTTGCAATTGTTAACGATCCAAATTTCCAATCATGTAGCTAGAGACCTGTTTTGCAGCCCTCTGAGGGGTCACTTCAAAGCCACAGTACAGCATCTCCCTTTTCCCACATGAATGCAGTGACAGTTTGCACGACCCACTGCCTAACATTTCTACATATGAGACAATGCATTGGGTCAAAATGAGTCAACCAACAAAGGGTAAGTTGAAATCACAGGTTTATATTACAAAAAAAATCTTATAAACCCCATAAGGAATTGGGTCGTATTATCCTTGGCACTGTACCAGTAAGTAACAGAGAGCTCCTATCCCAGACAACTCACCATCTCAATTGCTGACAAGATGCCACAGGAGGAGGAAACGTAGGAACAAGATGGGGATGGATAAGCATAAAAATAGCTTGAAGAAAAGCAGAAGTCCAAGCTTCCCCTTTTCCTAACCATTCATTTATGTCCTTTGGCAGGATGGCACAAATGCAGATGATTTAAAGCTACTGTATTCACCCTTAAAGAGAAATTTTCTTCGCTGCACCTGGTACTGTTTCCCCATTGCTTTATCAGCAAAGATTAGCACAGTTCAAGGAGCTCGGATGTTCACATGCTGATGCAAGTTCTGAAAGACTGGGAAAGTTTGGCAGTTACTCGAATACTGCAACAGGCAGACACCCACAGGTACAGATGCAACGTGGTGAAATACTCAGGTCTGCTGTGAAGCTTAATCACGCTATCAAACACAGCTGTACCAGTCACATGCTGGGGACTTCCCAGCTGCAGACTCTATCTCCCAAAGCACACGTAGTTTGAAACAATTCAGTCACTATGTAATCAGCAACCATGTGAGAATTTCATTTTCTCTTTCAAAACATCTAAACAAGTCTGGATTCAGAAAGACAGTGTGGCTCGGCCACTGTGACCCTTTCTTAGTACTTTTTCTGCATTTATCATGTCAAATGTAACACTGCTGCTACAGTAGGACTGTACCGGCTTTTACAGAAAGTACTTCTACGATCTTCATTCAGGAAGGAAATAAATGTTCTTATGTACTCATGAGATCTAAAGACTTCTTTAGCAACATGATCCAGACAAATCATATCAAGACCACAGGTTAAATGTGTGACACTCAGGCATCATTAGGTTTTGAGTCTCTATCACTGGAAAATATCAGATGAAATCTATATAAAACGATGACCGTTTTAACAGAGTACAAAATAGCTAGGAATTAGGAAAAGAAAAGCCTGCATTTAAAATTCTTTGTATGTTCTAATTCCACTCGCTTATTGTCCTCTCCTTCCTCAGTTATAAACCAGACTGCAAGCCCGTGAAAGAAGAGGTGCAGTTGAATTTTGTCAGCTGTCTTTTCCTCTCTGCTCATCATCTATCAGTTCTCAGATAGGAAAACGTACTGAAAGAAATAATTCTTTACTTCCAGTTTCCTCTCTAGTCTGTGCTAATTGGCAGGTTTAAGCAGGAATATTACTAAAATAATTTTTAAAAAGGCTTAATTGCAACATACATGTATTAAGGAAACAGTTTTTGCTGGGAGTACCTACTGCAGACAGGAGAACCTACAGTAACAATTATTTTATTTCAAGAAGGAAAGAGGAAGTCGGGGGGAGAATTGTGCTAAGGGCCCTGCCTTTGGAAGGCGTTTGGTTTAAAATACTAAAGCAAGGAGCTATGTCCAAGGCACATTTTTTGTTTATCACCTCTGAACAGCTATTGTTTCTGAATGCTGACCAAATGTGAACGCTCACTGCGAAATATGCAGCGTGCTCTACTCCTGGAGAGCAGCCTTTAACATCACTAACAAATCAGCTGGATGCTATAGTTCCCTCAACACCCTTTATATCATCCCATTGAATTTACTACACGCTATTCTAAAACAAGAAAGAAAAACACACACTAGTTTGAAATAAAAGGCTGACACATCCTCCAGATATGCAGTAGTCTGAGTCACAGAGACAAAATGCACAAAATTAAGAGGAGGGCCTGCTGTATAAGACCATAAAAAAAAAAGATATTTGCTTTTGGCTTCTGCTGGTATACCGCTGTGGAAGGCACACTGGTGAAAATTTTGCATAGAGAACATAATTGTGTGATGAAATATATCTGAAATCTCCTTTTTGCAGCATCACTTCTGAAACAGATGGCATTATCCTCAGAGTAAGCATGATCAGATGGATAACAGACATGACTTGGGAAGACTTCATTAACAGGGCTTTTATGAAAATCCACTCCCCATGGTAATCTCACCTCTTAGAAAAACTCTAAAAAAGGACATGCAAGTGTTACCTCTTTCTGATCTGGAGATAAGCTGGAGTAGGCAGGAGAATGTTAAAGTAGCAACACCTGAGGAAGTTGGTAAGAAGGCAAATGCGGTACATGCTCAAACAGTCCCTGAAGAAATTGAATTAGCGTGGCAAAGAGTATTAAAAGATGATATTTTTCAGGCCTTTATGTATTGAGATTGGAAGAGGTAATAAGCCAGAGAACATGAAATTATCACCAATGCAAGAGAATGATGCCATTATTATGAGTGAACATTGTGCAATGATTCACCTGATTTAAATGCTAAACAGAAAAACACACTAAGAGGGCAGAATGAGTAGGAGAGGTGAGGGATACTGCTGCATAAAGCCATGAGCGTGGTACGTGTGTTACAACTGTCAGTAACCTGCAACTTCAGTATCCTAGCAGAGTAATTAAAACGATGATTGAAATTGATGTGGGAAAGTCAAAAGTGAGAAGTTTCTTTAAGAAGAAATATTAGGATGGTCAAGAATTTGTAATTCCACAGTCAAGGAGAAGATAATTTTGGCTAAAAATTGTGTCTTCTTTCACTACTCAGGTGTGAGCAGTAGTTCATAATAAAAAGCACTATATAATAAATGAAGGTAAAGAGAAACAGTAATAATCCATATGAATTAGGAGTTACAAAGGGGAAAAAATTGGTAAGGCAAGCTAGAAACAGTAGCGGAAAGTCCACAGCTGACAGGACCAATGTAACATGAAGAATTTAAAAAAAAAAAAAAGTATCAAGACTACAATAGTCCTAGCAGTTATATAAACCCTTTGCCAGATGGAGATGATAAATTTGTTAATACTGATGCAGGAGAGACAGAAATTTTTATAAATATTTCTATCCCATATTTGGACAGATGTTCTTATGTCACATGATGATGTCGAACTATTTTCCAGTCCCCTAGTAACCAAGCAGGTTATGATGTTACACAACAGGTATTAGAAATAAACATTTTAAAATCAGCCAATCCATCTACCTCACACCTAAGAACTAAGACTGAGAAGGCCTGAGAACTAATCATGTTTATTTTAATAAATTAAGGCATTCCAGGGAAATTCCATTTGACTGGAAAAGTGCTAATGTTGTGCCAATAATAACAAAGGCCAGCAGATGACTCAGAGAGCTAATGGATAGTTAGTCTGACGTTACTTCCAGGTAATAAAGCTGTTATAAAATTAATAAACAATTAAAGTACCGGAATATAATTAATATCAGTCAATGAAGTTTTGTGGCAAATAGATCTTGTAAAATAAAGTTAATTGCATTGTTTGATGTGACAGATGTTTGGCTGATGAAAGTAATTGTGTATCTATAATATATTTGTGGAGAACAGTTGACTTAATCGTGTATGACATTCTCATTATGAAAATTAGCACAACACAATATCAATAAAATGTGTTAAATGGACTGAAAACTGAAAGTTCTAACAAAGTAATAATGAATGGAGACTTGTAAAAACTTTAGGGCTTATCATTTGTGATTTGGAAATAAATATAAATCATCAGTGATTTGGAAATAAATATATACATCCATGATAATAAGATTTATGAGATTAATAAAATTGTGGGGACGAAAGCTGAAGATAGTCAGGTAGACCAATTTGAATCACGTAATAAACTAAGCCTGTTCTAATTAAACATGTCTTAATGCAGCCAAATGCAAAGGGACTAGAACTAAAAACTCCACTAGCAGCCAAGTCTCCTCCCTGGAAAACACGTGGTCTGAAAGGTACCAAGGTTTAGGGGTGACAAACAGCTGACATTGTAGCAAAAAAAACCCAAACCCTAATATGATCCTTGTATGTATAGATACAAAAGCAAAACAGCTTTATACAGCTATATGCGACACTGGTGAAACCTGTAGTGAAACACCACACCAAGTTTCACATTTTAGAAACAATGTTTTCAAAACAGAATACAAAAAAGCAGACAAAATGATTGGAAGAGGAAAACATCTTACAGTGACATGTCTGAAGGAAAGACTTAAAGTTCACTTGTTAACATTATTAACTAGCTTGACTTAATATATCACAGAAGATACTGGCTCCTACAGGGTTCTTTAGCATAAACACAAAGTTCAGGTAGGAAACCTGGTATATTAAACAACAAGTTATTTATAACTCAGATTACCATGGGAATTCTCAATGGCATCTGTAATTCTTGAGGTCTTCAAGTCTGGATACATTTTCGAGTGTTGTAGCTCAGCATGTATTTGGAAGCTTACTACTGCAGTTGAACACAAAATATTCTATACAGAGGTAACTGGGTAATAATAACCTACGATACAGAGAGGAAATTAACTGACTTAGTAGTTCCTTCTAGCTTTTTTTTCCCCTGTGAATACAGCAAATATATTTTACTCTCTCTTCCAAAGAAGTGAGCTGACACCACTTCACTGATTCTGGAATACCCTATGTTGAGATCTGCCAGAAATCACTAAAGATTGTCAGATCCTCAGGCTTATCGTCAGAATGGGTATTCCCTGGAAAGGAAAAGAAAAGGGTTTTATATAACAAAAAGGTAGGGGGGGAGAGGGAAGCGAAAATCTTAAGCCTGATCCCATTGACATTAATATGTGATTTGTCATAGATTTGCAGAGGCACGATCTGGAGCAAAGAGTTCATAACACTGTGGAAATAGTCCTAATTTTCTAATTTTGGTGTTCTTAATTCCACTCACAATTTCTTCAGGAGCAACTGCTTGGCTTTGTGCATGGTGTAATAATGACAGTCAGACCTTCCGCTTTTCCAGAAATAACCATGTCATAAGCTGCTGCTTCCTTGTTTTATGTATTTACAGACATCAACAAGCCTATATAAAGCCTCTCCATAATTTGGTCATATACAGTAGTCTTCCTTTTGATATATTTTTAGATCAATTGCACTTAAACAATACTTCCTCAACCTACTGAACTTTGCTCTGAGACAGATGATCAAGAGAAATGCAAATACTGTATACTGTTTAAAGGATGACAGCCAGCATTTTCCACAGCACTTGTTGAAAGGGTAGGGTACTAAGAAGTACAAAGAGTTCAGCGTGACTCCAAAGTGGTGCAGCACTCGTGCTTACAAACTCTGCATTTGCCCTTTGAGTTGCCTCCAAAGCAAGATAGGTGTAAATTTATCAGCATGCAAGAAGCAGAAGCTAACTCATGGTCTTTCAGTTTTCTAATAAAGGGTGTCACTTTGAAGAAAACAGCTTTAAGCCTCTTTGCAAATAACTTTATCAAAGGGAGAATTGTAAGGAATAAGATGACTCATCAAGGAAAAGCTGTGTCTGTGTGCTCCTTTCCTTCTTTGGTACAAGGTACAAAAAAAAGCTGTAAACATTGGGAGAGCGTATTTTCCTAAGGCTAGGTTGTTGTGTGCCTTCAAGCACATTACCTTAGAATATCAGGAATGTCAAACCTTTCCTTCTCTGAATTTTCCAGTCTAGAGGATATAAACAGGCCCACCTTCTGGTTCCTGGCTCTAGTACAGGAAACCTTTCTATCAGATTCTGCCATTCCCTTCAGAGAAAGAGGTGTGGCTAAGCACAGCCGTGCCTTCAAGATTTTTCACGGTCAAAAGAGCTTGACTGCTAAAGCAGCAGAGTGGGCAAAAGTCACAAAAAACTGTGGAGACACCAGGACTTTTTTTACATGGTTAAAGTACAAGCTAAATCAGTCCCAATTACAATACTGGGCACTGTTGCATGAATAGATTTCCCCTCACAGGGTGTAAAGTACAGCACAAAAAATTCATAGCCGTTTTGAAAAAACTATTTTCAGCTACCTTGTGTGCTATGAAAACTCTCCTGTTCTGATTCTGTTTTGATCCCAGGCAGCTAACGCATGTCTTACTGTGCAGAGCACCTGCATAGGGAGAGAACCTGTTAGCATGTCCCCATTGGATGAATAGACTCTTTATGTGCAAATTTTGTTTTAAAATGCTGATTAGTCACATAACAATCAGAATATTGAGGAGAAAAGCACTTGGAACATCTGTAGTTTGCAGTGATTATATCTGAGTTGAGAATCCACTGTGCATTAGAATATACACACGCACATCTCGCTACATCTTAGTGAGGAAAAAACGCAGCAATTTCATCAGATACCAGACAATATCCCAGCAGGTAAATAAAAACAATGTTGAAAAAACATTACAGTGTTAATTTTTGTGCTTTCTAACTGGAAATTGTTGAGATATTGTATTTAACAACTATTTAATTTGTTTTTCAACATAGTCTTATATTACTAAACCATTTTGAGTGGTGATTTTTAAAAGATGTTCACAAACTAAATGCAGTTATAGAAGGACGTCCCCTGGATAGGAGATCCCTAAAGAACTAAGATATTGTATTAGTGGTTCAAACGGATGCCGCTTTTCCCTATGACTCAGTACTGGGCTAAGTTACCCCATACTGCACCACACCACATAGGAGGTCACGCATCTGCTAGCATTTTCAAGAGGAAAAAGAGTGCTAGAGGCCGTCATAAATATCACTTCGGGCAAGTATTCTACCAATTTCCATTTCCCTCTGAAGATTCAACTCAAGGTGCTGTTCTTCATTGGCAGATATACAGTGTTTCCAAATGCTGACTACAGGTAGAGACATCTCATGGCAGCTAAATACCATCCCTTCTATATAACTACCTGAGCAGATTCAGAATACCTTGTGTGGTCATCAGAGAAAGCCAAAGTGTATACATCAGTGGAAAGCTGATGTTTTGTTCCTGGAAAGTCTGCTTTCCAGGAACAAGACATTCTTGTAGAACTGATTACATTGCAACTCCTGTTCGCTGGCAGAACTAGAGATACGTGCAGGTGGCATGTTCTGCAGCCGGTAATCCAAAGGAGACTACTGAAAAAGAATCAGGCACTAAAGAATAACACTGAGAACGAAGACAGACACAAATGGACTTTGAGATGGAGAGTGGCACACAACATGAAATGAGATGGAAAATGACTGACCCAGGGACAGGAAGGACAGGCACATAAACAGTACAAGAAAAGGCATGGAAGCCTGCAAAGGGTGGAAGCATATGGCTATATCATGTGCAACTGAACTCAGCAAGAGCTGACTCAAACTGGCAAAAAGAGAAGGATATATGTAAAGGTGAAAGAATGGTGATGCATAGGGTGTGTGTTGGTGCTGATTTTGCAGGAATCTGAAGCTATGTAGTTGAGGCTTTTACTCTGAATTCGATGGAAGATGAAAAGCTGGTACAGGCAACCTTTTTTCAGCTGTTAAACTTGTATTAGGCGAAATTCACTCCATCAGAACCGAAATGCATGCCTACTGCGAATGCCTCAAGCCACCCCAAACTGCCTTTCAGGATCCTGCAGAGCCCTGTCGTACATATGGTCTGGATATTAAAAGAAACCATTTTAAGAGGGTCTCGTCCTGTAAAACTCCAGCAACTAACTCAGTAACAAATGTCTTTAAATTTCAGCGCGAAAAATGCCCCTTTCCCAGTTGTTATCTATCCTGGCTGCCCCTTCAGGACCTTTGCAAATAAATGGAGCGGTTTTGCTACGCTTACAACAAATAGCTCCCATCACATGGCAGCCCGCTGGAACCCAGTGACATGGCTTGCATGAGTTAGGATTACAGAATCAAGCCCACGGAAACTAATGGATAAGCTGTTCCTATCCAGTAACCTACAATTATTCGCTGGCCTCCAGACTCAGTTTTTATGTTCTCTCCTGACTCATGCTACCTTCCAGCCCCAGATCCTAATGAATGTGACTTAATCCACCCCCCTGTGCTGTTGATCACTACTAAGTCTTCCCTATCTCTGTTGTCACAGTGCCATGCTTTAAGAAAAGTGAAGAATGCAGCCTTTGTGGCAGCACTGAGCGAACGCCACTTTTAAGGAGAATGTCCCAAATCTCATTAAAAAGAGATAAAGCCATCTGGATCCTAGGACAGTCAGTTTAAAAAAAAACCCACAAAACTATTTTGAAACCAATTTACTAAGAAAAACAGAAAGGAAAACAAGTTTGCTGCCAACAAACGTTGTAGCCCTTGTCATCTATTACCACATGAACAAAGCACTCAATGACTGACTCTAATACCATTGCCAATTATTATGACAACATACAGTATAATCGTATTATGTTTACAATATAATACATGTGAGTATTCGATAGAGCCTGGCAGGACTTCAGTCACTGCCTCTTTTATGCTTTAAAAACCAATTTTTCAAACTGAGTTTGCTGTATAACATGTTCCCTAATTACATACTTTACTGTATAGAGAACAAGAAAGGATATTGAAAGTGATTTCAGGCAAACCTCTTAACATTTAGTGAGATAAACCATTTTTATTCACACACATTGCACCACTACCAGCCAACATAATGTCTTTATTCTATAGACATGCCCCACCTCATTCCCATTGACATTAGTGGCAAGTTTTTCAGAAGTTTCAACTGAAGCAAAATCAAGACCAAAATGTTCAGGGCCTAGTTTTAAAGGGGTTCTTGCCTCGCCGTTTATTCTACAATTGCAAATAACTATAAAGGTAAACAGGATCATTTAAACATCTGCTTAATTTGTGAATGACATCAGATAACAAACTTACCAAATGACTCAATTTATATTTGCCAAATCACGTGCAAAATACAAGCAGGAGGTTGCCTTGGAAAATACGAACTAAAGGCATACGCTCAGACTCAACTACCTACTTAGTAAGAGACCTCCTTGTCAGCCCATAGCCAACAACTCAGTCAAATTTCTGGGTGGGCTACCTACTTTGCAGATAAATCAGGACATGGGTGCAGAGATACTTAAAATAGTAACGTGCACGCTAGCTTAAGTCTACCATGCCTGAGCAACGGCACATACATATGACTACAATGATTCTCAGGCAAGCTTGAGTTCAGAAGCAACATGGTTCACACAGCTCTTCATCTGAGTCGATGAACCTCACTAGATTCAAGATATCATTATAAATGATGATAATGCACCAGCTTGGGTGCCTCTACACTGCGCTCCACTGAGCATCCTGTTTCAGAGACTTCTTAGCTCAGGATCAGCTAAGAATAAATGAAATCAATTTAGGTTTTAAAGTTTAGATTTAAAAACAGTAGAATTATCCACAGCTTTCTTTTCTCCAGACTATCCTGGTCCCTCGCTATCATGGCTTAAATGCATTTCAATAATAAAATGTTACTTAATGTAATAACTGAATTAGCAAAAAAAAAAGTGATGTTGATGACTTGATGTAATGGGTAAAAAACTGGTTGGATAGTTGGTTTCAGAAGGTAGTGGTTAATGGGTTGTCCTCAGCCTCGAGGCTTGTAACAAGGGGAGTACTGCACAGGTCTGTCCTGGGACCATTTCTGTTTCACATCTATCAATGACCTGGAGGAGGCAATGAAGTGTGCTCTCACCAAGCTTCCAGGTGACACCAAGCTGGGCAGACCAGTCAAACATGCTCAAGAGCAGGGCCACCAGACAAAGGGACCTAGATAGGCTAGAGGGTTGGGCTGATATGGAATTATGAAATTCAACAACGACAAATGGAAGTCTTGCACTTGGGAAGGAAAAACCCCATGCAGCAGTACAGGCTGGAGACCAACTGGCTGGGCAGCTGAGGACATTGGCAGCGACAATGAGCCAGCAGTATGCCCTGGCAGCAAAGAAGGGCAACAACATCCTGGGCTGTACCACCAGGCACATAGCCAGTAGATCATGAGATGTGATTATCCCCCTTCACTCAGCACGCTTTCGACTGTATTGAGAATACTGCATCGAGAATACTGCACCCAGTTTTGGGCCTCCCAGTATGAGAAAGGTGTTGATAAACCAGAGTGAGTCCACTGAAGGGCCACCAAGATGGTCAGGGGGCTAGAGCAGAGGCTGGGTGAGGAGATGCTGAGGGAAGTGGGCTTGTTCAACCTGGAGGTGGTTTTGGGAGGACCTAATAGCAGCTTTTCAATACCTGTGAGGAGGTTACCAAGAACATGGAGCCAGGCTCTCCTCAGCACTGTGTGGCAGAAAGATGAGACACAAAAGGACAAATTGAAACAAGAAAGGCTCCAACTTGACATAAGGATAAACTTTTTCACCAGCCAAGCATTGGAGCAGGTTGTCCAAAGCAGTTGTGTAGTCTCCATCCTTGGCAACGTTCAAGACCTGACTGAATAAAGCCCTGAGCACATGCATATGGATGCCACAGCTTGAACTCCAGTTATTGACAAACACTGGCTTGTTCTGCTATTGAAAGGTGCTAAAAAACACATGCCACCACTGGCAGCTCCAAAGCACAGCCCTCGTTACATGGGGACAGAGTCAGAGCAAGTAACAATTGCAGGGATGACTTCTTCAATGTGATGTTCGGCTTGGAAATTTTAGTGCTGGCACAGTGGTCTGAGTGGAGCTGCCTTGCAAATTCCTGAAGAATGTCCGAAACCTCTTAGAGGCTTTTCTGATCACTGTTGGGGAACACATTTTCACACTTCAGTATGATTTATACAATCTAAGATCCATGTATAAACTTAACAGGAAAATCTGGAATATATGTCCTTGTATTTCTATAGCACTGGCTAAAGAGAAAACAATTGGAAGTATCAGGCTGGAGAGAAACTGTTAGGGTAATTCCTCAAGTATCTGTCTTGGGACATACTTAATATTTTCCCTTGTGACCTTGGCACAGAAATTAGGTCTGTGATAAGCTGTTAGTACAAAGAAAGACTTTATTCCACGCCAAAGGAGAACGGGTAACTCTGCAGTAACAGAATGAAATTAGATAAAGTGCATGGTCATACACATAGGAGTAAGAATTCCTGTGACAACTTGGAAATAACAAATGAGGAGAAAGGAGGGTGTATTAGTCCATCGGAGGATGACTATGAGCAATCACTGGCATGTGGCACAGATAACACTAAGATATTCTGGGTGAGATGTTACCGGGAAAGACAGAGAACTATTAATGTCAGGATACAAAGCACTAATCAGAGTGAAACACATTACATGTAAAGTCTTGTCACTCATATTCAAGAAAAATTAAACCAAAATAGAGCAATTACATAAAAGTCTGACTTGAGCTCCCAGGCAACACAGTAATAAAAATAAGACAAATGCTAAAGATGTAGATAAAATGTCTGTTACGAAAGACAAGTCTGATCAAACTATTAACAAGCTGCCAAAATTCACTACTTTGAATATTTCCTTTACAATATCCTTCATGGTTAATCATTACAATTTAAAATGACCAGCATTATGTACTACTTTGTTTCTCCGGACATCAGTTTTAGCATATTTCTCTTCTGGATATCTCTTTTTTTCACCTTCTGTTCCAGGACTACGGATAGCAACAACCCTGAAATTTATTTCAACATGGATCCTCACAAATATAGACAAACTTCTGTTATTCTCCAAGAGTTACAGGAAATTTTAGCAGAAATATCAGTTACCAAGGAGAAACAGAAATGACAGTTTGATTCCATCATGAAAAGAAAGTCTGTGCAATTATGAATTCGTATTGCTGGAATTGGGAATCTTACTGTCATTCTTCAGGCAAGATCACTGAAAAAACACAATTTTCCCCACCAACAACACAGACTGTTTTCAAGGCTGTGACAGTCATGCATAATATTAAGCATTACGTGGCACTTTGCCCGTTCAATTAATCCTCATGGCTTTCCTGGTAGGTAGTTTAGAGACCATCCTAAGGCCACAAAAGTAAATCAACTAGGGTAAGAACACAGCAGTGTCCATCTCCCAGGTGAGTGTTGACCTTTAGACCATGCTCCTCTTCTAGGAAGGGATCCTGGCAAATTCCAAGCTTTATGGGAAAGAGGTTCTATTTAAACATTTAAAACTTTAAAGCACTTACTGGAATAGAAAAAAGGAAATGGAAATAGAAAAGATGAGAAATCCAAGTTAATCCAAGAAACACGATAGCAATTGATCACAGTGCAGTCTGGAAGGAAAATGCAATCGATAGAGAGGGAAAGAAATCAAATAAAAAAGATATTGCTTCAGTGACTGAAGCAAAGATCCTCAAATTGCAGCTAGGGGTGATTAATTTGTTCTCACCCCTACTGTACGATGAAAACTAGAAAGCTAAACATTAAGAAATGTCATCTAATGACAACATACATCTTTCTTACAACTGTGTAAAAGTGGCAAAATATGAGTTTGAAATTGCTATTAGAATTGCTATTCAGTGCTTTAGAAGTGGCTTACTCACCAAATAGACTGCTTACTCACTACAAGGGAGTGTTTTAGTGCACATGTGCTCCTGGAAAATGATGTTAGCATGAAAATTCTCCTGGCTTTTATTGTCTTTTCTAGATCTGGTATTGATATTTTGATGACAAATTGATATTTTTGGTGACAATTTCTATTTGTTCCAGGTATTAGGAATGTAACATTGTTAATGAAAATAACGCTAACATTTACAAAGTTTATGATATTACAGATCTAGACAGAAAGAAGGTACCACATAGGCAAGTATCCTAAATATTAAGCAAATACTATTTTCATTTAGGAAATAAATCGTCATGATTTTTTGAAACATCACTTTGTACCTAAGAAGTAAGTGGAGCCAGGTCAGTATGGTCCTATATATACCTAGAGGACAGCAATACTATTTTGCTACGAAAATCAGAATCTTTCATTAGAGAATTTGAACATTTTTTTTTTTAAGAGAAAAGTAGGAAGTTCCCACTCTGCAGCTTGGAAAACTGAAGTCTCATAATCAAGAGCTCAAAAGTCAAGCTCCGTTATTCATATTTTACAGCATCTTATTCCATGTGTAGCTACAGTAATTCATTGCCAACACTTTCACAGCACAGTATTACTTAGATAGAAGCAAGAATGCAAAATCCAGCTCAAATGTTTTAACGAGAAGTTCAGAAGAAAATCTTGCCTTTGTGTTTCCTCATTCTGTCCTCTAATTCTCAGACTGTTCAGTCTCTCATAGGATCATCTCTGAGGGAAATACTTGAATACTGCCCTCCTCTGTGTCCTACACTTGCTTTCTGGAATTCATCTAGCTGGTATAATTTAAAAAAAAAAAAAAGAGACTTATCTAGGTTACATCAGAAACTTATCTGGCCCTCTGTTAGTACAAGAAGAGGAGAAGAACGATGGTTCAATTTCTTTCCCTCTGTCCTCAGATGGGTCAATATGACATAGGTGGGGACTTGACCCCCTGCCTTTCACAGGCAAGTGAGTCACTCCTAGGATTAAGAACACAGACATTAATGTACATCTGATCCTTAAACCCCAAGGACAAATCAAACTCTCTTTTCTCTTTCAGATACTATTAACTCGGAGAATATGAGACTTTTTTTTTTTCCCCTTACGTTTCATTGAGTTTTAATTCAAATTTATTTTTAATTTAAGGATTCCCTTAGTTCAGTTTTCTTGAGTTTCATTTTTTTAAAAAGTTTTCTTAACATTTTCCCTCAGAATTTAAACTCTTCTTTCTTTCCAAGATTTAGATGACATTATAAAATGAATACTGTTTCTTTAAAGCTGACACAGTAAGAACGAGCAGGCTGTCTTAGATTGCAGGCCATTTCATTTCTCATAAGCATGCTATCATTAGCTACCTTTAGGAGAATGAATTATATCGATTGGTTCAAATCAAACTTGTGACCTGGTGGCAGTATTAGATGTTTGTTACAAAGCATCATCTCCTCATTAATCTTTCATTAGACAGCGTGATCCGAGAAGCCAGCAGCAGTCACACCACGCTTACTCTCTTGAGTGATGCCACCACAGAGGGCTCCCTTATTGGATCACAGCAATTACTGGCCTTACAATGCAGATTCTGAAAGCCTTATCAAATTTCCTCCTAGATATGGCAAGCTTACAGATAATCATGTGCTGTTTTTTGGGTGAGGACATCACGGAATTACACCAAAATGCAGTAAGCTCAAGTCATTTGCAATTAAACATGTGACTCTTGATTCTGAGATGATACATCTTCATTTACAGCATATGAAGTATTTTACAGAAAGCCGAAATACATAAAATTACAGTGCCTTAAAAAGTTCCAGTCAAAGAACAGAAAACTGCCAAATCAGATTTCTTTATGGGAGAAATGAAGCAGAATCTCTGGTACCTGGATTGCTGGCATCTTAGCGCCGCGATTTAAAGGAACTGAGTAACAACTGCAAGTAAACAGCAGACAGTATGAGAAAGAAGCATCTGTTCCCGAGTACCTAAGCACTGCTGGAACAGAGCCCAAGAGGGGGACATAGGTTGTTATTTTCAGCTCAATAGCACATCATAACAAGGCTTGGGGGAGAAAGCTGGGAATTGTGCACTCTAACAATACATGATTATTTGCATGCAAACATAAAAAAGGTTAATATTTTAGTAGCTCTGAGTGAAGAAGAGCCTTAATATACTGCAACTGACCTATACTTCCAGGCTTACAAGCATAAGGGTTGTATCACTAAGCTATTTTCTGCAACCACATAAAGGTAGCGTTAAAATCTGAACACAAGACACCCCATTAACCTCTGCAACCACTAAAATAAAAAGGCCTAGCAAAGGACAAAATAACTCTCCATTAGAAGAGAACTTAAAAATGCACGCTGCAGAAATGTTCTTACTTACGGAGCTTAAAAATGATTCTGGCTAAATTACCAAGTTTTGATCAGGGGTATGGAAAAGTGACATGCACAGTGCACACTGATGTAACGTAACCGCCTCACTGCTGCCTCAGGCAAGGTGGTGAACGCCCTCCAGTCCCACAGATGTTACACCTCCTAGGAACACCATCCATGGCCACACCCACGGCAAACCCGATAGAGTTGTCCACTGTCAATATGACTGTGAAAGGACAGGCAGCCTACGTAGAGCATCAAAACTAAGACTGACTTCTTTTCCCACATGAAAAAAGTCCCACAAAAAGACACTTCCAGGACAGGCAGATTTAGATAAAACACAGGACAGCTAGATTTAGCTAATGCTGTAAGTTGTGGGTTCATCTCATTATGGGCAGTACAAAATGTCAGTGTGACACTTACTACACAAACTCCAGTGGTTCAGAGTTTGGAATTTGCTCTGAAAAAGATAATTTGAGCTTTAGGAAACTGAAGTGCCTCCTTTTTTATTATGCTGTTGGCTTGGGCGCTTAGTTAAGTACTTATCTCCTCGAGTTCAACGGGAAACTTCTATCATTGTTTTCTCAAGTCCCTCCCTCAAAGCACACGTATTTGGAGAAGCAAAATGATACTACCCTAACTCATATGATATACTGCATATCTTGCATGATAAAAATCAGTCCCTAGTCTCTTACGCCTGGGTTGTGATAACAGCAAAAAGATAGACAAGATGAGCTGACCCAGATTTCAATGAGGGGCAGATTCGCTGTACAAATCTGGACCTGGTATTTGTCAGAAAAATCAGCCTTCAAGTTTCACACTAACCTCAAAATACTTCGTCATGACATGGTTCCTCAGTGAGGAACACGGACTTTGGAAAGATTTAAATTGTACCGTGCTGCCTTAGCTCACACGCTACTGTTCTCTGGAGCTACCAGCCAAGTTTCGGGTAAGATACCAGTATTCTGAAAAAAGATGCAAGTCTCTGGTGAAAAACTTTTCAAATGCGAACATGCCATTCTGATGCAGAAACTGAGACTGATAAGAGAGGAAGAAAATATACAAGCACTGTCAAGAGACAATTAAATAGAACAAAGTATTATTATATATCTTCAGTTGCACATAACATGCATTCATTTACAAAAAGACTGAAATCTAAATATTTATAATAGAAAACCATGCATTTATCATAGCCTTCCAGTCCATTTACGTTACAGAATTAAACATTTTACCAACAATAGGTGAATACAACAAATACTCTCCAAATTCTAACAAAACAGTTGTCAAGCTAATATGCCTTAGGCAAGATTACTTCAGCCATAACTGAAAGGTAGGCATCTATGGGGCAAGAGGTAACAGCTGTGTTACACAATTGTTTTGGTTGGGGAATATATTCCAACTGAAACGGCAGAAATAATTTAGGCAGCTATGTAAATATAATTTAAGGATACAGAGGTTAACAACCTTGAAAAGCATCTTTACTGACCACAAATGGCTTCTTTCCAAAAGACACCTCCGTATCACAGCATTCCACTACACCTTCCTAGAAGCATGAATCCCAAATACTGAAGTTTTAATACCAATTCCTAGAACACAGACATGGTCACTGGATGTTTCTGATCCAAGTTTTTATTGAAGCTAATGGACCCTGACTCACAAAATGTGATAAAAATCAAAGCACAGTGATAAAAACTGTGTGAGCCGTATCAGTTAATCACATGCACCATGCACCTATTTTAAGCATGAGGCTGATAGACTGTTGTTTGTTCTTTTTAACTCCTGAAAACATATACATTAAGGAATAATTGTACTGTTAACTTACTGTAAGTTTTCCATCAATAGTTTGTATATTACTACCATACTGTGAAATGCTGACACAGGAAGGAATTATATAACGCTCTGACTTTTAAACGCCAAATAATCAATAAGCCATCCTTAAGAAGTAGTATATGTGTGAATGACAAACTGATTACATCTAGAAGGACCAAGAAAGGCATAATTTAATTTTCCAACTTACCAAGCCTCAGAATTCCTTGCTCAAATTGCTGGAGATTAATAATAAACTGTAGGTGTCATCGTGACCGTGGTCATACCAGCCTATTATAATGAAGCCAGAGGCAGTTTACAATTTTCAACAACGCCATTCATTTCACCCAAGAAGTCAGAATTTGATCGTTTCCAATAGTAAACAATGTGACATATGAAACATGTCTGACGTAACTGACTCTTACTGATAAACCAGTCCACATAAAGCCATTTGTGTTAGGGAAAAAAAAAAGATTGGAATAGCAGAACGCTGATTGACAAGGTATACAGCTCCACAATTCTTTGACTAACTGCGAGCAGCTAGATTGTATTTTGACGAGCCCCCCCAGTCCAAACAGAGCATGTATAATGGCAATAGTTCTTTCCACAGCACAGTGGCAAAATTAAACTCTGCTTGTGGAGCAATGTGTAAATTGGTTCTAAGTGTCTTATGGCAAAATGTTACAAGACTTCATGTGTGGCATATTTTTCAGTTTGAAACATGTGAAGCAGTGAATGTCAATCTTCGGATCTGGAAGCTTCCTGCACAAGAAGGCCTTGAAAATAAAGAAATAATAGCTGCATTTTAGTAAATTAAATAACTGTGTATCTTCTTGCTTGCCTCAGGCTCTTGCTTGCTTGTCTGGCAAACAGAGATAAAATGGAGCAGCTCACCTGCTTCTCAACAAGATGATGAAAATTCTGTTCATTTTAAGAAAACATTTTGTATTTGAAAAAAATTGTATTTTCTGACAACAACAAATTCTACCAGAATCCTCATTTCACTGATCCTAACTCCATCCATTTCACCAACTATAACTTCCCTTGCCTTTCATTCTTCCTTCTCACCAAAACACAAGTCCCTGTTTTTCTGCTCTAGGCTGCTTCTGACTTTCTTTGTTTGACCACTTGGAAATGCTCCAAGGGGCTAAGATATGTAAAGTAAAATCAAATAAACCTAACAGAAACCAGATCTTTCATATATCATCACAATCAGTTGGAAATTTCAAAATTATACCGAGGACATTCCTTGAAGTTTTGCAATAAACAGTATGGCTTCATTAAAAATTAAGGTACTGTAGTCAGAGAAATGTTAATGTCTTGAGTGTTAGACTTGACTTTGCTCTGCCAGTACCACTGCTATCATTCTATTGAATTAATAAATATAGCTGAATACATTTCCTGAATTTTGTCTGAGGCCTGGCAGCAAGCTCATTGCAACATGGAAATCTTTTGGAAAGCCTGTGTAACAAGCATCTTCCCGATATATACTCAGGTCAGAAAACGGAAAGTGTGATAAAAAATACTGGGTATGAACTTAGAGAATAACCTGAATCTATCCTTACATAATCACGACAGATCCTTGCGTGAAGGACAGTGTAATTTGTTTCTTATTTGATAGAGTGAATTTAGTCTCACAACTGTAATACAAAACTCTAACAAATATTCTAATAAAATTATTGTATTTGATTCTATGCAGAACTTTTATTTACAGACTTTGATCCTGCCTTCTTCATGTACTTCAGAGAACAGCCCCGGTTTTCAGCTCCTTTCAGAAAAATCCAAGCTCAAAGGCTCAAAGCAGAAATGAAACAGGGAGGGAAAATTAACTTGTCTGGGAGGACTACCATTAACTCACAGTTCTCACCAGATTAATACAGAAATTGGGTTCCTAGCATTATCCAGCCTGGTCACTAGCTTTTTTAATCTTATATATGTGATGCAATACTTAAGTGTAGTAAAGGATTAAACACTTAAACCCTGATAGAGCAGAGCCTTTAAGCAAGTAAGATGAACGAAGTAAGCAACTAAATATAAGATGTGACTTCCATGAAGACAGCCACACTAGGAGAAGTTTAGCAAAGGTTTCTATAGCTAACTTTCAAATATATAGGATTATAGGAGGAGGAGGAATAACCCAGACAAGCCAAAAACACAGCAAATTAAAAAAAAAAAGGTTAAATTAGGTAAGGTAGATTATAAGAACCTATTTAGTACATTCACCTATAAAAAACCTAAAATATTTCTGTAAAGAGCAGTAGCAACTTCAAACGCTATTAATGGAGCAAGGCCTGATTTAAAATAATACCCACATTGAATCTTATATGGTGAAGTACTGTGCTGAAGCCAGAGTAAATGGAGATAATGGGACCTGATTAATTCATAGATGGATAATTTTTCCATAGACAACTTAGAGTTGAACAGAGGTAAAAACTCCCCAGTACTAAAGGATGATAAAACAGACGTTTGTACTGTAGACATCAATATTCATCTGGAATCTGGACTATTTAGTTTAGAACACAAGGTATAAGAATGATTGGTAGCGAGAGGAAATACTTTGAACAAGTTTACAAAATCTAACATATATCTCATTCCAAAACAGACTTTCTGCTTCATGAAACAAAATTAACTTCACCAAGTTTTATGGCAAAAAGCAACCAAAATCATTCACAACCCTGCCTCTGAATAATTACATTTTTGCTGGTCTTGCTGCAAAATCATGCAATTTCATTAACTCTGTACTATTTCAACATCAGAAACATGTACTCTGCATGTTTACACATTAGTTAGCACGCATTTTCTAAACAACCGCATCAGTAATAATATTAACAGCTTTTAAAAAGATTTGCAAGCATGGATGAGCCTTGCTCACACATACAGAGTCCATAACAAAACATGAAACTAGATGTATTTTGTGGAGGTTTTGGATTTTGCCAAGAGCTTCTGGCACAGCGTAACTCCCTCCTATGCTGTCATTCCAGATCACAGATTTGAGAAAAACAAAACACGTTCTCATTTACTTTTAAGTCTGTGGTGTACTGTATCTAGCATGGAATTTCTCTGTAAGCAAAATTCATTTAGGTAAAGCATTATTTACTAATCAAGTGTTCGGTAATACATTAAGCAATTCAAATACCTCCTATACAATCAACAGTGTACTTTCCAAGGACTGTAGAACGTATATTCTTCAGAGATTAAGAATTACCTACCACAGTGAGGCACACAAAATCCCAATACTTGGTTTCTTTCCAAACAGTCTTACTAGAACACGAGACTGAAAACTAAAGAAAACTAAAGATTTATTGTAAATGACTGTTCTTTTTGTAATATGCTTTGCAATTCTAATAATCAATCAGTTGTAAAAAGGTTTCATTTGCACGTGACAATATGGGGCAACATCCACTACAAGGAAATCTAAATACATTATCTGTGCCAGGTAGGTTTTAATAACTTCCCTTGGTTTCTTTTTCTGCATGATAGAACTCTTGATTAGAAAGTCATATAGAAAATATTAAACTGGAGAAATAAATCTAATTTACAACCAATAAAAAAGTTAAAAATACAAAATCCATGGGAATAGCAGTAAGTTATAGTTGGATATGTGGTATTTTTATATGTATTCATACCTACGCATAAAACAAATTACTTGTTACCAAACTGTATGATCAGTGCTCATCTAGAACACCAGACTGGTAAAGAACATATATGAATACAGTGGTTTGTATACCGAGGTGTACTAATACATATGTACCTTGAAATGTAGGGATCTGGAATTTGTACCCAACTTATCTTAAATACAGATATTGTACCTACCATACAGAACAGAGAGTCTGATCCTATTCTAACAACATCACTCCCACTGATATCCCCGTTATATGGAGAGTCACATCCATATATACATTAAAACATTGCTAGCCACATTTTATGCATTAAAAAACCAACTTGTTATGCAAAATATAGTGAGTTTGACATTACTTTGTGAAAAACTTGGCAGAAGAGATAAGGTTATACATTAGTATAGACACACATGATGTGTTACTGGATGGTTATACTGCACAGTTCTGTATGTATTTTGAAATGTACTTGATTAATTAAGTAACTATACTTTATAATTATGAATAATGGATATGGAATTGCATTAAGAAAAATGTTTAAATTCTAAACTCAAACATCAAACAACAAACAAAAAACATCAAACGGAACAGAATTGCCTGATTTCATGAGAAAAATTCACATTGTCAGGTAAAAGAGATGGTCATTTCAATAGTAACTGAAAATGGAAATGCACAACTGTACCGAGCCCTTCCATGAACAGTCCTGCTGACCTGGGAGGAAGAGTTATCTATGCAGGATTAATATCTGAGCGCAATGTCTGCTCAGCATTCAGAGCAATGAGAGAACAGGCACTGCACATCCAGTACAGGGAACAAACAAGAACCCAGAAATCCTATTTTTCCAGGGCATAGTTATAGTCTGCTTATGCCAGTGGGATGCCCCAGTGCATGCAGCCCAGAGGCAGACTAAGATTCATGAAGGCAGCAGTGGATATAGATGTGCAGCTATGAAGGGAAGAGAAAGATCACTTTAACATGGGAAACTAATGGAAATTCAGTATACCGCTAGCTCCTGGAAGAGCATTCTTAAAAAGCAGAACTGCTGTCCCCATTAAAAAATTGTTTTGGTGGTTGTTCATATTGGTCTTAAATTGTCTATTCACTAAACACATTGTATCTCAGTCAAGTGATTTTTGACTGTGCAGTTTTATTTAACATAAAACTTTTTTTGAGCCACTAAGTATATTTAGATTAAATTATATTTACACTAGAAAACTTCAGATCATGTAGTATTCTAACACATTTTTTGCTACTAAAACCAACAATGTTCTAATTCTTACCTGTTGACAATGAGTCCATTTAAGGATTTAACTAAATCCTTTATGAATTTTAGTCAAACACTGAAGATTAATTCAATGCGGCGCATTCCAGTTTTATATTCTATACTGCTTGCTATGTCACTTCTTTACCACAAAACATCTACATAGCTATCTATAGTTGATCTACACGACTAAATCTGCATGTGTGTAAAAATAATTCTGTAATACAATATTTGCTTTTAGAAAGTCCGGAATTACCCAAGATGTACACATCATAAGGTCCTGTTTAAAGTTACTTTAAAACCCCTTGTGTACATTATTGCTTAGAATTTTAAAAGTGTGAAGTGCAACTGACATACTATTATTTTCATGTAAGATGTGTTCACACTGGTATATATTTTTTTTCATGAGAAAAAGAACTTCTATACTCCTTTAGTCTGAGTGGCTTTTATCTCAGACCAACAGAAACAATAAAATCAAAGAAAGAGAGCGGTGTCTCCAAGAGTTGTCCTCATAAAGGAAAAAATTATGTTAACTCACAGTAATTAAAAATGCAGTCATAACATTGGCTGCAGTATCATCTAGACATGCCTGCTCTAGCTTTAGAATAATTTGCTGGGATACTTGTAGCGATCTAGGTGGGGCAGCACAGAGCTCAGCAATGGCTAGCAAAATGGTCTGCTTCGGGCAGTCAGAAGCTCAATGGAATTGAAAGCTTTATAATAGCAATACAGTTTGTAATTCTCACACAAGATTTGCTCATCAAATTCGTAACTATGCCTCCTTGTAGTCTTTAATTCAGAGTACGTGCTTGGATGGTAAGTGCCCTCACTTCCCTAGGTTTTGCCTTTATGTTTATAGGAATTAATACTTTCATTCTTCAAAAGGCCCATACATGAATGAGACTGGCATGTCAGATCAACTATTACTTTTTGATCTAAGAGCCACTCCTGCAGGCTTCTTTGAAATTTGATATTAGACTCAGTTTTGCTGTAATCTTAGCTCAAGTTGCAAGTTAAATATTGACCTTAATTTAAGTCCTATCTATACATTAAAAAAAAAAAACAAACAAAACCCAAACTAACTTGATATGGCACTGGAAAATTAAAGGATGGGCAAAGGTCAATTTTCACGACTCATCAGTTGCTCACACCACCACCTCATAGTGTGGATACTTGCTTACAATGCTTATATGCTACTAGCATTTCACAGATGTTCACAATTACTTCCATGTCTCCAGAACAAACAGTCCATGAATAATTCAGAGAGTAGCAAAATCCACTGTAATAAAGGAATCCAGGGAATATGCACCTCAGTTCACCATACCACACAAAAATGAGTGGATTTCTTGTACAGACCCATTATCTAATGCATCACTTCGTATTGTGGTCCCTGTTTAGGCTTAACTTGAGGACATGAGTTACACAGCAGAGAAAAAAAAAAGCCCATTGTCTGGAGACAACAAATTCACAGTGGCTGTCCTAACCGTGTGGTTTCTCTCAATACCTACAGATTGTCCACATCAACTCAGATTCATCACTGTTCTTATGCCAGCAGTGGTACAAGGATGTAAGCGAGGTGGCTTGCACCTCCGTCAGTGAGGGTCAGGGTCACGTACAACCATCAGCACAACTTAGGGCAGTTCTCTGGATTCCCCAATTTGTGCTCCTAATGTAGTCCTTATAAATTATTACAAGAAAGCTGGCTACCTGTACACAAAAGCATTCTGACTGCTCCCTCCCCTTGAATGACTTCTATGCTCAGACTGTGTACAGGGGCCAGGAACGCGGAGGCAGGATGCCATAGTGGCTATGAGGAGAAGAGACAGAGAACCAGCGTACAGGGAGGAAGACCAGACCTTTTTGCTCTCTTGACCCCTGATATCTGCACATGAGGTAAGGCAGACCAAAAAACGGCTCCTAAATGTAGAATCAGCACATGATCATGCTGACATGTTAGTAAAAAAATATATTTTTTTCCTCTGTTACTGTTATTACCCATTTCTTTTTTTGCAGGTAGGAAATGAGACTAATCAAGAAAAAGACTAATACCTAAGAAGATTAAAGAAGTTCCATCAGAAAATTTTCCTTCTAAAAACTTAATCTGTGAGTAGAGATGTCACTACAGTATTCTAAGATGCTCTTTGTTCTCTAATTGCCTCTTATAAAGAAATAAAGCAATGGTACTGCACAGAACAAAAATACGCTCTACAATCTACTTCAATACATATCTTTTCCTAGACTTGAAGGCAACAGCAACATTAATCAAAGAGATAATAAGTATTGCTACTACAGAAAAAGTAGCCCATCCTCCCAAACAGATGCACATTTATATTTAAAAAGCAATGTAATGGTTCCTGATACTGACTTTTATCTGTATACAGTTCTCAAAGACAGCAATAGACATTTCCATTGTGAGGAACACTATATGGCCAGGGATGTGTACTATGCAGAAGGGAAAAACGGTTACTAATCTTTTCATATCTTGTTCTCGGGGTAGAAACATCTCTTCCACTCTTGGCTGACGCATCTCCTGGGCACTAAAGCCAGATTTTTCTTGGCACTGAGTGGGCTGAGCACTTTTTTGTGCTTTTGACCAGAGTAGATACCACTCTGACCTGTCTTCCATTCCATCATGTGAAATTACTGATGGATACACATGGTGAAATGGAAGAAAAGGCAGAACACACCTCACAGAGCAGGCAATTCTAAAAAAGGAAAACTGATACTTTGCTTGTGTTTATAATTCTTCTTTATATGACTTCCAAAATGTACTTCACAGATCCTGAGAATCACAGTCTATTTGGAAGACATGAACCACATTACCAAGTCTGCATCAGCCCTCAAAGTAACAAAGCACTTTGCAATGATACAAATGGGTGACCAAGTAATTAGTTTGCAGAATTAAAAAAAAAATTGATTTCCCTACTATATTGCATGTGCTATTTAGAAATTGTAAGGTAATCTAGGTAATGTAACAGTAAGGTAATCTAAAAAACTTACAAGCTGACACTTCAGCTCCTCAATAAAAGAATACTATCCAGCAAATATCTATTAGAAATTATGTATGGAGAGGCAGGTAGACATTTTATTTTTTCTACATGTGGAATAAACAAGATAATGCCAAAGCTTCAGTTCAGAATAACACAGAGGGCTAGACAGTTGAGGCTGTAAACCTTGCCTCTCCCCTGTGCCTATGAAGCTCAGGAATGAAAATGGAAGATAAAAATATCAATGAAGTGAAAGTCAATACTTTTTGTCAAAAATTTACATAAAACCTCGAAGGTCTTTGCCCTTGTAGGAAGAGACAAAAAAAGGCCCTGGTACTAGTGATAAGTACATTAGTTTGGAGTTATGAAGAGTTAACAAGGTATTCCATAGTAATCAGACCACTGCTAAATAGACTTGACCTTACCTAGCACCAGGGACTGAAGACTAGCCATTGAGCCATCTTGAAGCATTGAAACATCTGCAAACCTTTAGCAACTATCAACATCATCTGGTGTAGAAAAAGACTATTTCAGGATTTCATCCTGTAATGATGAGAAAATACTATGAGCAGACTACATGATGGTAAATTTTCTAAACTCTACCTTGTAAGACACCTGCTCACATATGGAAGGTAACCCTGCACAAATGAGAGACAGAGCTGACTACTGTCAGCTCAGTCCTTGGAGATGATTGAGGAAGGACCCTCTATAGAAAGGAATACAACAAGTACAACCCAGACCAGGCCTTGGCAAAGAGGACTACTGCTACAAGTTCCAGGGACCTGTCTCTGGCTCTATGGCCTATTTACTCTCTGTCGTGGAAATAAATTTCTTGGACATAACCTGGACCAGCAGTCTAGATCAGCAGTTCACAAACTGGGAATCGTGCATCTGGGTGGAAAAAAAAGGGTAACAAGCACCAGTCTCCAGCAGAAGCTTCTCAAAGCAGCAGCTTTGCTGCTTTTTAAGTTGCTTTGGGCTCAGCTCAGCAAGTTGATTGCAACATTGAGCTTCTGTGAAGCAGTTAATAGCTACTGTGGAGAGCTGCTGAAAGTAAGTGTTCTTGGGGTGAGGAGAACATGAAACTTCCCTATGAAGTAGCAGTGAAGGATGTGATCTTTCTCATTGACACAGAGTAAGGAATAATGCCCAAAGCCACCATTTTGACATCTTCCTTTCCCTGGAGATATGGTGTGACTACAGCGTGCATTGTGGGGCTGGAGTGGCAGAACTGCAGCCCTGAGCAGCCCCCCTTGTCCTGTAGCAGGGAGAGGTACCTGTAATGGCAATTCTCCAGAGCACAATCTAGAATAATCTCCAGCCTATTATCTTATCCTGTTCTGTTCCCCCTACCTCAAGAAAACTTGTATCCAGCTGAGAGGAAGGGTAGGGAATGGCAGAAAAAACGTGAGAACCGCTCCTGGATCTATCCCATGCAGCGCTTCCAGCAGATCTGGAATTTAGTTGTGGGTGTAAGCAGTTTATTGGCACAGGTGAGGCTATATCAAGAGGAGTACAAATAGGATGGTGTTGTCAGTCTGATGTTGCTTCTAACATCAGTAGAGATTGCAATGCTAATGCAGGCACCTGCCTCCAAGAAAAATTACATTAGAGGTTTCTAGCCTACACTTCAATCCGCAGTGGCACCGGAATCAAAGGAGGGAAAGGAATACCCGGGTAAGATCTACTAAACGTGCTAAAGCTCTCAGTAGTGGGAAGAATACTTTGATATGTAACAAGGGAGACAATGGAAATAAGAAAAAAAATTTCATCCATAGAACAAACGCTGTGACATAAATCTCTAGCAGGGGTGGCAATAGAAAGGTCCTAGAGATTAACAAAAGGGGATGTGGATGGGTGGATGTGTAGAGTTTCAAGCAATTTTGTTATGTCATTGCATCTGGCTGTAATGACAGACAACAGGACCAGTCTTGTTTGTGGAAAGCATCAAGCCTTGGCTCTTTTTCTTATTCCCCGTTGTAAAGGTCAGACACTTTTATCTGAGATATCCCAATATACTTTCCTGTCCTGAGGCTTTTTAGTGATCCTTCAGCTACTGCTCTGGGGATCTTACAAAAATGCCTTGAAGACAGAACAAACCTCTTGTCCAAAGATAAGCCATGTACCTTCAACCTTACAGAGGAGAGTTAAATAGCACTAAAGCAGTACTCTTGAGAGAAACAGGCTTGCACAGCTTTAAGACAAGGTCATGAGGAGTCCTATTGCTGTCTTCTGTGACCAAATAGAAGGGTGTAGAGAAGTTAAAGTCAAACTCTTCTCAGAAACACGCAGTAAAAGGACTGCATTAGATGAGGCAGTGGACACAAGTTGCAACAAGGGAAATTTTGATTAGATATCAAGAAATTATTCACCGTGAAGGCAGTCAAACCTTGGAACAAGATACTGAGAGAAGATGTAGAATTTCCATCCTTGGAAATGCTCAAAACCTGACTGGATAAGGCCTCGAGCAAACTAAGCAAAGCAGGCCGTGCTTTCAGCAGTGGTTTGAATTAGATAATGTCCAGAGATCCCTTCCACTCTATATAATCCTGTGATTCTTGAGTAGGCATTCCTCTTGTCAGGAACAGAAGATGGGACAGAGACTCAAGAAAATAATCCTGTCAGTGTATCTCTGGTAACTCCTGAAGCCTTTTTTTAAACAAACGTGCTATGTTTACCTCTACTCTGTCGTCCTGTGGTGAACCTGGAAGAGAGGTGTAGGGGCTGCTGCCATGGAAGCTTTGGAATTCTTGTGGTATGAGGGGCAGAGTAGAAACCATCATCCACAGTAACATAAAGAACTTAGAGACAAACATAATCAAGAAGAGTACTCCCACAAACCTACCTATTTAACACTATGCTGTGGTATTGTGTGAGCAACCAGGGATCAGGTTAGGAAAGCTAAAGCCCTGATAGAATTAAATCTGGCCAGGGACATCAAGGACAACAAGAAAAGATTCTACAGGTACGTTGGGGATAAAAGGAAGACTAGGAAAAATGCAAGCCCTCTCTGGAATGAAATGGGAGACCTGGTTACTCGGGATATGGAGAAGACTGAGGTACTCAATGACTTTTTTGCCTCAGTCCTCACCAGCAAGTGCTCAAGCCTCACCACCCAAGCCGCACAAGGCAAAGGTGGGGACTGGCAAAATGAAGTGCCACCCACTGTAGGAGAAGATCAGGTACAAGACCATCTACAGAATCTGAAGGTGCACAAATTCATGGGACCTGATGAAATGCAGCCGTGGGTCCTGAGGGAATTGGCGGATAAAGTTGCTAAGCCACTATCCATCGTATTTGAGAAGTCGTGGCAGTCCGGTGA
>NW_008825306.1:2313736-2324914 GCF_000699105.1 Pygoscelis adeliae
GGATGCCATCCAGAGGGACCTTGACAGGCTTGAGAGGTGGGCCCGCGTGAACCTCATGAAGTTCAACAAGGCCAAGTGCAAGGTCTTGCATATGGGCTGGGGCAATCCCAAGCACAAATACAGGCTGGGCAGAGAATGGATTGAGAGCAGCCCTGAGGAGGAGGACTTAGGGGTGTTGGTTGATGAAAAGCTCAACATGATCCGGCAACGTGCGCTTGCAGCCCAGAAAACCAACTGTATCCTGGGCTGCATCAAAAGAAGCGTGACCAGCAGGTCAAAGGAGGTGATTCTGCCCCTCTACTCTGCTCTCATGAGACCCCACCTGGAGTACTGTGTTCACAAAGATGATCAGAGGGCTGGAGCACCTCTCCTATGAAGACAGGCTGAGAGAGTTGGGGTTGTTCAGCCTGGAGAAGAGAAGGCTCCAGGGAGACCTTATAGCAGCCTTCCAGTACCTGAAGGGGGCCTACAAGCAAGCTGGAGAGGGACTTTTTACAAGGGCATGTAGTGATAGGACAAGGGGTAATGGCTTTAAACTTGAAAGAGGGTAGATTTAGATTAGATACAAGGAAGAAATTCTTCATTATAAGGACGGTGAGGCACTGGAACAGGTTGCCCAGAGAAGTTGTGGATGCCCCATCCCTGGAAGTGTTCAAGGCCAGGTTGGATGAGGCTTCGAGCAACCTGGTCTAGTGGAAGGAGTCCCTTGCCGATGGTGGCGAGGTTGGAACTAGATGATCTTTAAGGATCCTTCCAACTCAAACCATTCTATGATTTACATTACAGAGAGTTGTTCAGGGAATGTAAGAGCACCAGTTCCTACATCTACATCAAAGAAAGGTCAGAAAGCTCTGCATGAAAAGAGTGCCCATCCTGTCCTGATGCTACTGATTTTTCCATCTCTGATGTCCAATATACACACATACCACACACGGAAAACACATGCTACCAGTGGAAGAACTTCTCTCAGGTCTTCCCAAAGCACTTGTGCTACTATTACAGTCCAATATCTTTATAGCAAAGTTGAATTATATTACGGGACATCTGAACAGAAAGTTTTCATCTTTGTCCAATGTTTTATCACATCTATGTACAAGAAGTTACAGACATTTTGCTCCTAAAATTAGAAATAGCACTGTAGCATGAGTACTTCCCACAAATTTCACAGGTAAGAAAGGAACACTGCTAGTTACTGCTCTACTTTTCTGCAGTTCGCTATTTCTAGTAAGTTTTGAAAGTATTCTTTAAATGAGCAGTGTTCCTTTACTCCAGTGCTGTAGGGCATTTCTTGATAATCAGGAGGAAGTAGGAGAAATGAAATGAGTGTTACTTTCAGCAAAAGCTGAGTCACAGTTACACTTTGCTACACAACACCCTGCCCTTTGTGCCCTTCTGCTTACAGGCTGCAGCAACCTTCAGCTGTCTACAAGTTGAAAGTCATGTTCAGAAACCAAAAAATGGTATCAGCAACTTTTGTAACATGTCACATGGATCTGTGAGCATGATTTTGGGAAAGTTCCAAGCTTAGAAAATGTTGCTCCTATTATTCCAATTATGTGGCAAGAACTTTTTGTTTACACGGTTTATTTGTAATACTGTGTAGGATTGGGGGTTTCAGCCTAAAAATAAAAATGAGATATTGCTGGAAACTGAGTAACAGTGACAATGGCCACTAATGGTCCTCCATTATGTGTGGGTGCATATTAGGAACTGCAGAGAATTAATCAACACACGCTTATTATGTCATACGGTGATCAACTACTCAAAGTCAATGGAGAAACTTGTGCTGCTTTCAATAGCATTTGGATCAAACAGGCCATGATGCAAAAACAACCCAACCCCAAAACAGCTGATATCGAACCTGTGGGTACATGCTAAATAAGGACAACTGAAGTTCCCAAACTGACATATTGTCTGTGAACAGTCAGATTCCCAGACCTCTGAGCACTCACAAATAAAGTCAACTGCCAGTAAATCTGGCAGCTGTTGCAGCTTCATGATGGTTAGAGTTTATATACCCAGGCTTTGCAAACAATGCTAGAAACCCTCATCACTGTTGGAGACCTGTTAATGCATCTGCTAATACCTATGGCTTATTCACTCAGCAAACTGATGTTATTTAAGATGCTCTTGCCTTTCTGCAAGAGGTTAACATCACCAAGCAGTTAGAGGAAAAAAAAAATGTATGAGCAAACCTAAAAAAACCCAGCCTCAACCGTTTGCTAAATGAACATATCCTTTGTGCAGCTGAACTACATTGACAAAGCTATACAAGCACATAAATGCCTAACTGCATTTTTGTACTACATTTTACATATCTATAGTTCAGTGTATAGAGTTAAGTTATTATTACACTTTTATGGCCAGTTTATATTCTTACCGAATTTATCTTAATGGAATAATGTAAGCATATTGTACAAAGTGTTCTTTGCCTCCATCTTCTTCTAAACCAGAACTTCCCAGTTTCAGAAATGTTAAAGATAGGTTTGTAACATGCAATATGAGCTTGTATATTGTCTCAGCCATAGTTCCAATGCGAACTCAACTAATCACAACAGCACTGTGCCACATCAAAAACCCAGACTAGACACTATGCCATGACATATGGCTACCACGAGCTTGTTCAGAACTTGGGTATCTCTGCATGTGCACGACTAGATGGTATAGACATCCATAGTGTATTTCAGAAAAGGACCCAGCTGATCTCTGTAAAGTTGGTTCCAATCTGCACCCATCTGTACACAGTGAAACATTATGTACAACTCATACCCTGTATTATCAGAAAGTGAACTAATATTCAGCATCCTAAAATGGAAGTTCTCAGAAAGCAGATACAAGCAGGAAGGACATACTGTCATATCTGAATGTTATGCAATACTTCACTAACACAATTCTCAGCATAACTCTCAAAACCTCAGGTCATCTCCAGCATCAGATGTTATCAGACTTCTTTGTAAACCATTAAGCTCTGGAGAAAAGGTGTCCGAAGATATCCCAAAAAGGACACAAGTGGCTTTCAGCATCTTCTCTACATATTGTATCATACAATGAAAACAAAAGGAGACTGTGAAGAAAGGGTAGAAAATGTTTCTTCCTCTGTGTGACTGCTCTCCTTTAATTTACTGCATTCTGTTATAAACTTATAATCCAATTCTGTGAGAAATAAATGCTCTTTTATGGATCTAAGTATTTAGCAAAACCAGGCAAAGACCATGAGAGAGTCATCTTCCTAATCATATTAACAGCAAAACTCCTGTGATTGAATGAATCAAGAGTTAACATTACAACACATTAAAAGGACAGTTTATAGTAATTAATTGTCCAAATTGTAGGTCTTATTTTTAATAAGAGTATCATCACGATAAAATGTGTTATAAATGCTAAAGCACCATAATAAACCAGCAACTGTCAAGCTCATCTCTGAGAAACATTAAGTGGGGGGGGTGGGAGTAAAAACAACTCCAAGTAACTTCCCTTACTCCTGTTACTAGAAATAATATAAATCAACACTTAACGCATTCCAATACCAAGACGATCCTCCTCCAGATCTATGTCTATAGGTGCAGCTAACCCACTTTTGTACAGAGGGGATTAGCTTCAAAACAGCACTGCCCCACCTCTTCCTTGGCCTCATGAAGTAAATTCATGAGGGGAGAAGAGACTGTAAGACTGGGAACATACATTATCTCCACTTTCACTCTTGGAGACTTTACAGGAAGAGAATGAACAGCACAGTGGAAGTTTTATAACAATAAGGTACCCCCAAATCAATGCAACTAGGTGTGGTAAATACAGTCAAACAATACTGAAGTGTTTTTCAGTACTAGATTCTTCATTAGACATCATCAGCTACTTGCTGATAACCTCTTACGTGCTCAGTGAGAACGGATATGGAAATCAAGATTTAACCTAGTCTTTAAAATGACTGCTGAAAATTATTTTAAAAGACTACTTATTTGTTTTACGTCAACATGATTTATTTCCTTTTACACAGATGGTCATTCTATTTTGTACCTAGATTTTCATTGCAGCACTTAATATTGTGCAAGATTGCTATTTGTAACTGGACAAGAATCTGCAAAGTAACACTTAGAATACTGTACTTCAGAATACACGTTTCCCCAGTGTGAAATCAGAAATACTGATTTAAAAAATGTGTCACCTTGTTTTATGGTTCAAATGTACTATAAAAAATGTTCCCAAGAAACATCTGGTTTGTATTCACACCAGTTTGGTTTAAATACATATGTCAACAGATAATCCTCATATTCCAAGTCTGAGTGAAAACAGACCTTTTCAGCAAATTCAGCCTCACCCTAATTCCTTCTGAAATAAGTGATAATTTCTACTTTATTGGGTGCAGAATATTATCCACTAGTGATAAAACTCTCAATGAACTTAAAAATCTTACCTTTAATAATCAATTCTTACCTCATCCCATTATCACTGATCTCAGTGACACAGGAACATATCCCAAGGGATCATTAAATAAACAAGCATGTGCCTTTTTAGATTTGAATTTTTATTTTTCAAAGAACTGACAACAAGCATAAAAATGAATCATAATAACCTTTATTACAGATGCACTCTTCTTTTCAACAGCTGAAGACCGTTTCTTTTCAGTGCTAAATAACTTGGCATTTAAGCAGAACAGCAATCACAAAACAACAAAACTCCACAGCAGTTATGAAGTAGCAAAAGAGTAAAACCTGGATTTCTTTATCTGCATTTTCAAGCCCTTACAAAGATTGCACTAAAGACAGCGTTACTGCCCAGGAGGCAGGCAGGATACTACACTGTAATCAGAGTTATTAAAAGCAATCCAAATTACAGAAGTTAAAGCAAAACCAGACTTATTTTTAAGTGCTGTGTTTAGTATAGCACAAATATTAAAAATCATTATTTTTTCAGATTACAAAGGACTTTTAGGACATAAGCTACCATGACAAATTATTGCAATTCATTTTTCTAAAATGTGAATAAAACAATGATAGATTATATGAAAAGGAAATAAAAATAAGTTTTCAGTAGAGTCTTAAATAACATTCGAGTAGTATGCAACTCAATCCTTAAAAAACATTTCATTATTTATAACATAAATCAAATTGAAAAGCTAAAAAAAAAATCAACTTATAATTAGGCATATTGTATCACTGAAATGCATTTTCAAAAGTAAGTTAGTGACTTTAGTGGGAGGAGGGAGGAACCAAGCTTTTGTGGAAAATCTCTCAGTTCCAGAAAGTATGCAAAATTAGATAAAACCCAATTAGAAAGCCTTAGAAGACCCTGTTTACAACAACATAGATATAAGAAGTTATCAGAGTTCAAACACAAATCAATGACCAGAAATACATTTTACATACCTGGTACTAGGGGGAAAAGGAGTAGACTACAAACAAAATCAGTACATTGAAGTGATCTTAAAAGTAGTTATTGAAAGGGAATCAAACAAATTTTAAAATGATCTTCACTTTTAAGTGAATAGTGTATAGGTTATGTGTTTTAGCAGCCAAATCTGTGGCTTTTGGTCACACATCAATCCATATGAAGAAAGGAAACCAAGGATGAGCGATTTTTCCCATCCAAGAACCTACACACCCAGTCCTGCATCACTTCAGTTAGTGAGAACTGTCACTGAGCTCAACAGGGACAGGATCACACCCCACTTGGAAAACAGCGTTATCTTATTTGCGTTACTTTTAAATGTAGGGCAGAAAGAAGATACCATCTCAGAATCATTCAATAAAAAAATATTTTGAGATTTAAACATGCAGAAAAGTCAAAGAAATGAAAGATTATGTTCTCACAAAGCAACAATTCTCTTCTCCAGTGTAAGTTGCATGGTGTACTTCTGCTGAAAATGCTTAAATATATTGCCTTGACACGTGTTCATGTTTTGCTTCTGCTGTGCATTCAACTGAATGAGGAATAGATTAAGGATTTCTTCTAAGCATTGTGCTCACTTAAGATAAATGTTCCACAGTACACAGTGCCCTGTTGTTTATGGAAGTTTCAAAATGGTAGTCATGATCTATTGAGTCCATTTTCAACTTCTCACATTCAGTAAGGCATTCCGAAGCAAAAGACAAGTTCCAAAGAATGTATGAATCTAAACAGTCATAAAAACAGGAGCCCTTGGGGAAAACAGTGGGTTTTTTAACTTGTTTTAAACTTCTTTACACAACTGTTCCTGTTTTGCGAAATATATTTCCCATTGTGATTTACAGTATACCACAGTTGTTTCTTTGTGAACTTTATTAATTGTTATCCACATTTTTTTTAGTAACAGTTGAACACCAGAGTTCCAGACCACTGGCAGTCCTAGATAAAGGCAAATATATTGCCAGAGCAAACAAAAAAAAGACCCAGTGGATATAGAGGAAGTGACAGGAAGTTTTGGAAGAAACAAACAGAACAAAACAAAAGTTTCAAAGAGCCTAAGCTGCATCAAGAAGATTTATGTGAAACATTTTGACTGTACAGTCTTGGAAACTGATTTGGGGGTGGGGAAGGAGGTGAGGGCAGGAAGGATTAGAATGGAGAATGCAGCAATAGAGCTTAATCTATTTCTGAACTTTGTGAGTCACATTTAATGTAAACTTTCAAGTTACAATGTTGGTAAACAGCGGTAGCAACAACAAAAAGTTCATAAATTCTGTAATTCATTGTGTCATGATAAACACTACCAGCTAACAATCCTGCACTGACCCTGTGAACAGACTAGTTGACAAAATGTCAGTTAGAAATTAATAGATTTATGAAATAGTTTAATGTTAAATGAAAAGCTATGATATGAATTATGATTATGATGTGAATTAAAGTTTATGATTAATTTGCAGGTAACTATCATGCAATTTGTTAGAGCTGAATGCTGTGAAATCTTACCAGGATTTGAGGACAGAAAAAAAAAAGGGACTTTTTTTGATAAGTTATTCAAATTTTCAGTAATGTAACAAATGTCACAAATGGAATAAATTGATTTGTGAGACTATTAGACTGCAGCAGATTTAATGAATACCAGTATTGTTTCAGTTCATATAGGTGCTGCAGTATCTGTTCTGCAGAAAGTAGTAAAGGTCAAAAGAAACAGGTAAGGCCTTTAATGTGCAATTTCTACTTATCTTACATATTTACACGATAAACAGTCTTAATGTAACGCTCACCACATTGCTATGAGGTACAAAACGTATTATCTCTATCTGTCAGAAAGCATGAAATGACTTACCTAAAACACCCTGTGGCAGACTGCACATTTCCTAGGTTTCTTGCTCACACCTTAACTACTCTTTTCTACCTGAAAAGAAAAATACTCAGGATCACTGATAATTCTGCTTACGCATGCTCAGAGAAAGGAAGTTATCACCTAAGGAATAAAATAAAATAATTTCATTTCTCAAAAAGCCATGAATTCTTGACTTTGGTGCTGCTAGAAAAAACAGGAGACTCCCATGAAGTCTGACTTAGTGCTTATGCTGGATCAAGGGCTGTTCATTAAGTAATAGCAGAACTGTACACACTAAGGGATTTGTAAGCTTTTTTTTAAACATTAATTTTCTCATATGCCTTCATCATCCAGGCTATACCCACTTCTACAAAAACTTTTTATCATGTCCCTTCTTGAATCCCATCTTCCCTCATTAGATTCACAACCACAGTGTAATAAATAGCTTTAAGGGTAACTGCCATCCTCCACCTTGCATAACCTAACGATCTAATGAGAAAATGATATTTCAAATACGTTTCAAATGTATCATGTTTTCCCTAGAATGAAAAAAACAGACTGCAAGAACTGACTTGACATTCAGCTCTGGTTCATACCAAAAGGAAATCCTTATGATTGTGAAGGCGAGAAAGTAGCACGCTTAAGTCACAGACATAACTGCCATTTACCTTTTTGGAGAGCTCCCACAGAAAAAGGAAGACAACCACAAATCAGAAGTGTAACATAGCCAAATCTCCTCTATAGCCACAGGAAAGGTAGCAACAGAACAGCAACTCCTCCAGGCAGAACTAAATCACAAACATCATACTGAAAAACAAAAATCACTCCTCCTTTCCCTCTACCCTCAGGCTTATAATTAAAGGAAACTCAAAAGAGATCCTCTTTATTTATATTGCTTGAAAATAAAGAGCCCTGTTGAGTCAGGGAATACATCTCTCTCTCTTAACTTCCACCAGAAACTCCTTCTAGTCTGCCCTGGAAATTGATTCCAGACATAGAAGGCAAGGACATAGAAGACAAGAGAAAATATATCTTCCTTTTTTTTTTAATCGGATCAATAGACCTAAGTTGTTAAAAGTATCATTAAGTCTCATAAGAATTAAAATACCCTGATTACATTTAAAAGCTAGATGTTTTTAGAGAAAACGGTAATTAGCACTTAGAAGTGAGGAGGGGCCTTAATCATCATGGAACTTAAAGAACAGCTGTTAATTATTGCCTGTGGGAAAGCAAAGGGCTGACAGGAAGAAGAATGACAAAATTAAGTACCAAATTTATGTTTCTGTTGAAACCAGTTTTTAAGTGTCCTCCCGAGATAGAAAAGTTAAGCTCTGGGCTTATGCTTTGGAGGCACTCTATCGGTCCACTTGTATTGCTTTGTGAAAATATACTCCAGCTGCTGACTGGCCATTTCCATCCTTCAGCTTGTGAGAGCCGCTCTAACGCCTAGTAGCTGTTCGGGTTCATCCCAGTAACTTCCATGGGGACATTCAGTACATTGAGCAAGTACGTCACATTCTGGGATGGGAACGAGTAAGATCCATAGATCATGGCAGTTCTGCTGTAGAGGGCATTTATTATGCAAGACTCACACATAGTCTGATTCTGCTCGCTATTCACTGACTTCCAGGAAGGTTGTTTCTGACGGGGCACCACCAGAAAGCTACGAAGGGCAAATGCAAAATTCTGGAAAAGCTTCATTTCAAAGCATAGGACTTTTTCCAGGATAAGGGGATTATTTAACTACTTTCCAGAGAGGTTCTAGTATAGGATAGTGCATCGCAGGCAGAAATGTACAATCAGTACGGATTTTCTTTTAGAGTTACAGTAAGCTTTGCAACGGTATTCTGGTAGCTCATCCAAAAGACTGTTTCCTTGTCGGCATACAGTCATCCTTATAATGGTGAGGTAAGCCTTGTAAATGCCCCCTTCAGAGGAGATGCAGTGTTATCTGCAGAACTGACAATATATCCTGGGGCTGTTTTGTTGCACTTAGAGCAATTAATTGTGCAACTACATGTATATTGGTCCAAACACTGTTCTGTTTGACAGGCGTGTTCATAGTAGCATGTATCCAGAAACAGCTTAATGGAAAAGTAGCAGCTATTAAATTTCTAGAAGCTAAGGAAGTAATCCAGGTTTTTGATAGAGATCAGCTTTATCATCCTGATTTTAGGAACAGCACAAATTTGCTGATACAGGTTTCCGGAATTTCTTTTTTAAAGCAGCTGAAGGAGAAGGACAAGCTTTCAGGAATACAAGCCTACTTCTCTCCTCTCCTCCTCTATATGATTCAGTCTAATAAAAGACACGGCCACTCTTTACTAACCATACCACCTTCCCTTGGAATGCTCTGTGACAGCACCATTTAGCTTAAGTTTGCACTGCACCACGCTATCGTTATACTGCACAACAAAACCCTTCAAATTGAATATGCAACCTCTGCGAACATATGCTGCTTTATCACAATGAGAGACTGAAAAAGAAGGATTGGCAACAAATATTCAACTACCTTTTCTAGTGCAATGCCATACACGAAGGGCTAAATCTCCACTTTCTTCAATTTTCCAGTCAAGACTTTGGCTAAGCCTATCCAAAACCGCTTGGAAATAATCTCAGATGAACTGCCTGGTTAAACTGTGGAATGAAAATATTCCCATTTTAGATTTAGTTCAGGTTAGTCTAGATTTAGTTCAACACCTTTATCTTTCAAATATAAAGAAGATGCGTTTAAGAGCTTGTGCATGCTGACGCGGACACATCAGCCATACAGGGACAGAAGTTAGCACGCTCATTTTGCCTTCAGGCAATTTTAACCTACTTTACAGCTTTTTTATAGAGACCTTTATTTGGTGCTTATTGCATAACTCTTAGTGAATTTTTCTAGGTCTTTTACCTGCTCAGTCACTAGCAGACCAGAAGCTACTTGCTGATGATGTAGTTCAAGTTCCTTCTTTCACTTGGCCCACCACATGTTCCTTGAACTCAAACAATCTGAGAAGATGCCACCCCAAGCTAAAGATCTATTTGCTGCCCGGTCTGTCTACAGAAAGCAACAGCTTTGGGAGACAGACATACAGTTACTGACTTTTATGCACAATTTCTAAAAAAAGCCACATGCAGAAGGGATCAAAAGGACCCAGCAGCTTTATAATACCCCATTTTGAAATACAAAGAGTTGCAATAACAAGTGGGTAAGACTTGTCTACCAAACACTACTATTAAAAGCTTGCACACGCAGCCCAATATCCTTTCAAACATACAATCACTATAACACTTTTTCTTTTTTTTTTTTTAGACGTAGGATGATCTGATTCTTAGAAAAAAAAGGCAAAAGAGCCAAGGCCAGCTCCTGCAGGGGAGCATAAATACTCCTAGGCTTTGGTCTTTCACAGAAAGAGTACACAGCCACAGAGGCTACAGAACATCCTCAGGCTGTTCTTGACAGAGATGGACTTGGCAACTGGAACAGAACTGAATCAGCATCCTTACAAGATTCTAGATATAAGCTACTGCTGTCATTGCTGTAGTTAAGAGAAAGACTGTAACATAAATGGCATCCCCGATGTGATATTTATGTAATAATTAATTGTGGGCAATGTCACGTTCCAGTGGGCGTAGAAGCTATCCCCCCGGGTAATACGTTGCTTTTCGTTACTGGGAGAGCACAGTACTGGAACAAGAGCACCATGGTTTGCTGTTTGCTCTCGCTCTCAGGGAGAGAGAGGAGTTCTTTCACACAGTACCCCGCACAGAGAGCTTAAGCAACGTCGCAGGCACCCTTGCTGATGCCAAATAAAGGGAAACCGATGGCACCGCACAAAGAAGCCTCTCTCTGTTTCAAGAGCTATAAATTCAGCCGGAGCCGTTGACCCCCATGACTCAGAGGCATGACCACACGCAGAAATCAGCGCCGCAGCCGCGGTTCCCCGCCCCGCGGGGCGGGCAGGGCTGCA
>NW_008825306.1:2325930-2329975 GCF_000699105.1 Pygoscelis adeliae
AAGCCGGCCTGGCGGTGAATGTGACCCCTCCGGGGGCGGGGGTCCCCAGTTTCCCGGGCTGGGGGTCAGACCCGAAGCGGTGGGGCTGGCCTGGGGGTTGTCTGGGGTCTTTCTCCCCCGGCTCTCCTGGGCGATTCAGTGGACGAGGCCGCGGTCGGCCTGGCCTGACGTTTCTCGGGTTTTGCGTTCAGCGGTTTTCTTCACCGCCGCCGGCCCCTTCCATCGCTCCCGCAGAGCAGTTCCCCGAGGCCTGGCTCTGCTGCCGGAGTCCCCTGCCGCCCTGCGTGCAGGTACAGGGAGAAGACAAGTGCCAGGTCCTGCCCCAGAGCAGCAGCGTCGCGCGGACGGCGTCCGTCTGCCTCAGTAGGGCGAGCCGCAAATACACATCATTAATAAAGCGACGCTAATTTACAAAGGAAGAAGTCTTTAATGTATTTCCTATGTATTTCTAACTGAAACACAGGAGCAGCAGATGCTACAATAAAGGCTTTCCACCGATACGTAAAACATGAACGTGTTTGATGTAACCAAACAGAACTTTAACTCGGCCGAGAGCCGAGGGCTTCAAGCTGCAGGTGTTGTCCATAGTAGGTTATCTCTGGATGGGGAGTGTGCTCTGAAATAAAGCCCCTCACTCAGTATAAGGTCGAGATGATGCTGTGGCATCATATTTAGATCATGGCTCGTAGGGAAATCTAGGGTGTACTTAGTCACCTATGGCGTGACCTTATATTCCCACTCAATTTAGTAACAACAGTTGGTTTCTTATGGGGCATGTGAGATTTAATTTATTAACTGAGTTTCTAGGATAAGCGGAGAGAAAGTCAGAAAAGGCATGAGATGAGAAGTCAGCAGGTGAAGGGGAAATGTTCAGAGAGACGGAGCTCCCAGAGAAATGTAAGTCTTGTCTCCCAAGTTTCTCAAATAGGACATTAATGTAAATACAGTTACTTATCTACAAATATTTTTGATGTTTGAGTGATTTTTTTTCCTGACTTCTAAATTATCTGGTTATGATTTTCATTTCAGCTCTTGCCTTTTGTTTAGTTTTGAGCCTTTTTATTGAATAGCACAGTGGGATCTGTCAGAATACTAAAACTCTTGGGTTCTGAGACTGATGTTTCAGCCATCTGAAAAAAAAAAAGCCTCCATTTACATTCAGATGGTGTATCTTATTCATCAGGCTGGCATGTGGGAATATTGATATATGTTTGAGCATGTAAAATCCTGGTAGGCAAATACCAGAATATCTCACCTCTGTATATTATAGAACAAAAATGCTGCAGCTTAGCCCTGTGGTGGCCAGTGTGTCACAGATGTGTGTTCCCGTTCCTTTTAACTCTGGGACGAATTCTGCTCTTACTGTCCCTTTGGCTGCTTTAAGTTAGGACCAGATGTGTTACAGGAACTTCCAGCTTGTTGAAGAGCTTCCAGCTTTTTGCATTATGATCCAAAAGTGAGCTAAAAGGTTTTTTTTTCCTAAATGATCACTTGAATTAACTAAACCAAGAAAGAATTAATAAAACATCGGAGATGACTGACTCTGAAATGTAATCTAATTAAGATGTCAATTTAAATAAATCACTTACTGCCGTTGGAACTAAATAATGAATGTCAGAAGCTGTTTATGTGCAGAAGATATCTGTGAAGTTTTCCTGGGAAAGTCATTCTTTAAAAATTCAGTATTTTTCATTCTCGCTCTTATAAATAATCCGGCAGGCTATTCTCTTACCAATTTTATGTTTCGGTGAATCTGAATTTGATTGTCACGCAAGCTTCCTTATGAGTCATTATCATAATTTCACATCACTCATTAACTGAAAGTTGTTTTTCCCCCTAAATCCCCTAACCTACTTCTACTGTGCCAACAGGAGCATTCAGAAACTGGCACTAAGGTGCAGCTCTGATACAAGTTTTCTGTTTCCCTGTGACTCATTTGACATTAACATAATTATGTTACAGGAGTCAAAGTGATTTTCCAACTATGAGTAATGCACAATACTAGAGCGAATGTTTACAAGACACCGAGGCATATCAGCTAGCTGAAGTAACCAGCTGCTGATAACAGCTGAAGTAAGTTGGGGAATTATAAAGTCTTATAATACAATTATCCTTCTTTGGCGCTCGGTGTCATGTACAGCCGTGAGGTAGGTCGTGTGCTCTGCGAAGAAGAATCCAGAAGCAGCACTGTGCCGTAACGGGGAGAAGACAGAGCCCGTGGGTAGTTCGCGCAAGAAGTCTTCATAGTTTTCTTCCCACTTGCATATTTATGGCAAAGTCGTGCTCAAATGAGAGCAGTGATATTTTCAAGAAGCGGCTGTATTTACCAGAGTTCATTTCAAAACGCAAGTGACACACATCCTCTCAGCCAGGAAAACAAGATCAAAATGAAACAACAACAAAAAAAATATGAGGTCATCTCGCAAATATTTTGGACTGTGTGCATGTGAAAAACACAAAAGAAAACTGATAAGAATAAGGAAAAATTGAGTGCTGTTAACCAGGATGAGATCTCTTTTCTCTGTAGTAAAAATAACTATCTGCAGGCTAGTGATAATGGTACAGGGAAGAATTACAACGAATATGTTCTGAATAAATAGCAGAAAAAGTAACTACAAAATGTATAAGCCATAAGAAAAAACTATAAAAATAAAATCTTAGTGGTGATTCCTTGTTTCAAGTGTTCCATGCAATTTTTAGAGATGACTGACTTCTCAGGATTTTTGTAAGTAGTTTGAGAAATAGGTTCATTTTTCCCTGACTTTTTTAGTTTACAAGTAGCTTTTGAATGAAACCGGGACACTTTCTATTTAGAAGTTTGTCAACTTCACTTGGATATCCTTCCAATGAGGCCTTATTTCAGTAATGTGCTGAGCGCCCAGAACATCGCTGGTTTCATAAGAGTTGAGGACACTTAGTTTCTCCCAGGATTAGCCCGTGAAGGTCGAAGTCATAATTTTGAAATACCGACACAAACTAGCTACAATTTCCTAGAGTACTAGAACTGAAAAACACCAGTTAACAACTTTCCTGTAAAATGCCACAATAATACAAGTGGGAAAGAGAGTGAAATGCAGAAAATACATGCTGATAGCAGAACTGCTAGTAGAAAAGATGTTTTCCAGGAGACATATTTAAAGGGGTCAGAAAAAAAATTCCACGTCACACCCCATTTTTTTAATTCATGAGAGAGTCTGCTGAGGCCAGACATTTGGCATGCTGGAATTATCGTCACTGACTCTCAGAGCTGGATGAGTACTGGAACTGGTAAAAAAGTTGTTTGTGGCAGCGGAGGGCTGGAGGAGGAAAGGTTTGCCACGGTATCTTGTGTTGACAACACTCCCCATTTGCCGGGAGAGTCAAGACTTGGAGCTTCTCTGTTTTCTCTGCCACGGTTTTCGTGCTGCACGACCGCGGGCAAACTCTAGTTCTGTTTCCTTCCGTTTGCCCACCTCTTACTGACTAGGAGATGTAATGTACCTGCTGTGCGGGGATGGCTTTGGCTGGCAACTGCTACTACAATGACCAGCATGTATATATTTGACACACGTTGATAAAATCACCCAGCAGAACCCAAACCAAACAAAAATAGAACAATCCAAGCCCCATCAACAGAAATAAATTCCCATAGCACAACTTGGCAGTCTTAAATTTAATCTGATTTGCTATAAGCTCATCCAGGACTGTAGTTTTATAACTGCAAATATCCACCGCCGTAGCATGCTGTGCCATTGTGTTACATCTATTTTCACTGCTTTTAATTACCAATATCCTTAACTACCAAGGCTCAACCCTCAGCTCAGGTTGCTAAAGTGTACTCCACTAGTACCAGAGCAGGTTCCTGTACTACAGGTGTATATTGTGTTACTCCTTATAGTAATACATAACGGGAGATGTTTGTAAAATAGTTCTGCTCAGCTCCATACCTACCTGGAGTCCCCTAACGAAGCGGTCTTAAAACGCTCTGCATTTCCACCGCCTGCTTTCCCACTTGGCTCCAGAGGAATTTTCTTCTTATAATGATTTTCAGGGCAGCTGACCCCCG
>NW_008825306.1:2329997-2336546 GCF_000699105.1 Pygoscelis adeliae
TTTTTCCTTCTTGGAGGAACTGCCATTTGTTTGTAACATTTATTTAGCATTCTGTGGTGACATACAACCTGTGCAAATTCCCAGTATTTAACCTTTGTTCCTTGCCGAAGCTTTGCAAATTAACTTAAAATACCAGAGTGAAATAGGCACTGAGGGGTTTTTGCTGGAAGTTAACTGATAAAATCTTGTGAGTACTGCTTGCCCTTACTGGTTGGTTGGGTTTTGTTGTTCTTAGCTTGTTCTTCAAGCTGAGCTCCCAAAACAAAATGTTCACAGACAATTATTCAGTATAGAAAATCATTGATTTTAGAAAGCAAATAAAAATAAACAGACCCATCAAGATTTAGCTTATTTTCTGAATTAGAGAAAAATGAAGGGATATTAATTTTTTGAGTTTTCAGAGTATATATATCTTGTAACAAGGCCCCATGTTTCTATAATAAAAATAGCTATCTTGGTGATAACCGATAATATGTTACTCTGAATTAGCAGCAGAGAACAGAATTGGGAGTGCATACCCTTGCCAACAGCAATGAAAATAGTTTCATCCCATTCCTCACCTGGATGAGGCCCCAGTGGCGTTGTCTTCCCTCAGTCTGGATGGAGCAGCGCGGGCTGCTGCCGTATCCCACCGCAGGACAGCCGGGAGACCACAAGCAAGCTCCTCCACGGCTGCCAAGGGATTTGGGAGCATGGATGTTAATGTCAGACCACCACCACGGTAAAGGTGGGCAGACCTGCCAGGAGCATGAGCTCTATTAGGAAATACTTAGGGAAACCCTCGGATGGAGGGCAAATATTGCTGTTTGGATGGCGGTGGCTCCCTAGCACGTGCTTATGGGCTGAGAAGAGCTGAGTTAGCGTGAAGACAGACAGGCGGCTTCAGCGTGGGGTGACCCGGCCTTTTCGCGTCTGTGGGCTGGAAAGAGAAGAACTGGTCAGGGAGGGCTCCTGGGATTTCCCCACGGGGCAGCGCCAGGGAGGTTAAATGCCTCCCTGGAGAGATTTGCTCTGCAGGAAACTCACCGAAGTCAACAAATACTGAAGGTGAGACTTTGTTCTGCTAAGTGAGGGGAAGCTCCTGCACCAGGGGAGATGCTGCCAGAAAACAGAGTTTTCCAAATATTTCCTCCCTCAGTAGCCCTCTCTCTAAGGGTTTCTTCCATGAGGTTGTGTGTCAGGTCCCCCATATGACTCTTGGTACTTTTTAGAAATATTATATGTTGTAATATATATATATACTTAGAAATATTATATATTGTAATATATGTATCTCAGTTAAAATACTTGTTAGATACAGATTCATTTTTATAATTTGTTTCATATAATGACTTCTCTTAGAAAATTGAATTTAACAAGGTCTTAATTTTAACACTGAAAAACTAAACATTAGATTTTGTGCTATATTAAAGCCCAGTCCTGCTAACACCTATGTATGTGCTTAAATTTAAACATATGAGTAGTACTGGACTCACTGGGATTACGTGCATGATTAAAATTAAGCATGCATGAAAGCGTTTCAAGGTCAGGATTTCCAAATTCTTTCGCTTGTTTAGAGTAAAAAAAAAACAAACTAGTAACCGCTCATTCACGTAATAAAATTGCAGTGGTGTTTATGTTAAGGGACTTACTGTCATTTGATAGGCAAAGTATCTTATAAAACAAGTTTACATCAAACTTAACAAAATGAAACACTCCAATGCTGTGATTACCTGCTCGAGTGGCTGTATTTTCTAGTAGGAAAGAGAAATCCTTACTTTAACATCTTGAGTATTAGCTGGGATGAATATGGTTATTTTAGAAGAAGGTGGCATGTTTCAAAGAAGTGAACTTTTTTTTAATGTGTTCTTTTCATTTTTCTATCAACACGAGTTTGATATTTCCAGAAAAATTCAAAACTAAACAGTGTTTTACTTTGGGATGGAAATAGGCTTTTTGTTTACAAGGTGTACCGAACTTTGCTTAATCACTCATAAAAATGTTCACACGATAGTTCTGTCACAAGTCAAACTAGATGGTTATGGAGGCGTTGAGACTTTCCTCCTGTCTGAACATTTTCCCACTGCTTTCTAAATGAGAGTTGTCCCTGGTGGTGGTGCACTTGGATCATCACAGGAGAAAACAAAGCGGTTTCTCACGCCTTGTTAATAATTGCTTTCCTTACTGTATAATGTAAATTTACTGAAGAGGCTCAGGAGCCAACGGAGTTCCCATAAACCTCAGCCACCCAAACTCTAGTCACAGCAATACCTGACTTCTAGGTCCCCTGTCTTACATGTCTTGATCCTCAGCTGGAAGGCTTCAGCCCCTTGAGGTGGCTCCCAAACCAGCCACCAAGGTGTGCAGGGAGCAGCTCAGCCTCCCCAGAGGGAGATGGGGAACCACTTGCCCCCCAGGCTGTGGGGAAGCACCTCTGTCCTCTTGAGATCCACAAACCTGAGATCTCTGCCTGTGCTTTGGTCTCTTATTTTTAGTTTAGCAAGGTACCACCCCTATATTGAAAATGCTGGTGGAAGGATGAGGTAGTGCTGCTTCATTTAAGCATTCAGTAGGGATATGTAAGAGCCAGGTTCAGTTCCACTGACTGTCTAACGAGGTTTAATCTCATATTTCTTTTGATCTGGGAGGTTGCCTGAGCTATCAGGCTATAGACGGGGAGAGGAGCACCCTCCATGCTCCTTGCTGAGGCCATGCAGAAAATAGAGAGAGGACAGCTGGCATGGGAGGATACTCTGTTTCTAGTCCTCACTCCCAGGGCTGCTTGAAGATTTTACACAAGCATTTTTTTAGAGCAGAAATGGAGCCCTGTTCTCACTTCTTTGAAGCAAGTGCCCTAAAAGGCACCTGGTCTTTGAAAGAAAGGCGTGACTACCCTGTGCAGGCGCTCACTCCCACTGCATAGGATAGGCGTGATCTGAAAACACATACCTTGGAGGATCTAGGGGAAGATTTAGTATCAGGAACCCCCTGGACATAGTCCTGAGGAAGGCCCCTAGCTGGGTAGCAGATGTATTTGAGCACCCGTGCAGAAATGAAACTTTGAGGTGCATAGGAACGCGAAGGTTGTTGACTGCAGCACATACGGGTTCTGGGTGCCAGGGTGTTTATAGCCCTGGACAAGGGTTTTCACTAAAGGAGCTTGGGATTTGCTTGCTTTAGGTTACTACAGCTTGCCCGCTTTAAAGCTGCCATCCTAATCCATCACAGGAGAGTTTGAAAAGGAAGAGGATCCAGATCTGCGGCTGATGGCTGTGGTTGAGGTTCTACACGCTGTCTTTGTCCCAAACGGCTCTCAGGATAAGCTCACAGAAAGGATATTTCCAGTTTAAAACAAACAAACTATAAATATTCCAGTAAAAGGAAGGGATGTGTACCGGGTGAACTTTGAGATGTGCTCCAAAAATATGTTGCTGACCTCCCACTTGACATAATCTGTTTCCCTATTAAACTGTAATATAATTAGGGCCTGCTCTAACCCTGCGCTGGTTTAATGCTTACATCAATGGAAATGTGGCCTCGCAGAGTGCAGTGAAAATAAGGTATACATGCAAAGTCTAAAATAATCCATGCCATAGTAGAAGAAAGGATAGCCAAGAGTGAACGCTTACCCCTTCTACCTTGCAAGACATTTAGGTGTCTTATCACATAAGTGTAAATGGATGTTAGGCCAAAGGTCTTTGAGAACTTGGACTCAAAGCTCAACTCTCTTTTCATTAGTGTAAATGAAGTGCAGCTGAACTGGAGTCCATGAAGTCACACGGGGAAGTGAAAGGAGAATTGGGACGAAAATGAACTGCGATCAAGAGTTGAGGGCAAAGACTCTTGTATCAATGAAAGAGGGGATTTGGAAAATAGGTGATGACTATGCTGGTAGGCGATCATCATGCTAACAGTCACCACGATGATAATAGTGATGACTGTTAGCTCATTTCATCTCATCTCCTGTGGCTGCTAAATTTCACCCAATAACCCTTCTGTTGAGCTCTGGGAGATACGCAGTAGGTGCTGTGAGAGACTCAGACAGGTCTTGGACTAGGGTAATAGAAGAAGCGTGCTTATAACCCCCCCAGGTTTTGTAAGCAGTCCATTTGGGGCAGGCACATTCACAAATAAGTCATATTCAATGAATAGATTATGTCAGGAAGCCAAAGGATGCTGAAGTTCCCCTGTTACACAGTTTACAGGAACAAGTTTAAAGAGGAGGCCCATGGCTCTGTCCTATTAATACCCCGTGGTAGGCACACCCATGATGGGGGAGAAGCTTCATGAGTTGTGCTGGTGACCTCCTGAGGAGCCGGGCTGCGGCCAGGAATGCTGCTTTTACAAGACCTCTTGTAAAAATATGTACAATGGGCATTTTAAAAAAGGGAAAGGGTAGTGTTTAAACATATATTCAAGTTGGTGATGAAACCTCCAAATGCTTGGAGTCTGCATGGATATTTTAAGGATACAGAGCATTCATGGAAAAATGAATATTATATCATATTATATATTATTATTTTTAATAAAAATTATAGTGACCTGTAATAATCGTAAACCAAACCCCAACAACTTGAGTACATGTTTAACCCCCACACTCTGCAAAGAAAACAGTGTGCACATTGCACTTGCTGTGAGAGCCTTTTTTCACTGCGAGCACTCTCAGCCCAACACATGGCTGATTTACAGCCTGAGTTCAAGAGATTGTACAGACCAGTAAGGAAATTGTTGAGAAAACTTTGGAGCCTAAACACCCACTTTTGCACAAAGCACAAATCACCTGTAAAAAAAAAGACCTGCCAAATTTAAATGTCGCCTGCTAGGTTACATATTCTCTCTGCTTCATACAGATGCTTTGAACACAAAATAAATCATCAGCAAAAAATACCAAGCTAAACCATCCCAAGCCAAATCCTTGGGTGATGAAATGAAAGCACTTATGCCAATTTATATTTGTGGGGAGTTCACGGCTTGTTTTGGGTACTCTGTCATATCTGTAGTTTCTGCTCCAGCCACGAAGCTGATGATTTATCTGACTGGTTGAAGTGGAGTAGTGTATAAATGGTACTAACAGATACAGCCTCACCAAAGCCAGGAAGCATAACACTGAGCCTAATTTATGGTTTCCAAACAAGTCGTAGGACTGATCCTGCAATCCCAACTTGAGCAAAACTCCTTCTGAAGCACTGGGCAAGGCTATAAACTCAAAATGGAGTGCCAGGCTGGGCTGGGGGCTGCCTGATACCTACCCGTGCCACTCATTTGGAAGTAGACTTAACTAAACATTTCACAGTTTTTCTGATACAATGTGGAACATCTTGGCTTATGCAAGGGCAAGAAATACTTCCGCATGAGCAAGGAAACTACCTTCCCCTCCAGAACATTGCAGGCATCTGTCTCTTTAGAACGGGATGGTAAAGCATGTTTTACTTTGATCAGCTTTCATTTATGAGAAAAAATGATAAATTTAAGTAGACTTGAACTATACTTCCCCTTTATGGGAAACAGAGCCTTTAAAAATGGTAAATCCCTCCCTTAATGTGGAGCAATACAGTATTGAATTCCTGTACAGAACACCGTGAAGTCACGGTGAAATCTGCTGAATACTCCTAACAGCCCTTTACAGGAGTATTTTACTTTTATATCTTTACTTTCTCTCTCATGCTGACTGATGGCTGATTGCGTATGACAGTCTCTTTTCTGTATATAAGGGGAGAATAGTGTCTTTGGTTAACTAGGTCCTTACAGTTTTAAAGTAGTGTGTATGTTCATGTGTGAAGTACCACTAAAAATCTTTCAATATTTATCTGCAAAAGCAAGCACACTCCTGAAATGATAATCAGCAATTCTGGAGAAGCAGTCGTCTCTCATTATGGGTACAGCCCTTCAAAATTAATTGAGGCTGACCTTGCACTGAACTTGACAGGAGTAGTATCTGAGGAGAAACTCCCACGTTGGTTCTTAAATGTCTTGATAAGTCCTGACAATAAGAAAGTGCCTGCCCTAACTAGCTCCATCTGTACCTGTTTTAGAGATTGCTTTCACAGGACAGCTTTCTGTCTCTAGGAACAACCACCAAAGTACCCTCTTATGCACTAACCAATATTCTGCTTCACCTCGCTGATCCCCTCTGGTCGGCAGAATTTTCTCTGATTTTCCTGGTCCTTGAAGCCGTAGCATAAGCAAGATCTTACATATGCTTGTACAAATTATGATTTGAATAGTCCCAGGAAGCCATGCCAAAAAAAGTAGGGAAGTTAGAAGGTATAGACTTGCTAGTTTAGAAGGATACCTAGCTTAGAAAATCATCCATTTCATCTTGTTTCTTTAGAGTAGTTTAATAACTCCATCATATTTCTAAGTCTGCCTTACTCTTACATTTGCTCGTATGCTGTAAAGAGCCTGAAGCGTAACAGTAAAAATGCCTGATGGCAAAGGCTTTTTCTGTCGGTAAATGACAAGCTGACCACAGATACGGGGATGAAAACTCTTCCAACTGATTGTTAAACTCCCAGAAAATGCTTTTCTTACCAGTCATCATTGCTTATACACGACACACATTAGCTATTC
>NW_008825306.1:2336606-2344189 GCF_000699105.1 Pygoscelis adeliae
TTCAGAGTGGAAGGCTTCCAAGAAGGCTTCAGCCAGCAAAGCCTATGGCCTCAAATGCACGGGCATGTGGGACAGTGTGTGCGAACAGCCAGATATTAATCCTGTGCATTCCCAGTTCAGTGCAGGAAATGCTGCCTTCTAACTAACTTTCTGAAAAAGTAGGCTTAAATGATTTGATAAATCCCAAATATTAGAATTAGAGTGAAAAAGAATAATAAAAAGACAATTTACCTTAGAGATGGTTATATGATACAGTGTAAGTTATTTTTTACTAACTAGACACTCATCTAACATCCACTATTAATGCAGACTTTAGAGTTAAGAGGTGGACAAAACACTCTGCTTTTGTTCTCTATGTTAAACTTTGCTTTTGTGCTCCAGGTGTCTTTAAAATTCTTAGGGTTTTGTTTATTTTAATAATTCAGCACCTACTCAAATTCTAAACCTTTGTTGTTTTAGAAAAATAACAGTAATTATTGTACTTCAAAGGTCTGTAATGAATTAATTGATCAGCCCATACATATAAGAAAACTGCCAAAGGACGGACCTTGACAAAAGACCACACTATTATACCTTGCCAGGTGCTCTCATCCCAAATGTGTTAGAAGAAATATAATTACACAGGAATAAGTTATAATATTTATAGAGGCTATTTTAGATCTTCATTAACAGCAAGTCTTAAGTTAGGCAAGGCTTTTGAACAGGGCCTATTCAGCCATGTATTTAATTGCTGTGCAGAATCTGGGCTTCTATTTGACAGTTGAAAGATTGTCATCATTTTTAGAGCTCAATATAAAACTCTTGCGTATAAGAAAAACACACCCAGAATCCTTACTGGGGCTGCTAAATATTACTGCAACACACACATTGAATAGTAAGAACAGATAATCATCTAGAGAGCATCCAGCAACAAAAGGCCCAGGTCTGATGGCCCATTAGAGTCCTAATTAAAATTAGACATAAAACTAAAATACACCAGCCTTATCCGTGATTTCCATCTCAGCTACTTCACCCTAGAATGTAAAATACTGTTATCCATTTCAACACACTGGGAAACAGAACCAAAGGAAGACCATCAGGTTATCCGAAATCACAAAGACAGTGAATAAGGAGCCCTCTCATTTCCTGACTCCCAGTCCAGTGAGCAGCACTGTCCTCATCTGCCTCATTAATAATTATTTCCAGTGTAGAAGGACTAAAGCTCAGCTCCACAGAAGGAGGCTGGGCATGGTGAAAATGAATGTCCCCATCTCTCTCGCTTACCATCTAGCCTGCAATGCAGAGTTAAACATCACTGTGACTGGGGTGTTCATGACCCCAAACTTCCCTTCTAAACTTGGACTAGGGATTGAGCCGGTCTTTTAATAAAACCCCATCAGCGAGAGCACTTGGTCTGGAGGGAGAGACCTGAGTTGGGTTCTCACTTCTGGCTGAGAGGGATGGAACTCTGTCCCCTCTTTCTGAGGCGAAATGATCTAACCACAAACTGATCAGCCGTGCTGTTTGGGGAATCTTACTCTAGACTTCTCCCACTCAAGCTGTCCTATCATGAAGTTACGAGCCGTTTAGACAGTAAAACAGATGGTGCCTGACTTTACAGCCTTGTGGTGAGGACATGCCCTGGACAAGGGGCATCCTGCAGTCTGCTTTTCTCTCTCTGTAACCATTTTGCTTCAAAGAGTCACCAGACAGAAGATGGACCCACATGGAAGATGGACCCAGACAGAAGATGCCACCCACAGTGGGTGGCATTCCCCACTGGACTGACGTCACTTGGGAACCCCAGGTGGGCGCAGTGACACCCTGCATCTTCCCCCGTTGCTGAGGTGGCCTCATCGGCAGCCTCCCGTGCCCACAGAGCTGTCGGGATTTGGGCTCAGGGAGTGCTTCTGTGATTGCAATTAAGGCAGTCTAATTTTGAAACTGTGTGCAGCTCTATTGGTTTCATTTTACTTACACTTTGTTCTTATTATCTGGGCAAGTTACTGTACAGTTAAAGCCAAAAAAATAAACCAAGAAAGATAAGAGGCTGAAAGTTAAGATCATTCATGCGTTCCTTTCATGGCAAGGCACATGTGAAGTAGGTGAGAGGACAAACGATAAGCAGAGCGAAAGCTGCAATGGCAGCCTTGGTTTTGAATCTTCTGTAGATTGCAAATCTGTGTTATACTTTGTTTATATTCGAAATGGTATGCATGTAAAAATCAATGTTCAATAATTAGAAATGTGCATTTGTAATTATTATGGCAAATTGTAATTTACATATTTACCAGGCAGATGAGAAGAGCTGTTTAAAGTATCATTAATGATATTAAGTCCCAGATTGTTCTTTATATATGCACAGTTCCAAGGGCAATCAATGGGAACAGGTAGTTTTTAGAGGGGGTATGTGCTTTTGTGTGTGTGTGTGTGTGTGTGTGTGTGTGTGTCTATTTGTGTGTAGCAGCATGATGATTCCATAATGTATCCAAAATATTTGTAACTTAGCACAGTAAAAATAGACATATTCTCTCACTGGCTTCCTCTCACCCTCTGTGTTTACCTGGAAGGCTACGAGAATACAAACCATAATTACATTAGTCCACCTAAGGGAAAGATACACCGTCAGTGAATAATTTCTAAGCATTTCTTTCAAGTCATTGCAAGAGGAGAGTTTTGTACCCTGAGAACCAGTGTGACTAAATGCTGATTTTTTCATAGTCCCTGGGGGCTAAATTTATCACTCATTGAAGTCAATAGGAATCTTTCCATTGACTTCAGTTAACAGTTGGATCAGGTCTTAGTACTTACTTTACTCGGTGATCATTTTTTTACACACAAAGCCATTGATGAAGTTCGGTATGTATCTCTAACTGCTCTCAGACCAAATCTGGCATGCTTTTACAAGGCGGAAAGGATGGGGAGGGGGAGGTGAAGGGGAGGATCTGTGAAGACGGAGCTTTTCTTGCCATTAAATGGGTGGGACTATAAAGGCGCCATAAAGGAGATAGAATTTATACTTGCCTGGAGAGCAGTTAACATATCTGACCTATCATTTTGCTTGTTCCGTGGAACCAGTGAGTTTGCTTTATTCAGTCTAGTTTAAGATGTGATTCTTTCATAGGTGGGATCTCTTTTCCTTGTTGGTTACTATCTGGGTGTATCCAAAGAGATCAGAAATTGTAATGACAGGCTATTGTGCTTAGCCAGCTCCTATGCCGGTGCACAAAGTCCATCTGATAAAAAAAAACCTTGAAGAGCTTCAGCAAGAGGGAACTAAAGATATACTTGACTGGGCCAGCGTCAGGGCTGTCTCTCAGCTGGAGAGAAGGGATGTTTGTGTAACCTGCCCCCCCGCCGCACTCCCAAAGCACTACATGTAATATGACTGACAATCTTGTGGAACATTTCATTTAGTAAAGTTCCATTAAAGTTCATGGTAATTTTGGGCACTGGAATCTGGTCCTGAAATGCACATCTTGTTGCACCTACCAATAATTTTGTTATCAGTGCCTCCATCTTATTAGCGGAGAAACAAAAAGTAAAATTGCAGAAAGCGAAAGAGAAAATTAAAATGACTCATTTAAGCGTAGGAAGCTGCTGGGGCAGGAGCAGAAGGACCAATGGGAGAAAAATCACTGGAAAAAGGGAACAGAAAGGGGGATGACAGAATCCAGGGATACAGGGAGGGAAAAGAGAGAAGTGAGAGGAGGAGAAACAGGGAATTGGCAAAAGAAAAGGAGAAGCTGCTGTTTTAAGGAAATGGGAAAGGTGGCTATTACTGAAACAAAGCGAAAGAGAGTAGGAAATGGGATGTCCAAAAGGAGATAATAAATGGAGAATAAATGGATTTAGAGGGATAGTGATGGAAACAGGCGGTAAGGAAAGAAAGGTAAGCTGAGGAGAGAAAAGCAAGTAGCAAATGAATTTCGTCTTCAGTGTTAAAGAATAAAAGAAGTTAAAATAGTGCACTTATTTCCCTCCACAAGACACATACTCATCCGCTTGAGTGGTATTAAATGTAAGATGGCAGCAGGGTTTGCTGTACAGCCTCTGAGAGAGTCTGTCCTCTAACTCTGTGGTTTTTAACTCCCTTCAATTTTTGGACCTCTTACCCCCATAGAGATCCAAACCTTCCAGAGTGAATTTGATCCTCACTACTGTAGGCTTGGGGGTCGTCTTAGTCACTTTTTGGAGAAACTCTTGGAAGTAGCCCACAGATGCCCAAGGGGTCCCCAGACGGCGGCTGAAAAGCCCTGGGCTGGGTGGGGATGGCTGATGCTACTTCTACTGCAGATTATTCCCATAGTTCAAGCAGTAGCAACCTAAACCTTGGAAAAAATAGTCCCATGTTTCAACTCTGGTGTTAGTCCAGACAGATGGGAAAATCGTCTCAAAACTAGTGCATGTTTTGGGGAACAGGGGAGTCTTACCACACAGGTTCAGGCCTGAATGTACTGCATAGCACAAATCATGGTGAAGGTTAATTCCCGTCACAGAAATAGAGAATACTTTTGGGGCAGAGTCAAAAAACCTGATTCTGTGCTGATTTTACAACATGATAACTCCGAGTTCTGGAAACCTCTTTCTCGTATATGTGCCATGCAGGGAAAAATTGGACCCCATCAGGGTTACAGTAGTTTCAAAACTTAATACAAATAAAACCGTAAAGCAGACAGAGAGACAGGTTTTACTCAAGATATCACTACATATTTTATTTATTTGCATTTCATTATATTTTCACCAGACCAAATAGGTTTAATGGCACTGCATGACCATAAACCAACATAGGATCTGGATGGGACATGGGGATTTTAATTGTGTTACTCTGACTGACGTCCTACAGTTGCATAAACGTTAAGACAGGAGACAGCAGAAAGCTTTTGCTGCAAGGATGTGAGTCTGTTGCTCTGTATAATGATGTCTATAGCTCTGTTTAGCAAGGAGACAGCCATATTTTAGTTTTAATCAAATACCCACAGCATATGAAGTAGTGTCAAGGGATGTGGAGGCAGGATTTGGTCAGCAAAAGGTAAAGGAAAGAATTCTTTACACCGGAGACTTGTGGAGAGCTGCAAGGACCACGCTGCGGGGTGGTATTCAGCCTAATGGTCTCTGCAGAGAGAGGAAGACCCAATACGTGTCGGTCTTCTGCTGATGAGCTGCTGTACCTGGCTTAAGGGAGAGCAGGAATAATGAAGATGAATGCCACCTCTGTGAAATGACTGCTGTGTCAGGGGGACTGGCCCCTGAAGTTTGTGATGAAAGAGAAAAACGAAATGGAAAAGGACTGGTAAATGTTCAGAGGGAGGCAAATGAAAGATGTTTTATGAAATGGAAAATGAAACTGGCAAAGAACATCAGAGCATCTGGTGGCTGTACTGGGGTTTACTTTAACTTCCTGATAGTCTTAATTATTAATTTATTTTTTTTCTTGAACTGGAGTGTGATCCTACGTCTTTACTGCCATCAAGTTAGCTTTGGTTTTAAAGGGGAGCAGGATAAAACCTATGTGACACAGTGGAACTGGGTTAATTTTTCACTGTGGTTTCATTTTCTTTTTTCACTGAAGAATTTCAAGCCAGGACATGTTTCAGTGGCCTAATCTTAAATGCACACAGGAACGGTCTCTCTGTTTGCTCTGCAGGGAGGAGCTGGCTCACTTCAGGAGCAGCTCAAGAATGAACACAACTGATTTTGCTGTCAGTTTTGCTCTCCGTTTTTAGTACTGGCTGTAGCTCACAGGCAATAATGGTACCAGCAGTGGTGAAGCAGTATAGTATAGCAAACAAGTCTCTTGGCTTTAGTTTTGTATAAGATAGTACGATTTCAAAACAAAATAAACATCTGCCTATTTGGTGAAGTGTTGTGATTGTTGAGTAGATGTCAGTGACCCTTAAACAACAGGATAACAACACTTGGACTTCCAAGGTACTTCTACCCACATTGAACGAGGGAGCTGCTTTTTTTCCCGTTCATTATTCTGTGACATTGCTCTGCTTAGCTGAAAATTCTCTAAATAAATTCCCACTTCTGGTGCAGCTAGCTAAATAAGAATGGACAGTTGCTAAATCTCTGTCAGAGTTACAGCAGGCACCTGGTCACGGCCACTAAAACTGATGTTGCTAACACGTTTCCACAATAACTTCATGCTCAGAACTTTCCAACCAATTATCTTTTGGGAAGAAATTTTCCACATTTGGCCTCTGCTTGAGAGGAATTTTTTTTTCTTCTAGGCTTGAGAAAAACGATGCCAGCTGTTCTTGAACACGGCATGAATTATAAAATTATGTCTCTGAAGTAAAAAGAACTTCACAGGCTGCACCGAGCTGAAATGTAAAGCTTGCTCTAGACCCTTCTGAAGACCAAAGGTTTTGCCTGGCATTATACTTGACATTGATTTACCTAGATTAATAAAGGTAAGGCAATAAACATGTTTTGAAAGAGCCAAGAATGATTTATCTATAGGTGAGTGCGTGAGCCTACAGCAAGAAAAGCCTGCAGCTTCCCCGAGCTGTAAACGGAGAGCTGCCAGGTAGGTCAGAGGAGCTCCCTCCGGCTCTCTGCAAAGTGCACTTCGTTGTTTGAGGAGAACAGGGAGCAACTGCACCTTCCACAGGAGGAAAGCCAACATCACTACTCCAGACTCCTTCCCTTCCCCACCAGGTTTGGTGGTTTTTTTTTCAAAAGCAGACAATTAAATGTAAAACAGGAGCGTTAAGTTTGCAAAGTTGAGCATGCTAGCACTGGGACATTTAAAAAGCTAAGATTACTACTCCTGTCTGTGTGGCCAACGTCTACATTTGTGTATATACATATACAGCCAGGCAGCCACATGCACACAGAGGGGAGATACAGAGGGACTTTCAAACTAGTATTAGAAATCGATATCCGTGATAAAATGCCCCAAGCAATTAATACATCCCAGAATATACCACTTGAGACATATTGCCTATTATCAAAATACAGCCACATCGAACATTATGAAATTAACTAACCAATTGGAGCTCTTGATCAGGGCGTACATTTTATATATGAAGGTATACGTTTTATATATGAATGAGTTTATTGGTGTAGTTAGAACATCCGCAAGCTTGAAACGTCCTGATCTTTCCATGCTTAGTACAGAGACTTGAAGACTGTCTTAATGACAAGTTTGTATGTATTGTATATGGAATATTATCGAACTGGACAGCACTGTGCATCTCTCTGTAAGCCTTCTGCATCTCTCCCGGGTAAATGCTTTTTTGACACATCTTATTTTCTAGCACTTTGGGGGCAGTTAGAAGGCAATTTCTGTCGTTTAACAAACCAGGAAGCTATGGAAACAAAAATGAACTAAACAAAAACCCCTTCACCACAGCCACCACCATATTTCCCTCTCTCCTGCAGGGACTCCCTGGTTTTCCCTGAAATCATAAGGAAATCGTGTGCTGTTGTGATTTAAGAGAAGTTTAAAAAAAAAAAACCCACGCATTATTTTTAGCTATCATTTCATTAAACGGGTCTTTCCTCCTCAGAGTAAAAACTGAAGCCTTCCTCTTCGTGTAAAATGAACTTTTAGCTGTCACCTAAAGCAGCACGGGGGAGGGGGGGTGAGAAGG
>NW_008825306.1:2344243-2344540 GCF_000699105.1 Pygoscelis adeliae
AACTCCCCGGTCTCCCATTTTCTTCTTTTTCTTTTTCTTCTTTCTTTTTTTTTTTTTTTTTGTCGCGAGAGGGACTTCGATTTATTCTCACCAGCAAAACGGCCCGGAGAAAGAAACCCCCCGGAGCCTTAATCCTTCATTTAAAAAACCCACAAAAACCCCAACCCCAACCAAAACAACAACAACAAAAAAAAAAACAACCAAACCCGAAGGGAAAGGAAGAGGACGGGGTCTGTCCGGGTGCCCACGGATGCTCCCTCCGTGGGGGAACCTCCGATGCCGCTCGGCTCGGCTCGG
>NW_008825306.1:2345318-2352364 GCF_000699105.1 Pygoscelis adeliae
GGTCCGCGGGGGCAGGGACTGAGGAGGCGTAGCGGGACTGGCCGGGCGATGAGTAACCCCGCCACTGCCGTGTGTATAGATATATATCTATTATATAAACATAAGATGAGCGGGAACTCCCGGTGTGAGCCGGGGACGTTCGCTTTTCTTTCTGTCCCCGTGTCCTGACATGAAGGAGATCAGTTGCTGAACTGTTGCCTAACCAAGTCAGGCGTGACACAACAGCAAACTTGTTTCAGAGAACGAGTTTCCTGTTGGAAATCAATTTTCCTCTTAATAACAGCGTTTGAGAGGCTGGAAGGCAGGAGAAAATGGTTCGGGAACGATGCGGGATGTCAGAAAGCTTAAGGTCAACCAGCGTGCACAGAGGTTGTGAACTGTAATTGCTCTTAATGCTGTTTAAGATTAACCTCAATGGTTATCGGGGTTTATTGCATCAGCACCAGAGGAAAAGGAATTCATACGAAGAAACAAAACCAAGAGGCACAGTCAGCCATCTGCAGCTAAGCAAAAAAGAAAAGACTGAAAGTAGTCGCTTTTAATATTAATATTAAACAGGAATACCCTTAAGTAATAGAAATGCACAGCTAGGAGGTATGTCCTGAAATTAAAATATTGTCAGACGAGATGTAAAAGTTCACCGCAGATGGAAAGAATCATCAGCAAAAGAACAAACAAAAAGTAGGGGGAGAACAGATGAAAAAAGTTCTTTGAATCTACCTGAATTGGGAAGGTACTATTAATAGAAAAGCCGGGGTACCATTAATAGAAAAGCTGTTCTCTTTGGAGAAATCCACAACTAAGGATAAAGTAATGGAGCATTAACTCGCACTGGGAACAAGCTGTGCCTTTCCAGCGTGGGTCTGTGAAATGTTTGGCACCTTCAATGTCAGTAGCTTCAGAAGGACTCGAACCAGCCTGGAGCCGAGATCCGTGTGCATGGCCTAACAAAGTAACTGGAGATTGTATCAGAAAGGCCCAGATGTAATCACACTTTAAGGCTTGATATTCTTATTCCTAGTTTCCCCAGCCTTTACAAACCCAGAGAAAATGAGATAGTGCTCTTGATGGCTTATGGACAGAGGTACAATTTGTACAAAAATTGGGGAAAAAGGAAGGGCAACCTGTTGCGGTTTTTTCAATAGCAAAATCTAATTTTCATTCCTCTAAAACATTTCTGAAAGCAGACTTGTTCCTCAGAAACTGGAAAACATCTGCCTTGTTGTTATGAAAAGGGAATCTATTCAGCTTACTGACTACATTTGACATAAGGCTGATTATTTTTGTTATTTGTTTCACGGTGGCTCCTCACGATCTCAGTGGTAGACTGGAAGCCTATCCTACTAGGCACCGTCCAGAAGCCCTGCCCCAAGAAAGAGCTCCAGGAGAGCAAACCCGTGGCAAACAGCTCTGCAAAACGGGACTCGGCTCACGGCAGAAATCCTTACACAAGCCTCAGCCCCCTGGTAGGCCCTCCCTTCCCTAAGGTCTGAATAAATAGAGATGCCTTTCAGGATGTCTGGAAGGTCAGTGAGCTGTTCAGGCAGGAGAGCAGCAAGTTTCTATAGCCAAGGACACTTCCCCCTCTGTGCTTCTCCTCCCTGTGGGCACCCCCCCATTCCTTTATTTTACGCTAATGACAGATGGGTGAGAGTACCTGAGGACATTGTAGTAGGGTTTTGTTGGTGCCCGTGGTACACTTAGCACTAACTAGTAGAAATCCACAATTCACACAATTTCTCAGACACCATTACTAAAACATGAACATTCTTGGTTCCCTCTGGTGCTGCTGCTGACCTTAATTGAAAGTTCACCTAAACTGAAAAATAATTGAATAAACCACCGGTGCTGGAAAACGATTAGCCCATTTAATTATTTTGTAGGCTGGAGAAACGGTTTTACTGTTAATTTAAGACTCCTGGTTTGACTGAATTATACAAAATTAACTCTGTTGAATGAAGCCATCACTGGGAGCCAAGGAGACTGACATTCAGTGAAAATAGCTAAAATTTCTGCTAGCGATGAGGGGTTCGGTGTCATCTGGAATTAGCCTGTTTAAACGAGTTGAATGGTTGAATGTTGATAAGTGCTAAATAATGCTGGGAGGACTTCAGCTGGAAATTATAGGGCTGTTTCTGACTTGTTGGAAAAGAGTAACTGCTAGCTTTCTGAGATTATAGGATTAAACCATATCAGTACTTTAAATGTGACTCATGAGCAGGGGCTTTCTGAAGAGAATTACATAAATTTCCCAAGGTCTTTCTGAATAGCAAATTGTTCCAAATAATTTCCTCATCTTTACTAACTATGGGTGAAATCCTGGCCCCATTGAGGTCAACAGAAAAAGTCCTTTTGATTTCACTGAGTTCAGGATTTCACCCCCAGACTCTCAGAAATCTTCAGCTCTTCTGTGGTGACTGGGTGAGGAAGAAGTGAGGAAGTCTCTGCAGCTGGACATGGCATTTTCTACCAACTGGCAATTCTCTGTCCTCGCATTTTTGTACTTACCTTGCTTAGCGATGAACCAGATTCTACTCTCATTTGCACCACTGTGGATTTCCAGTGTATTTTTAGATATCTCTGAGCAAAATCTATCTTCCTGTCAAGGCACGTGACCCCAAACATTTCTTGCTAGGTTACAGAAGTAGCGTACGGGGAACTATGCAATTCTGGGTTGATCATGTGGAAATTTAACTTACCCACACTGCTACCCCGAGGCAACTATTTGCTTACCTGCACTAAGTTAATTACAATTGACTTTGCTATAATTATTACAGTCCCAATCAAGAGTAGATAACACATACTGTAATTACCCATACAGCTAATAAAAAAACCCCAAAACTACACACCAAAGAAAGCTGGAAAACCAACATGGTAAACCCAATTTAACACGTCACCTTATGAATAAGGGAAGTAATACAATGCTTTCCTACGGATTTGCACCTTTTGTCCCTTGGGCCACACACAAAAAAATGCTCAGCTTTCTTCCAGACCTCTCATCTCACATCTTCTGGGCGAGAGATGGCTTGTGTCATGCAGAGCTGTGTGCATCGGCTAGCTAGGTTGCCCATGACATTACAATGGCTGACTGCTGAGTTTTGCCTCTTTCTCCCTTAGTGGGGTCACCAATTTTCACAAAGCACATAGCGGGCCTCTCTCTCTCCAAAATTGGCTAAAAAAATTAGTAAGAATGACTAAAAAGAGGAAAGAGAGTACTTGTCGGGTAGGTTCATTTTCTTAGGAAAACTACTAGAAATGAGGTTCCTCCATGGGTGTCCATTTGCATAATTCCCCTGAAGTCTCTTCACTCACGCTGTTTTATATCAGCAGGAGATCTGTCCATAAATATTTAAGAATTTCAAGCCTCTTGTTGAGGGCACATGAGGACAGTTTCAGATTTTACAAGAGCAAAGGAATGAAACAAACGGCTTCACGTTTTTCATGACTCAATCTCTCCAACTCAGCGTGTGCTTTGAAGCCCCAGAGTGTGTATAGACTTTTACCTTTGTGCCGGCTCTTATTGTGAACGGTTTTTCAGGAGTTTATAGCCAGATCTACAACTCTGTGTAAAATTGAGCATGATAATTCAGTGGCAGATTCAGTCTTGGTTAGCAGACTTCAGCTCCTAGTAGAACTCTTTGAGCTTTGCCTAAATGTAGTTGAGATCAAGGTATGCTCTGTCCATTTGAAGCTGGAATTTTGTGGTGGTATAGCTCTGAGGATGGAGATACTCTTAAACTCCTTCTGTGCTTTAAATAATAATCATAATCATAATCATAATATTTCTTTGCTTTCTGATTTTTGTTCCTTATTCTCTTTCTCTTCCTATTCACTCGATTCTCATTTGCCACATATTACCAGTCTAAAACTTCGAAGGATACATACATATACACAATTTTTCTCCAAATTAAGTTTCAGAAAGACCTAGATATTGTGCGACGCGCTAATACTATTATTATTTTTAAATACCAACTTGAAGTTAACCTGAAGTTCTACTTCAGGTTAACTTCTAGTTTTTACTAGAGACCAAATTCTTAACTGCTTGACTCTCGTGAGAGATTGGGGTAGACGGGGAATGGGGACTGAAGCAATGCAAGAAATACAGTATTATTTCACATTATAAAATATACCTCTAGGAGACATTATTTGCCTTTCTAAAGTTGTTGAAAGACTATTATTATTATCTCTTTTTACCTTTCAGCAAAATGATGGTCCAACACTCAGGCCAGGTATCTGCATTAGAAGTCAGCGCCTCCGCAATTGTTCCCACTTTGTCCCCTGCAGGGTCACTGGGGTTTGATGATTTCACAAATTTAACCCCACTGGTGAAAGAGGAACTGAGATTTGCCATTCAGAACAAGCGTCAGTCCCATAGGATGTCTTCTACATTGGACACGGTGACAGTTTCTGAAAGGCCAATTGAAACATCAATCATGAAAACAGAGGTATGAGTCTTTAAATAGCATTTCAGTGTGAATGATTAATTCTCTAATAAAATTTCAAGGCAAGACCAGAAATTATATCAACTACAGACAACCCTCTCCACCATATTTGATCCTTTTAAGCCTATTGCTTGGCTTTCTGTTAAATGCTTCTGGGAAACCCTCCGGTGTTTCTCATTTCTGTTGAGACCTATAGTTGGATATTTTATTTTTTATTATGGACAATGTTTTACAGTGATTAGAGCAATCTGGTTTCCCTGCCTACTTGCGGCTGAACTTGGAATAAGTCACTGCAGCTTTACTTCAGTGAGGACAGTGCCGTAGGACCCACATGGCCTACTGTCTACTGAGGTAGACACGGCCGTGCTATATCCACACTAGGTTTTTACTTTGAGATAATAGTCTCTGTGAAAAACATTTCTCTTATAAAGTGGAGAAATAGCTTAAGTTAGGGAAATAGCTACACCTCGGTCTAAGCCTCCACAGAAAACAAAACAAAGCTTGAAGGAGTGTGATAATATCCTCTTTTTGGCACTGCCTTTAGTTCGCTGCACTCAATGCCCCGTTCATGCCACATTCTCCATTCTGCTCCCCGTGCCCCTCGCTCCTTTTCCTCCTCAGGGAATGGAGGAGAGATGGAGGTGTGGGAGTCAGCCTGGGGAGACGCTTGGCAAGTTTGAGTACCATTGATTTAAAATGAGCCATCACATGGATTACATCCATCCAAACACCAGTCAGGTTTTTATTGACAATTCTAATGGAGCTACTACCATTTTACTGTGTGGCAAGCAAGGTCAGAATCGCATCCTTATGTAACGCATGTTGTGAGCACTGACAACACTATCCATGTTGCTTTTAAAAATGCAGAAGTTATCAAAATACAGGTCGAGTATTTACGACATCTAACGGATTGTGTGTATCTGTTTTTATGGGATAGTTTTCTCCTGAAGAGGATGAAAGAAAAAAGCGAAGAAGGGAAAGGAATAAAATTGCTGCTGCAAAGTGTCGAAACAAAAAGAAGGAAAAAACAGAATGTTTGCAGAAAGTAAGTGACTGGCTTGAATTGTTCTTAATCTGTCATCCTGCCAGGATCTGAACAGACAGCACAGGGGCACTGTCATAGTAGGAAATACAGAAAAATGTCACCCAAAACTCTGTAAACCCAACAAAACATTAGTTATAAAAAAATGAACATGCTATATATTAAATCAAACCTGGTTAAAACTGGAAAAAAGTGAAGGCATGGTAGGAGTGAAAAGAGATTACTGTTTCAGTGATCAATCTTGTCTATGGGGATAATATGAATTTTAATGTGTACATTGAACACAAAAAGAAGTAAAATCTCATTTTGTATAATATCCACTGTGGAGACCAAGAGCCTACAAACACTGACAAGTAATCTCTGACTTCTTTATGAAATGAGTGGCATAGTAGCTTAGCCCTGAAGTCTCTGTCCTAAGACCCCAGTAGTGTCTTCACCTGCTCTGCCATGATATAAAACTATTACAGCAGCATCAGGCCTGTCTTTGTTCCTATATCTAGGGGTGAGGGGGAAAAAAAAAAAAAGCTATGTCCTTACATTGTTAGCTTGGGTATCTTTACCCAGGTTAACATGGGTTTACAGAATATGTGACATGATGTTCCAGGGAGTTAATAAGAAGCATAGATAATTTTGGGTCAATTTTTGACCCAAAAAGTTCAGAATAATTTTGCAGGAGATAGCAATAATGCCTTGGATACCTGTCATTGTAAGTGAATACAAGTCTGAATTTGGCTTTTCAACTTCCATTACACTTCTCTAAAGGCCAAAGAAGGTAACTGTCAAACTGGTTTTTAGACTATTATCGACCGGGGGATGCATGGTTTCATCGGTACAGGACACTAAGAACACGCAATTTTTTTCTCTGCTAGCCATATGCTTTCCCACCAATAGAAGACTGCGACTATCAGATAAACATTGCAATTAACTACTTGAACTACTCAGTCTAATAGTTGTGTGTGTTCTTTGTGACTAGGAATCAGAAAAGCTGGAAACTATCAATGCAGAATTAAAAGCCCAGATTGAAGAGCTAAAGAACGAGAAGCAGCATTTGATATACATGCTAAATCTTCACAGGCCCACTTGTATAGTTCGGGCACAAAACGGAAGGACACCTGAAGATGAAAGGAATCTTTTTATTCAACAGATCAAAGAAGGCACATTACAAGGTTAAGTGATATGGCAAACATGGAAATATTTGTAGTGTTTTTAACAACTACCAGAATCCACGGAGGATCTGACATAATGTGTAGGATTCTATTAGTCAAGAGCCTTTAGGAAGGGCAGATCGCTTTCTGAAGCGGAAAGAATCATTTTGGCTTGACAGCGATTCTTCCTCCTGGAAGATCTGGTCTCAATCAAATTGAAGAGTCTTCTGCCTCAAATATAGGTTTTGCACCTGTCATACTTGCTGTTCCTAGGAGCTACAGACAACAGCTTCAGAAGTTTTAGCTCTTTGCTAGTATACGGTATCTGCACTCACGACATTTGTGCTAGAACACTATGACTTCCGATGATGCACATGGTACAGACAGCTGTGCTGGATGGACACTACTTTTCCTTGT
>NW_008825306.1:2352381-2368648 GCF_000699105.1 Pygoscelis adeliae
GCAAAATGAGAGTATTTTTAAAGTTTTGAAGGTTCCAGGAGGATGGTTTCTGGCAGAACGTACTGATACGTAATGTTGCATTCTAACCTAACACACACATACACAAACACACAAAAAGCCTTTAGTTCCAACTAAGCTTTGTCATTTTTTTCACAACACTTGTGTGGGTTTTTTCAATGACTCATCTCAGACTGAATTTGAAAAGCCTAGTAGGTGTGACAAAGAAATGTTTCTTGCAAAATGTCCATGTAGCTAAGTTTGTATTTTATGAGCTGGAACTCCACCTACTATCCTTTGGGGACTACAATTTTTCCTTGAATTGCTGGAGAGCAGCTTGTATCGCTGCTTGGTGACTCGGTGAATAGGACCTACTGGAAAGAGGAAACCAACTACGGAGGGATATTGATACAAGTTTTGCCTGAGTAAAGAACTGCAGGACTGAATCCCAGGCTCATGAATCATGAAAAGTTTTTTTAAAAAAGAAAAATCATCTAGGATCTAATCCTACAAGCCCTAATTCATGCTATTAACCCTCACTCACGGAAGAGGTTCCATGGACTTCAGCGGGTCTGCTTATGCAGATAGCTCTTACAAGCATAAGAGCTTGACAAACCTTTTTCCATCAGTCAGGATTACTTCCTTTTGCCTGGTGATTAAGAGGGAAAAAATTGTGATTGCAGCTACTTTTATTTTACATTTGGGTGGCAACTACAGTCAATCAAAAGTGTTACTTAGAATCTAAAGGAGGCAAGAGTTTTGATGTAGTGAATAATTGTTTTTATTTTTTATTAAATACTAACCGTAGGTGTTTTTGAACTGGTAGAAGAGCTGCTGGACAAAACAGTTGGAGCTATGAGCGTTTAAGTTCTGATGTTTCTGTGAAATTCTCAGATTGTTTAATCCTATAAAATATATCCTTACAATTTTTTGTAAAAGAAAATATTATCCTTATTTATCACTAATATCGTAACGAGTAAAGTTAATAAATACTGCGAGCAAGATAAAACTGAAAACACACGTGTTGCGCTGTCTTTTTACTTTTATCTCTTGGTGTTTAATATTATATATTCCTAAACTTCACCAGTTGTATTTGAGATACCACTATTGAAAACACTTATCCTTCATCTTTTCCACAGATGAGGCACTGAGTATCTTGAACGATTGGGTGCAGAGATTATACCTTCCAAAATTCTGTACCTCCATCAGTGGTGTCTAGCTGCTCAATGTCACAATTTACGTGAAGCAGACGATAAGAATGGAGCTTGCAGTACATAATATTTTACACCAGTTACGCAGTGTTGAAATTGCATTTTTGTCCTAAAGGCTAAAATTAAAGATACCTCAGCCATAAGCTTCTTACCCTACAAGTCCCAGATGAGTCTATCAGATAGCATACCTGATCCTTATATGATCATTATATTCTGCAACAGAACTTCTTAGTACATTTTCCTAAGATCTGGATATATTGTAATGTCCTATATCACATTTTAAAGATATGTACTTCATGTATCTGCAAAATTAATGTATTACAAAGATGACATACGAGATCCGATTCTGTCCTGAGAATCCATTGTCTTTCTGTATGTTGGAAGGAGCTTCCATTGACTTCCGTGAGAGTTTTATTCATGTCTGGTAGGCAGAGTTTGGAGCCTCTGCTGCTACTTCCCTGGCTTAGAGGGCAAGTTCCACAGGGAATTGGGCCGGCTGTTTATCAGAGAATGGATATACATGAAGTGTGTTACAATAAACTTGTCAAACTACATTCATTGGTATTTGACTTCTGTAATGTGGAAATACAAAACCGAGGCATCATCCCAGTATCATACACCTTGGCTTTGCCTTTTGTGCATCAAATACCAGCAGACAAAACTGTTTGCCTCCTATACTGTTATAAAGTGTTACCACAGAGACTAGAATATAATGACAGAATTCATATGTCTCCCTTAGGGAATTTGTATGGTTGCTTTTAACCGTATCACTGGTGACGCAGGCGTCATGCTTTTGTTGCTTGATGTTATTTACTTAGCATGCCAAATGTTAATATGGTACCACTACTATTGTCAGAAGATAATCTATTTTTATTTCTTTATATGTGCAGTCACAGCTGCTTTCTACTGCTTGTATGTGTGTGTGTGCATGCGTGTTCCTGCACGCTACTCTAGAAGTGATGATACTCAAGTTCATTTGACTGTGCCCAGGAAAAAAATGTTTAAACAGCTAGACAGGAGCAGTATGTTGCATGAGTTTTCTAAAAGTATACTTTATTCAGGAGAACCTTTAAAATGCATTAAAAGCAGTTTGTTTTCTATTCTCAAGTTTGTTTTGATACTTTAATAAAAAAAGAATTAATATATATTCATTCACGTGTCATTTAATTCATTCTAAGTTTCAAGGTCCAGGAGCAACTTCATCTTCTTAAAAACAACACTAAGATATTAAAAAGCAAACATGTTCTATAGGTTTGCAACAATAAGCTTCTTATAAAGTGAAATTGGTACTGTACACTGCTTGTCAAGGTACAAACAAAGTTTTGTTATCTCAAGGCTGATCATGATTTCCAGGCTAAGTTCTTATTTGTGGCCTAGGGCTTAGATTAAAGGACTGGAAATGAGAACTCCTAAACCTTTCCTAACCTTGCAACCGACCAGCTGATAGTTATTTCAGCTTTCTGATTACCTAATGGGTTTAATGCTTTTGCTGCTGTGAAGCTTTAATATCTATAGATTGCTTTCTATGGTTACATGGAAGATACTAAAGAAGTATAGCATGATTAGGGCTTTGGTTTGTTTCTCCGTGTAGCTGTGTTGGTGTGTGTGCATGTGTGTGTGTGCGTGGAGAAGCATGAGGAAAGATGAACGAAATGTTCTATCCTGCCTTTCCAAAACTAAGTATCTACACCCGGACAGAAGTCCCTGTGTTTTGACAGCCGGTGATGTGGACAAAAACTTTTGGCTTCAGTCCTTTGCAAGCAGTCGTAACTTGTAATACAGAGGTCAGATAGAAGGCCAGGAGCTCCGAGGACCAGGAAATCCATTGCACTATTGCAAAACCTAGTTAAAAATATCAGCTGGAAGGAAGATCTAGGCTACTATGAGCCTGGCAATGTTGAATGCTTACTTTCCTTATCAGTACATACATTCACAGATGTGCAGTCCCAATACGTATATTCACCTTTCCATGCATTCTCCTATAGCTGCTATCAAATTTTACTTTTGAATACTCAATTCACTTTTACTTTGGTAAATTTATAAATTGTCTGCCTGGCCTGCTTTAGAAAACCTTATCAACAAAATTAGGGCTATGAATTCCTGAACTGGTATTTTATAATATTTTCTTTAAATGGTATGAGTTGAAACCATGAAACCACCATTGGTGTCTATGACGTATTCCTAATAACATAATTGATATTTCTTGAACAAAATAATACATCGTATCTTCTCATTAGGTCCTCTTTTAGATGCTAAATCTGTGTGTACGGGCCCATGCAGACCTTAAAGCATGCTGGGCTTTACACTGTACATTAGTAAGAAGCATCTTCTACTTTTTTCTAGCTCGCCCCTTGATGTAAATGAATAAATAGCAATATTGAAAGTAGGTAGAGCCAATGATTTATGCTAGGCTGGAAACATTTAATGAAACTGAAGAGTAACAAATTTAAATTTACAATAACTTTTTGACCTGGGCCCGTTAGAATTTGAAGTTACTGATTAAGGGGATTGTTTTAAAATCACTGATTCTTAGTTTTGCAAAAGAAACTGGATGATTCATGGGTAATGAAAATAAAACAGTACAATTGTTTGTTAGTAGCAAAAGAGTTTTGAAAACGAAATCTACTTCATCTTAAAAAATTCCTAAACCCAGAATGACAGCTGTATCTCTCACCCATTTTTCTTGGTTGCTCCTCCTCGCCCCCCCCCGCCCCCCTTCAGCAGAATACTGGACCGGGGACAAGCCTCATTCATGTTGGCCATTGCCATGTTTCTATGTTTGCCCAGTGCCCCCAACTGGAGACCCTGAGAATCACATGATTAAAATGTGCAATAATATTACTTTACGTAAGTACTTAGTAACATTCTTCATTAGTTTGTATTGACACCAATATAATATTTTCATTTCTATAATAGGCATCATTCCTTTTTAAAGTGTAGTTAAGATAAAGAGTGACAATATTTTTTAAAAATCCTGTTACTCAAAGTTCATTTCCTTAATGGACACTGAGTCAGAACTGCTGACTTTAGTGATAAAAATAGTTATTTACTAATTTTCAGTGCTACTAGATCTTCAAAGCCATCACAGTTAAAAGAGAATACACTGGATTCTATTCTTGATACAGCATCATTTCTGACTGCATATCTTTACTATTGCTGACAGCGATACACGAACCAAAAAAATCTAATGATTTTCAGACCCCAAGCTACATGTACTAGAGCTGACACTCAGAAGAGTTATTAGACCTATGAAATGAATAAATAGAAAACAGAAACAAACTGAGAGTTGAAGCTGGAAATTTTTTTTCTGCTTTTGAGAATTTAGCAACTTTGTATTTGTAGATTGCACCAAAATAATTGGTGCACCATCAGGCCCACTTAGGCAGCGGGTGTGCCCACACAGCAAGTAGTAGTGTGGCATGGCAATACTTTTCTATAAGCTGGCTTAGTACCGGGAACATCCTGGTGATGACAGCAAGAAACTCAGCACAGGCTAATTGATGCCACTGAGAGGATGAGCTCTCCACGCAGCCAGCGGACAGGCTGCTACTGGCATCTGAAGTAGCTCATTTTAAGCCAGCTCGGGTATCGTTCAGGTCGTCAGGTTAGCATATGCACGTAGCTGCCTGTTGAGTAGCTGCCTGCACTCCCAACTAAACAGCTCCGCCAGTTCAGTCCAAAGGTTCACCCAGTCCAGTTTTCTTTCTACAGCAGTGATCAAAAGCAGCTGTCCAAGGAAGAATAAGAACAGGGCAAGTATGCTTCCTCTGGGTGCTTTCCCACACTCCAACTATTTTCAGCTCATAAGTCACACAAGCTCGACATGATTCCTTCAGGTAGCAGCCTTCCATAGATCTTTCTCTCAAGTATTTGACCGATTTCTTATCCACTGTACCAGCTGATCTGCAGTAACTTTTGGTGGCAAGTTCCATAGGGCTATCACCACTTAAAAGAAAAGAGTTCCTTTTCTTTTGACCCTGTTCCCCATAACTCTACTGGACAGCCCTTCATTCTTGGATTGGAAGAGTGAACACCTGTCCATCTTCTCCATGCCACAAGATTTTATACTTTGCTGTGTTGTTTCTTTTTCAAGATAAAGAGTCCCAGCCTAACCGGTCACTTCTTTTTTTGGTAGCCGTTTTACATTCTTGATCATTCCTGTTACCCAGTTTTTCTGGGAAAACTGTGCTTTTTCCAGTAGTTTAAGATAAAGGGGCCATACCTACACACAGTTTTCAAGGTGTGGTCAAGCCATCGGTTAATACAGCGGGATCTTGATGTTCACTGTCCCTTTCCTAATAATTCCAGAAATTTGGTTTGCATTTTTGATGACTGCCAAGCATTAAATCTGATGCAATGCAATGATCTATCATAACCCGAAAATCTCCCTCCTGAGTAGTAATGGTAAACTCAAACCCAACATTTCATATATGATGCTAGGATCGATTTTCCCTACTTGCATTACCTTGTGTTTACTTGCATTGACTTTTATCTGCCATTTTAATTTCCAAACTGTAAATAGAAAGCCTTCCTGCAAATGTTCTTAAACTGCCCTTCCCCTTACTATCCTGAGTAATTTTGTACCATCATCAACTTTCTTGCTACACTTACCAGGTCATTTCTGAAAATGTTGATCTGTGCAGGTCCCAGCACAGGTTCTTGTAGAACTTCACTGGATGACCTGCCCCGACTAAGAGAGCTCATCATTTACTCCTACTCTCTTTTCTATCTTTTAATCAAGCCTTTATGCATACATATGCATTTTCTTTATTCATAGCTATTTGGTTTCTTCAAAAGTCTTTGGTGAGGGAATTTACTGAAATCTCTTCAGAAGTCTCCATAAACTACATCTACTGAATCTCTCTGATCCACACATCTGTCGACCCTTTCAAAGAACTCCAGATGCATCTGTAAGCCTGAAATTCATTTTACTAAAGCCATGCTGACTCTCTTCAAGTAGACTGTATTTATCTAGGTATGTACTGATTCATAGTTCCTTTATCTTAATTCCCATTTAGGTCTGTAATCTGACAGGCAAGTTTAGTTCCCTAGATCCTCCTGGAACCTTTCATAAGGGTTGGCAACACATTCACCAAACTCCAGTCCTCAGATACCAAGGAAGATTAAGTTAGAGTGGCAGTGAGAGAGTTGCACATTATTTTTAGTATTTCAGCAATTTTCTCTTTCTGTTTTCTTTGAGCTTTGGGTGAAAACTCAGTTGGTTAGTGCTGATTTTTCTCTAAAACTCCACCCATAGTCACTTCAGTTTCAGACAGATCCTCTGCTGGTTTCCTTCCCTTTGCCCCATCCTGAAGAGGGTTCTGTCTGGGGAATGACCTCTATTTCTTCAGCTTCTCAGCTCTCCAAGTGTTCCCTTTGTACCGTGATCATCAGTTTGCACTAGACTCTCTAACAGGCTAATTATTACTAATATACCTGAAGGATGATTTAGCATTTATTTTTATTCCTTTAGCTACTCTTTTCCCTCAGATTGCCTCTGACAGGCTTCTTCTGCCTTAAGTGCCATCTCCTGAATGTCCCCTACAACAGGGTCTTCATCATCCTCAATCACATTTGGAACTTTGAGAGCCTCTGTTGGCCACTCCAAGCTTTTGTGTGGCACTAAGGAGTTGTAACACGGGTACACATCTAATTAATTGCCAGATTTTAATCCCTGCCATGCTGTGTGACTTAAACACACAAACCACCCAATGACTCAACTTCTCCATCTGGAAGACAGGGATAACAACAGATACCTTCGTTTCTAAGCATTTTTACATCAAAGGAAGTGTCATGATTTTTTTCTCAATTATAAGTAGTACAGTATTAAAAATTATCTATCAATAGCCTTCTTTTGAGAGTTTATCTCAAATAAAAAGCTATAGCAGTGCCATTCTTTCATCCCAAGAAAAAGAAGATATTTTACTTTTGAAGACTGTGTGTTCGTGGATCTTCGCAAGACTTGTTCAAAACTCTGCTGAGTCACTAGAAAGCTACTGAACAGAAAGATAAATTTTATTGCCATGTGATTACCACTTACATTCAAGTGAATTAATCCAAAACACCTGTAATAAATGGCACTCCACTCAAACCCAGGAATACATCTAGTTGGTTTTGGGAGAGTTTCAATGGGGTTGTGTTTTTTGTTTGTGTGGGTTGGTTTTGGGTTTGGGTTTTTTTTTTGGTTTTGGGGTTTTTTTTTACATTTTGTCTTTGACAGCAATAGTGACACCATGGGTGAAAACAGTCCATGAGTCAAATATACATTAAAAGAGAAGAAAATCCTCTGAAGAAAACAAACACAACTTAAATTACCTGGGTTACATTCCAAAATAGCCTGTAACTCTACTGTAAGCAGAAAAGATAGCATTTGGCAAGTTTACCTGTCTCCAAGCGATTTATTTTATATACGGAATTACCCACATGTAGGACTAGAATAGTTTGGTCAGTTTTCCTGGACACCCAGAAGACACATTTTTCTGTGATGGAAGAGCACATGTGCCTTGGATGTCTTTATCCAAACAGCTACTGCAGTCAAAATTCTCAATCCATTGACAATTCCTTGGTTAAGAGTTGAGATCAGAACAAGAGAAATTAGTTGGGAAAAACTGAGTATACAATAGCCCCTCTGCCGAATGGAGTGCAGCTACAACAGGGATCCTTTCTCGCCTGGCTTGGATAAGCATAGCCCTCTGATGCCAGCATGGTGAGAACTTCCCCTCTTGTTTTAATCTACTATAACCATCAAAACTGAATCACACAGGGCTTGTAACTCCCACATTTGTAGCTAATCTTTTATCATGCATTCTCAAAGCCCCAGATCTAAAATACATGTGATGGGACGAGAACCTTGTTCCTCATGACCATAGGGAAAGCCTTAGAAATTACTTGTGTATACTAAGAAATTCAGAAACCAAGAGAAAATACATTAAATTGAATGTATTAGACTATTAACATTTCATGTTTAGAAACAAATGTTCTGGTTGGTTTGTTTGTGCACAGGGGGTCTTTTTTAAACAGGATTTTTTAATGTCTGGGTTTGGCCATATCACATTCCCCTGCTGACAGCAAAACCATCCGTGGATAGAGGAAAGGGTGACTAGAGAAACCAGTTATCAGTGCTAATTCTGAAGGGTTACCAATATTAGGTTCAAAGAAAAAAATCCTTAGAATTAATAGCAAGAGAAAGGAGAAATTAATTTAAAAAAATTACCTGCCTTTCAAGTAATACCGTGCCTCTCTGCATCTAGCAGAAAAGCAGCGAGAAGCACTCTGTTTTACATTTATCTGAATTTCTTCAAAACATTTTTGACCCTCCTACCCCTCTGTGCAGTGACCCTTCCCATCTTTCTAGAAGTCGTTACTCAAATGAACAGAATGTTCCAAAGCTGGTTTATAGCACACAGCGTAATAGTTCCCTTAAAGAGAAGAGAAACTATTCTACAGGAAGCTAAAGCAAATATTAAATTGCACAAATATGTATTCAAAGGCAGGAAATGCCATTGTTGAGAGTGCAAGCAGAAGTTCAACTCTGCTATCTTACACATGAATGATGAAATACCTTCTAATTGTGTGACTAAGTATTTCCAAAGAAGATAATATATCACATTTGCCCTTCTCTGCATGTGCAGTAACTTGCACAGTTCTGTGTATAACACGAACAGAATCTTTTAAGGAAATGTCTACACACAATGCACAACAAACATTTAGGATTCTTACTCCCATGCACATAAGTTCACAGATAGTCTCATTTAGGAGCTATTTACTGAAGAAAGCCGCAGTTACAAACTCAGATGAACAGGTATCCACACACCTAGAGTTCCAAAAGATTTGCAAGGGACTACAATAAACCTAGAAGCCTGTGCAGCACAAAGGCATCACATAATTGACAATTATATTGTAAATAAATGTCTAAATTACAAAAGGTGTCATGGGTGCCTTTGGGAAAGTGAATGCTTTGACTGGTAACGATTTCAATCAGTGTGAAAGCTAATGTCTTTTTTTGCAAGACATGTCCAAGTCCTCTTCAGCACAGGCAAGAATTCCATAAAAACGTTTGAGAAGGGATATAATAATCTTGCTCAGGCAGAAACCACAGATGCGAAAAAGGTAACAATAAACTAAACCAAGAACTGTATCTTCTTTCCAAAGAAGCAGTTCTAGCTCCTCAGTCCTCCTGGACACTGTGACCACAGCAGCAAAAGCAGCTAGGACAAGTTAAGATGATGACTACTTCTAGTGCCATCTCTAAAACAAGACAGAAAACTACTACTGAGCAGTGTCAGCTCTTAACTTCAAGTGCCTCTGTACAGGAGACCTTCGCATGCAGTCAATCAGCCCGTCACCCTTCCACCCTGAGGTAGGAACAACAGATTCCTTTTACTGTGTCACTGAATCCCAGGCTGTATGAGCTGCAGGCACCCATTCCCTGGGTGTGTCTGGGAACCAAAGGCATTCATTTCAGACAGATGAGTATCAAGCCTCAAAAAGCCCACTTGGAGGAAGAACTGACTCAAGGGACAAGTGTTTTCTGAGACAGAGGGACACGGGAGAGAGTAGGTACAATCCTACATTTGTCTAAGGCATCAGTATAGCCAAGGCCATGTCTGAGCACCAGAAGCACCTGTGCAATGAAAAAAAGCATCTAAGAGATTGGCATGATTGTAAAGGAAATAGTAAGGGGCTAGGCAGGGGGATAGATTTGAATCAGCCTCCTGTTCGGTTTCTCATCTTTCTCTCCCCTAGAAACTCCAGCCTAATGACTATGGCACATATGACACATTTAAATTCCAGAGTAACGACGATACTTTCCATGGACAGCAATTAAGTGCATCAGAGAAGAAGGACATAGAACATGGTCAGAGGACCATTTTCTATGTCTTCCCAAAAATATAGTGCCATCATTTAAAGACATCTGGAGGTTTGTTTTTTTTTTTCCCCAGGCACTTTAAGATGCATTTAATTGTCTCGTGATCCAAATTGCTTGCACAGTGCCCTACCAGCATTCATGATTGTTGGAACAGTTGTTAGCGACAATTTTCTAAAGCACAGAGAAGCACATTCTGGACACTACTAGCTCAGAAACAACAATGAAATTATTATATCCTGGAAACTGGATTCCCTCTAAAAGCTGATCTGTCACAAGCAAAAGTAGAAAAAAATTAGATTCTTTCATAACTGACCCCTTTACTCCATGTTCAGACACTGAATACACTATAGGATCCTATTCTCTTTGCCAAGCCTCTAGTTCTGCGGCTCACAGACATATAATCGGTGTCCTAGCTGCTGAGAAGCTATCCAGTCATGTCTGGCATTTCAGACTGCTCCTTAAGTAGGAAAACATTAGTGTACTACTCCCATGCATGCGAATGAAAGAAGGATATGAATGTTGCGAGGACTGGACAAGACTTCCTACCAAAAAAACCCCTGCTAGCGTTGATAAATAAACCTGTGGTTTTAAAGAGAGATTTCAATGTCCACAGCCCAGCCTCTGCCATGTGCCATCTGCATAGTCACTGTGAAAAAACATTTGAGTGGGAATTCCTTCAGCGAGCCTTCCACATACACACTTAGCTCCCAAATATGTATGCACTCCGACTGAATGCCACATTAGATCCTAATGGTCAGACAGGCAGGCAAATTCCCACCCAGAGCATATTGCTAGAGCTATGGGTCTGCGCAACCACACAGAATGAAGATGCAGGTGATGAATCCTGATGTTTGTGCATGCCCAGCTGAACAGAAATTTAGGGTTAGACAGCGGAGATATGGAATGATAGTGACCTTAATGGTGCTTAAATTCTTTTGGGGATTTAAGCACCATTAAGGTGCTTTAGTTCTTGAACTTAAAAACTCAAGCACTAAAGAATATTTCTAAGTATGGATAAGCATATGCATTAGTAAGGGAACAGAAGGTAATGCCCAGTTTCCTTTAAAATGAATTCTGTGTAAAACACTCAGTTAATGTTTTTAGGTCACCCTAGTAACATGAGCAACATTACCATAGTAGCATCTCATATGGAAAGACAGATCATTGCAACCTCATGAAAAGGTAATTCTATTTCTCTGACTCATGGTAATAAATCCACACTTGTGGAGTGAAATGATGGACAGTCACCAACCATCCTGAGCTCCCAATGATGTCAGGTTAGTTGACTATTCAATATGTGTAAATTTGAAAAAAAAAACAAAACAAAACAAACCACCCAACCCAAAAACCCACAGTAAATGTCATACTTAAATTTATAATCCCCCAAAGTTCAGCCTGTTCTGAGCAATTAGCACAAAATTACTGCCAGAGCTGTGATATATTAGAATAAATAGCACTTTAAAAAGATACAGATGTTAAATGTGTATGTGCCTTTGAGAGTCATGTTAAGCATTTAAAAATAACCTCGGTGATTATTGGTGCGTTTAGATTTTATAAGATCTAGGACTGGCAGAGGACTCTCTGGTTCTTGTTCTGTACTATACTGCACGTGTGATCTGGATTAAATTTCTGAGGGAGGCCTCTTTTTGTCCCTTCCAGACTTCTACTTAATAAGAGTGCAGTGAGCTAAATTCAGAAGCAGGGTAGACATATGCACCTCCAAAAACTTTATGGGTCAAATTTAACAATGACTAAATAGTGGTACAAACTATAATCCCGGTGTCTAAGAGAAGCAAGTCATTGACTTCAGTGGTTACTCTTCAGAGAACGTAAGATGAGAATCAACTTACAGGTAATATAAACTGTTCACAGATAGGTGCTGGGCAGAGTGACCTGCACAAATTTAACATGTATGGCTTGTAAAATGAATATAGTACTATCTGCCTTATAGCAGAAAGCAACAATGTAGATGGCAGTAGCAGCCTCAGTAACAAGCATTGTGACAGTGGGTTGTAAGTTTTTCCCCTCCGAGCTCTCAACTATATGCATCCACCCTCCTCAGCAAGTAAGCTACAGTTTTAAACTGAAAAACAAATACTCTCTTATCCCAAGAGTGTCACAAAAACTGTTCGGGCAGAGAAAGCTGAAGGCCAAGAGGGAAGTAAAGCATTTCTCTTGCATTCTGTCTTTCTGGATGAACAGAACTTGGAAGTGTTACAGTAAAGTGTAAGAGAAGTTAGAAGACTACAGTTTTCCCTCTCTGGCTCTTTTTCAGTTCTAGCCTCATCCTAGCCTCCCCTCCTATTCTGGGCCCCCACCTCCCTACTCAAAACAAAAACCACCAGCACATCTATCAACAGATTGTCTTTCCTGCAGCTCCCAAGACTCCCAGCTCAACCCAGCACGTTACCAGTTCCTTCAAACTCAGCCACACTTCCCAGTGCTGCTGCATTCAGTGTGCGCTCCACAGCTTCTGCTGAGAGGCTGAGTGCATCGTTAATGGCCATTATTCCAATAGCACTTAATGCCCAGCCTGCGGTGACATGAATAACTAGCAGGAGAGTTTAAGATTAAACAGTTCTCCCCAAATATATAGGTTATCTTCCCACACTTCTTCCTCTTCAGCATCTCCATTACACTTGTTTTGCATGCTTGTTGAGTGCTGAATTAGCTCAAGTTACTGCATTTTGTCACATACTCCTCTTTTAGGAATATTTTACAAACAATGAGAAACTTACACCATGATTTAAGTCATTGTTAAACTTGTCTCAGTATGCATCATTAATAAACACTGCTTAGAAACCACACATGAATTTGTGGCTTTCTTTTGCCACCAAACAGCAGACAAATACAAAGTAATAGACAATACTTTGAAGTGCTAAAATCCTGCCTAGAAAAAGACAGGCAGGGTACAAAGAGTTGTTTCAATTCCTGATTTATGAGTGGGGACCAGAGAGGTTTGATCACAGAGCTGTTTTCTTATTTTAAATGGTGTTGTGGTTTAACCTCAGTCAGCAACTGAGCACCACACAGCCGCTCGCTCACTCCCCCCCACCCGGTGGGATGGGGGAGAGAATCAGAACAGTTTAATAACTGAAATAAAATAAAATCATAATAATAACAGTAATAATAATAAGAAGAATATACAAAGCAAGTGATGCACAGTGCAACTGCTCACCACCCGCCAACCGATGCCCAGCCAGTCCCCAAGCAGCGGCCCCCCCGGCCAGCTTTCCCCCCAGTTTATGTACTGAGCATGACGTCCCATGGTATGGAACGTCCCTTTGGCCAGTTGGGGTCAGCTGTCCTGGCTGTGCCCCCTCCCAGCTTCTTGTGCACCTCCAGCCTTCTCAGTCGGCAGGGCATGAGAAGCTGAAAAGTCCTTGACTAGTGGACTTAGTTTAGCAACAACGAAAACATCGGTGTGTTATCAACATTATTCTCATACTAAATCCAAACCACAGCACTGTACCAGCTACTAGGAAGAAAATTAACTCTATCCCAGCCGAAACCAGGACAAATGTATGGGAAACCCAGCCCATGAAACTTGCTGGGAGATCTATACTATTCCATGCATTCTCATTAAGTGGACCATTTCATTACTAAGAGTGAAAACTGTTTTGTTTTTAAATAGAAAAAATAAAATCCCTTAATAAAAGAAGGCATGAGCAAAAGAGTCTGTTTCAAAATTCTTGGCACTAAAAATACACCACCTATTGCTAATTTATTTTTTTTTCCACAATATAGTTTTAATTTTCAGTAAACTCTGACCACTACATAACTGTTCCCACCAGACATGGGCAAACAAACCCCTGTAATGTAAGGCTTCACAAGGAGCAAGCAGCACACAGAATTTGAGGTCAGCTTCTTAAGCCTTGGAACAGATAGAAGGCTTCTTATTATCTCATCTTGCATCAATCCGCTAAGAAACAAACCAAGGCAAAATTATGCCCTTCAGCCTTTCAAACAAGTTCTGACCAATCTGGACTTTAATCTGTTAAAGTTTATGTTTTAGTCCGTGTTCTAGTTCAGCTCCCAGAGGTAGGTGTAATTTTCTTGCTAATATATATCAGAAACTTTTTCCTGCCTGTAAGTTTTTAGATGGTTACACAGACAGCTAGAGAGCCAAAATCATAGATTGAAAGTGAACAGTCAGTTCAGAAAATCTGGATTCATTTTCCATAAAAAGCTCAGAGGTAGACATTTCTTCATAAAGAGACGTAAGAGGATTCTCTTTGGCTCTACTGTCATGAATCTCCATTTACTTAATAGAGCAAAACACAGAACATTATTTTACCAGAGTGAAAAACAGGGCAAATGATTGCAAACATCCCTTGCAGGGACGTGCCAGCAATACTTATTGGATGGAATGATACAAGAAACTGAAGTTTGGCTCTGGGGTTTATATCTTACAATCCTGAGTTGGTAAATATGGGAAATTGTGCCAAAAAGCTATGAGACTATTTAAGGCAGAGGAAGATATATTCATCTGCTTTTTAAACAGGAACAGAGATAAACAGCAACATAATCTGCAGACAAAATGTAAGAGAAAAATATAAAGAGAAAGAAAAATTATTTCAGGGCCCGCTCAGAAATTAACAGTGCCAGAAGATGATTCTGAGAGAGGATTTCCCTGAAATACCCTCACTTCTGATAAATCATAGATCAGCATACACAGCCTGTGGAAGAAGACAGTTTCTTGCATCTCTCTTGACTTCTCTAAGGAAAATAGTCACCATCCACAGCAATGAAGACAGCGAAAGGGAATATTAGGGACCGTGGACAATTAGAGGGGAAGGACATAATCTGGAATCGGTTCTTTTCATAGGCAACATGAATGATGAAGGTTTCTGCCCCGAATAACAGAGACTTCAGCATGAAAGAAACTGATGGCTGATTCCACCAGATACAACAAAAGGCAAAACGCAATGCTTGCAATCTAGTCTTTTACTAGTCCTCTAATGAGCGGCTTAGTTCTTGTACATAATTTGATTGCTCAAACCCAGAAATGCCTAGCTCATACAGAGACCTTTTAACTCACATATATGCATAACACTTCCACTCCTTCAACATGAACTGTGAACATGCTATGAGTAGCACAACAGTGAATCACAAAGCTGTGGGTATTTCATTTCTAGTATGGATAGCAAGAAATAAGATAGAGCCCAAACGTAGGGTTTCTATTCACCGTCTCCTTCTATGAAATGTGGTATTTCCAGTACGTGTTTCTCTATCAAACCGTCCCCAGATCAGCTCCTGTGAACAGCTCAAAGGCAGTAACCAGATACTTGCTGGCTGGATAGTAAGCAACACCAAGCAGAAGTGAAACAAGCTTTCAAGTGCACTTTACTCACAGCAGCTCCATTCCTTCTCCCCCATGACTAAAGATAAGACAGTGCATTAACACTTAATATCCAAGTGTAACTAGCCTTTCCATTTCCTCTCCCATACTCCAAACAACAAGCACAATTCTTTGAAAGATTACGTGTTTTGCTTCTTAGATTAACTCAGCACTGTGTCAGCAAGTGACAAGTACCGGTGCCAAAAACCTGCAGTTATTATGCATAGCTTGTGCAAGACCTTTACATATTTCTTGCATTAAACTATGAGCCTATCTTGCATCATCTTGATGTGATTCTCCTATTTTAGTTAATTGAAACAGCATTGCATGTAGTAAGCCATGCAGAGTTTGGCTTTCTAATGGTAAGACAACATTAAGCAGATACTCAGACTAGTCACACCAAGGCTGCTGGAATTTCTATCGGAATGGTGATTATTCTCTTACAACAGTGCTGGTTTTGGCTGCTTTCGGCGGGCTGGGCAGCATTGTCAGAAGCAGACCATTACGGCGCAGCACGTTCCCAAAAGTCATAAAACAAACCGGGTAGGCTGGAAAGCAGTTTATACATTTTCTATTTTTATCTAACAATAAAAACTTGGTTACTTTGGCCCGAACCCTGCAAACGATTGCCTCAGGAACGTGCCGAGCCCCCTCACTTTCAGGGGGACCCTCTGCTGACAGGTCCAGGCGGACCGGCGTGCAGGACCGGGGCTTTTGCGTGTGCTCTCCTCCTGTGCTTCGCCAGAAAGAGGCGCCTGGGTAAGTATCGGGTTCTTCACCGTAATCCCGAAACTCTAGACTTTAATTGAAAGGCTTTCACTTTCTGCTGGCCACCGGGCCCGGGCGGGC
>NW_008825306.1:2369114-2372064 GCF_000699105.1 Pygoscelis adeliae
CCCGAGAGGCGCCTGAGGGGAGCGCCTGTTTGAGACGCGGCGCGGGCGGCCCGCTCGCAGCTCTGCCCCGGGATGCGCCAGCCCCGTACCTCGGGGCAGCGTTTGGCTGTGCTTTCCCGGGGCCGGGCTTGAGGCTTGTATCCAAATCCTGCCCGGGTAAGTCTCGTGCGAGTGGGCTGGTGTCGGCGTGGACGCAGAGAGCGTACGCGAGTTGCACGTCTCGGCGTGTAACTTCCAGGCATGTCGAACCCGCGCAGCGTTATGGTATGTACAGGGACTTCCCCTTATTTCAGCAAGCCCAGATCCTGTAAATGAAAATTCTGACCCTGCTAGTTATCTGGATGGAGAGTCCCTGAAGGCAATTTATAGACCGTATTTCATGACTAATGAAATACGGTCATTGGGATTTTCTGATGGCTTTCAGGTATAGCCCGGTGAGCTGCCTTTATGAGAACGGAACGTGAAGATGACAGCGGTGACAGGCAGAGAAAAAGTCTATGTCCATTGAGCCTGTTCCGCTGCACGGATAAGATACCATAGCCATTTGTGCGACACCGAGCATTTGGAATCATAGCCGCGCAGCTACTGCTGTCTGCAAACACTGAACGAAAGCAGTGGACCGCAGAGTTACAACTATTGAAGAACCCTGAGCCAGCACCCTTGACGTGTGTCCTCAGAGCACACACAGAAGCGCTACTCAAATCCCCAAAATGGGATGGCCGTTTTAGCAAGCACTGACTTCTATAGCACAAGAGGATTGTGGCACATCAGTCTTGCTGAAGTCACGTAACAGTGAAAACGCTGCACAGTCATGCAGTTTCCCTATCGGTACCGTTCCAGTGTAGCCCTGAATAACAAGAACAACTAGCTCTGCTGCTCAGCAAGGCTAACTATCCCATCCTGCCAATTCATCTGCATTGCTTCCCATACTGAGATTTCATTTATTGTACACTGTGTTGTGCCACACGGATATGCTCTCAGGTTTATACATGCACTGAGAGAGCAAGCAGTTACGGTGATTTAAAAAGTAAGCAAGCCAGAAGAGAGTACGTACAACAAATCAGGTAAGCTCTCTGTAGCCACTTCAGTACAAAAATTGGGAGGGACCTCAGGTAATAGTTTGATCATTAGTAGACAAGAATAATCTGCTCTGCTGATTCTGCTATAGAACTGGTAACTTGTGGCAAGAAGGTGGTAACAAACATTTCCAAGGTCATCTTGACAGGAGTGGCCCCCCCAACTTAAGCCACATTGCCTTTGAAATGCTGAGCAAAGGAATGTGTAACTGCTTTTTAAAAGCAGGCAAGTAAACTCACACAATGGTTAAGCACTTTTGGAAAAACGTTACCCCAAATCATTCTCTCTCAATTGGAAGCAGAACATATTTTATATCAGGTGCAACTTCTCTTTTAAACAGCTTTATCTTAAGGCTTTTAGTATTTTACTTTTACAGCTCTATGTGTCCAATCTGTAGCCAACACTTCATTCACTGCTCCTTCAATCAATGCTTGGAGTCCTCTTAGAGAGGTACATAAAACCTTACTTACCTTACTCAGGTAAGTAACTATTCTTGCCTACTCAGCAAGAATAATAGGCATTCGGGGCTGACCACCCGAAGTCTTGTCCCCCAAGGCAATGAGTTTGGTGTAAACTCAGGAAGGATTCCCTGGGCATCGCTTTTCATGTGGTTGTTCCAAACCCTTAGACAATACCATGAAGGGCAAGTCTTAAAGGAATTGATACTAGCCAACTGGTTTAATTTTTCCCGTGATTATGACTGGAAAAGTCAAAAAGAACTGAAATACAGGGTATGTAGGGGGAAAGTACACATGATTCAGTAAGAATGCTTAGTATTCTGAGTGGCCTTTTTGGGAGATAAACCTCACCCGAGAAAATGGTTAATGTTTTGCAGCTCCCGGGGGAGTCCTGTGGAGCGTATTCCTGTATGTTACAGACTCGTGTCTCACCTGGGAGTCCTGCCTCATTGCTTGGGAACCACTGTTCTGTAGTTGGTTGTGTGTAAGATGCAGTGTAAGACATTTTTCCATTACTGCACATTTTTCAACTCCTTCTGTAATAAAAACGGTATGAGGAAACTACAAGAAGGACTCACTTCCAAATGACCTTATTCCGTTTTATTGGTGACAGCAAACCTTTCTACAGAGTGAATTGATGTATGGATGGACTGCCTATCCTGCCTGATTCATGGGATTCAAATGCATTGGGCATATCATGCTCACAGTGCTGCAAAGGCTAGTTTAGGCTTTTGAAATGCTAAAAACAATTACAAAGAGTAATCTCTTACTGGGTATCAAGCAGTACTGCTTTAGCAAGAGGTGAAAATGATTTATCACTTAAGTCCTTCTCTCAAAGGCATGAATTTCTTTATTTTTAGAGGCAAGTGTGACACTAAAGGTTCACAAAATACCTAAGGTACTACCAGAAAGAATACCTCCATATACAAAATCAAGAAGTCATCATTCTCATCACAGAAAAACTTCAAAAAACAGTTATTAATTCTTCCAGTGTTTTCTCTACCTTGTTTATTCCCAAAGGAGAGTGGAGAAGGAGAGGAATCTTTTCAGGTTATTACATCTGAAGCAATAAAGTTCCAGAGAAATGATGACCATTAAGAACACAGTTCTGAGTAACCAGCTTGTCTTCTTCAGCTGCATGAAAGTGATCACTTCAGGAAACGAGTGATAGCATCGCAACCACCTATTAATGTCCAAGAGTTCAGCTATTACTAAAGCATATTAACAAGCCAGCTGAGATATATATGCAGCTATCAAATGACAGCTACTCTGTCCTGTTTATGTATACAAACGTTGGATGCCAAGTGAGGCTGAAGGGGTTCATGACACAAGTGTTCAGTAGCAAGCACGACCTACCAATTCAAGGCATTCCCCTGCCTTGCCTTCTGTCTCTCTGTCATGGCAAGCTCCCCTCT
>NW_008825306.1:2372097-2372975 GCF_000699105.1 Pygoscelis adeliae
AGCCATTCTGTGAACAGGAATAGGCAACTGACACTCAAAAAAAGGCTCTTTTTTCATGCAAGATTACTTTTCAACCAGCTACAGTTCACCGACCGGGTTTATTATGCAGCCCATAAGCATTGTGCTGGCACCACAGGGAGAGCAGCAATAGGGGAGAAGGGTGGGGGTGAGGACGTAAGACATGCTTTAGATGGTGTTGCCACCCAGAAAACTGTTTGTGCCCCTATTCTCTCAAACAAAGGATTGCTACTACTGCTTTTACACATTACATCCATACACCCTGAAAATATACTCAGTGCCCACACAGCATGAAATTCTAGCCTAGGTGGATTTCAGAGGCAACCAAAGCTCATTTTTTCCTCTGGATGTCTGAAGTCTCTGCCCTTTCCCTTGCTCTTCCCCCACACTGAGTAGGAACTGAACACCTTGGTTGAAACCCTGGCAGAAGCGCAGTCCCCGATGACAAATCCCACCGACCTGGGGGGTGGGGAGGAGTAGGTTTCATGCCATCACTTCTCACAAGTTTAAACCCAAAACTTCTCACTCTTTGACTCCATCAGTAATAAAGCACAAATAAGCATAGTGCAATGCCTTACTTTAAAGCATCAGTGGCCTTTCAAAGGAACCAAGACATTTGAGTGAGAACTGAAGTAGGTTAAGCAGGGGTATGTCCCCTTCTGTCAGTTCTGGTAATTAATGGCAGAGGAGCAGAGTGATAGCCATGCAGTGAAAACTGTGGCTGCTAAATTTACCAGAGCCAATTTATCAATGCTCTTACTCAGCTGGAATGTACCCACATGAACAGCCCTACTGAAATCAGCTTGTAAATTAGATAAATGTCATCCACACCCATTTTAAAATTCCTTTGTATTTGCAAG
>NW_008825306.1:2373023-2376868 GCF_000699105.1 Pygoscelis adeliae
TGATGTTTTAGCATGTTAGTAAAGTTGTTGGGACTACGATTTTGAAATCAGTAAGGCAAATCATCCAAGTGCTTGGCAACATATGCAGCTGTTTACAATTTCCCGTAAGATTTTGAGAAAATCTAGACTGCAACGTGCAACTTCAGAACCTGAATATGGATCCATGCACGCAAAGCTCTTGTGCTCTCACTGGGAGTATCGGCACACAATTAAATGAAAATATTTAAATTTACTAACTACAGTGCTGAAACAGTAATGCAAGTCTTGGTTTGCAATCTAAGAAGATCCACTTTCATGCCAAGTATACATGAATTAAACTCACCTCATACAATTCCATGAGAGGACTGATGATTAAAAAGAAATCTGCTCCATGAAACCTGGAGAATAACCTCGGAGAACTAACCCTTGGTTGCTAATTGAATGACATCAGAAAGCAGCCATCAGCGGTATTCTGCCAATTTCCTAGACGCTGGAGAGTTTTGGTAAGACTTGCATTAAATGATCTGTCATCAACTGAATATTAATCTCTCAGTATTTTATTACTCAGTCTTAAACAGGGCCTTCTGGAGGGCATGAATTATTGGCAATGGGAGGCAGTAATTACAAAGTGAGGTATAGTGTAGAAAACATGACAAGTGAGTTAAAACAGTGTCTGGGGACCATTTAATATTGTGCTGGCAAACAGAACATGTTATAAAACCATTTTAGAGAGAACTGATATAATGCAGGAATCTAGCTGCTAAACTACAAAAAGGAACCCTGAAGCAGAAAATTACATTTTTCATTTCTCACATTAAGGCATAACCTTTCTGGCTGCGCTCCTTTTACGGAGCAGTAGATTCCGCCTATACAGACCACCACGTGGATGCGCTGAGTTTCTTGACTGTGCTGCAGGACCAGACACATTTTTTGAACATGTAGTAATCACTGTCCATGAGATGCCATGTTCTATGGTCTGCCTTTTGGGTGCCATGTGGCTGATGACAGTCTCGCTGAACTCAGTGGTGAAGGGGATCCAAGTAAGAGCAAGGTTAAACTGAGGAAATATGCACTATACCTGTGTGTAACACTGACATAATTCTGTTGTAGTTAAGAAAATGTTTCAGTAAAGTGAAAACAAAATCACACTGAATTATTCCAGTTCAAATATCCCAACCTGAGCCAAGTATGAACAGGTACTGTGTATTGTGAAGGGATGGTAAGAACAACTAAAATCAAAGTGTACAGGGGATCAGCTGTCACAGGGCAGGGTATATGGCTGATAAAAAGGTAAGTGGCTTTGGAAAGCATTGCTGAATTACTAGGAAGCCTCAACCCATGAAACACAGAACCGACCATTTCAGGCCACATGATACAGCCTGATGTTCCCACAGCTGTCATTATTGCATGACAAAGCGTGAGTAATAGCAGAGGAGTTTTGTTCAAGTGTATCAGTGCATGGAAAGACCAGGAAAGTACTGGAACACTTCCCTGGATTGGCTACTCATTGCAACAAATCCTCTGCCTTGAAGAACTTGTATTTTTAGTAGGTAAAATGGGCAGATGGCGCTGGAAAGACATACATTTTACCAGATAACTGACCAACAGCCATGTACCTTGCAAAGCATGATAGACCTGAATTAAGAGCATTTCTTCATTAAAAGTATTTTGATATAGCATGATGCAAAAAAAAAGTCATTATATTATTATTATTAGGGAAATTGGAATGTTTCTAAGCAAAGAAGTAGAGACTGCATATTGACTTGGGATAGAGTATTGCTTTCTCACTTATTTTTAATATGCGTTCAGTAACTGAATTACTGCTCTTGAAACACTACTGTTTAGGTATAAAACAAGTATGCAGACTGTGTAATGGGATTTTTATTAAGAAATCATGCAACAGTTTAATATCCTTGTGTTATCATTTGTAATAGAATATTCTCCAAGTTTGTAAGAGCAAACCAAGAAAACCACAGCCAAGAGTCTCTCCATATGCATCTGATGTCACATGTTGCGATAAAAGTGAAATTGAAAACACATCATCCATTTTTTCTTTTGAATGTATATAGCTGGTATTTAAAAAGTCAAATGCTTTCATTTTTCCCAACCATTATAAAAGCTGTAACTTGAATTCAAAGTAATTATCTACAATTGTACGTTGTTTCCTGAGTTTGTAATTGGAAATGTAAAGAAAAGAAATGGAAACAAATGATGATGGAAAACCAATTACTGAAAACTGTAGGAACTGGTTTTCATATGAATTAAGTAGAATATTTTGAATTTTATAAAATATCAATCAAATTGACATAAAAAACTGATAATCTAATAATTTATGGGGAAAACATTTTGATCACATAGTTTCTTAACATGATGGTAAAAATACAGATGTGTTCACATGTGTCATTTAGAATTGCTCATTAAAAGCCTGAGTAGTCATGTAACTTTATATTACAGCTCTCAGTCACCCATATCCCCATTTATACTCTTCTGCTTGAATTGTATCCACAATTAGATCCTGTCCCTGCTGCAGGTTGCTCTGTGTGGGCTGACCTCACTGACTGTTCAAAACTCCCTGAGTTATCTGAAACTCCAGACAGAAGAAGTGTGGAACTACCAGCAGGACAAAGGTTCAAACCGAGGCAGGCTCCCTCAGCATTTTATTCACCTGGAAAAAGGGACTTCTGTTCTTCTATAAACAATACATAAGTCGTTGTCATTAATTTCCTCACCTGTATGATGAAAAAGTCTTTTTCAAATTTGATGGCTCTTGGCTATTAATCAAGTCCTTCAACACAGCTGATGGATCACCTACCCCTGGAAAGGCATTGGCAAGGGTGCATAACCTCTCAGTGCACTGACAGAATAGGTCCTGAGTCCATACTGGAACTTAGCAAACAAATGGGATGACCAGAATTTACAAGGGAAATTTCTAGCCTATGTACTATTGTCATTTACAGTAAAAAAGAAAGAAAAAATATTCATCTCTAGAGATTATTTACCTCGCAACCCAATAGTGCACTTGGAAATTACTGTACCCTAAAACAGCTCTGATAAGCAAAGATGAAACTCAAATAGCTAAAAGGGAACTAGCAGATCTCTTGCTTAGTATCAAATCCTGTTTTAAACCCTTCTGCTCTTAAAGACATCCTGTTTATATATTTAATCAATGAACTGGATGTAAGAGAAACAAAAATTGCCTGCAATCCTCTGTAAAATGCATATTTGCAAAGTTGGAGTAACTCAGCTTTTAAAGTAAACAACTAAACAGTTTGGGAAATTCCCCAAATTCCTGTTAGATTCTGTTTCTGTTTCTCTGTGAACAGTTTTCTGATTTTTCTGGGAATGTACCATGGTTCAATAGCAGGCATTTAGGAAAAAAAAAAAAATTCCCTTTCTTTTCCGCTCTTTCCTTACCTGGATGCTATCAAAGATTTCAATTTGGTAAGAGAGTCTGCTTCTGACAAAACCTTACACCTGTGTTAGCTCTCCTGTCAAAATGAGCTTCTGGATAATGACGTGAGATTCAGGGACCTCAGGGGGTTGCTTTTATTTGTTTTGTTTTGTTTAAGATCTTCTTGCTTTTAAAGACCAATTGCAAGCCTTCTCCAAAGAGAATAAGGACATGGGACAGGAGGAAATATTTTGGATCACCAGTATACTCAATTGATCTCACCTCAAATAATCAAGCTTCATCCTAAAACTAAGCAGGTTGCATGCATACATGCCTACCAACAAAATTGCTCACATACACCATTTCTGTTGGAGGGCTATTCCTGAACATCTTTCTTCCGACAGGTGGAAACTTCTTCACACATATAGCTCAAAAATATGTACAAATTACACCTATTTATTCTTCTACTAACATT
>NW_008825306.1:2376901-2386483 GCF_000699105.1 Pygoscelis adeliae
CTGTAATTACATAGACAGTGATCCTTCCACTTCTGAGACTTTATTTGTCTGAAATGAAGTCTCAAAAAAATAAATAGATTCTTCATTCCCTTAATCTTCCTAGTAGCCCTTCCATGTACCTGTACTAGTTTTGGTTCATCTTTATCATGGTTGAGCAGAAATGTATGCAGAATTCCAGATGAGGTTTTGCCAGGCCCTTGCGTAATTAAATTGATATTTCTCTCTTTAAGAACACAAATACACAAATAAAGAAATAACCCCATTACTACGCATCTGAGTTCCTATTTAACTTCCTTGTTGCCCCACTGCATTGGTGCCGCGGGATCAGTAACTGACTAATACGCCTTTGCTTGTTCATTCCATTGTCATTTCCAATTGATGAGTCTCCACCTTGTGACAGAAATTCTTGTTAATAGTTCTTCCAGTCTGTGACTGTATACTTTGCATCACGACAGGCTGCTAGATAATCTCATCTAGGTTCCCTTTCCCACAAAATGTTGGACCAGATGATCTTCTGAGGTCCCTTCCAACCTGGGCTGCTCTAGATTTCTATGATTCTGTGATTTTATGATTAATTATTATGGCATTTCTATTCTCTTCTGCAAGGTCATGCAGTTTCTTTTGCATGATATTTCAATCTTCTTCTGTACTAATGGTTCCTTTGTATCCAAAGTCCTTACCAAAGACACTAAACAAGAGTGGTCTGCGATCAGTCCTTGAGAACCTCCACTTATAAACCATTCTTTAGCCTGGTAGCTCCCTTTTCAAAACAAACTATTGCCATTTTCCTTCAGCTAGTTCTCTGGTGATTTTTCAATTCTTGTACTATTTCACATCATCTCCAGCTGAAGTAACTGTATCTTGTATAGCATTGCATCAAACAAGCAGAGTCTTGTTGCTTATTCCTTATCCTCAATTATTTTACCTAAGACAGGTAACAAATTAGTATTCTCAAAATGTACTTTACAATGGGAAGACGAACCTTAATAGTTTGCTTATCCCAAAAGAGATTATTTATGACCCTTGCTTAGAATCTCAAGAGTTTTGACATTTTAATAATTTAGAATAATGAAAACATGACAACAACTTCATTATGAGACAGTTAAAGGAGAAAGTTCTTCCAGATAATTGGAGACATCTATCCAGAACTGAGGTCCGAGGGGACCGGTCTGTGGTAGACTTAATTGGACAGTACCCGAATGAGTGCAGCAAGCTACGCTGGCAGTCTGTAGAACTTGCTAAACGCATACAATAAAAACTCTTCTAATGCAGGTTTAAAACAAACACACCTATTAGAGATATCATTTTCTATTTGGCTACATGAAGAAGCTGCTTCAGGATGAGATAAGCTGTGAAATTGAAGCACAGTAGTCACTTGGTACTAACTCCTCAAATGAACGTTTTCATTCTATACCAAGACAGCCCTTTGTGGTTTAGCTTATCCACTTCTAAAGAGAACTATAATGATTCCCTTAGAGCAGGCAAACACATAAATAGAGAACAGATTATTTGCAAAAGATATGCCAGCTATTTCCAGAATAGTCAAGCCCTTACATTTGATGTCATGGTTTAAAAATTTGACAGTGGGAGAAAAAATTCCTACTCTATTCTTAGGGATTTTTTCCACAGGAACTATCTAGGAAAAAACGTGAATGAATACCAGAACAGGAGCACGCAATCCCAGGGATGATTGTTACTATGGTTTCCTTATTAAGAATTACCCACTTCAAGTTAGCCTGTAGCTATTCTTGAGTTAAATATTACCCAAGTTAGTAAGCATAGTGCCACATGTCCTCTGAGGCAGCTGTAGGGCTGTTTCTACTTCCAGTGAAATCAATGTAAAACCCACGTTTCTGCAAACAATTAATCCAAATTCTTTCACTCCCGTATGGATGTGTGCCCACACCACATGCTGTATGTACGTGTAAAATGTTTCTCCAGTGACCACTTGACAGTAACCCAGGGTTTACAAACAGAAAACTCCTACCCTCCCATAAAGAGAGTAACAGTAGTCTTCGTAACAGTAAATAAACCCACCACTTCTCCTGCTTATCAGACATGCTTCCTTCCTGTGACAGGAATTATATCACTGCACTGATGGGAAGAAGAGAAAAGGGATTTTTTTTTAAATGGTTGTTTTATCTATCACTTTCACTGAGGCAGAAATTCTAGACTGATTCACAGATGGAAACCCCAAATGCCATGCAGCAAAGCGTTCATCTATGGACAGGAAACAGTTTGGGTTTTATAGGCTAGAGTAAAGGTTATGTCACTTTTAAGTACCTTTTAAAAGACTGCACAGACACCTTCCTTAATATTCAACTGACAAAACTAGCCACACATAAAAGCCTTTAATCATATACAGGGTGTACCAGTGAAGTTCAATTTCTGTATGCTCCTACAGATTAGCCTTGTTCCTCTAATACCGATAAACATTAAGCGATGTTGTCACCAAGCTGCACAGGAACAGAAGGAAACGGGAAGAAGGAAAAAAAGTGGCATTTGAAATAAAATGGTGAGAGAATACAAAGGCTACTGCAAATACCAAATGCAGATGAGCTCAGCAGGTATTACAGAAGGAGCAGGAGACGACAGTAAAAGGTACCAGGGAAAAGAACAGAAAGTCTGTAGAATAGGCTGTTTTAAATATGGTTTTTTAAAGGTGTATTTTTAGCAAGACTCTGGATGAGTATATGAAGATGCTTATAAATGTTCATAGACATGAATGTAAAACATCAGTGGGAAGGAGCAAGACTTTCTAATCAGCTCTTTTGAAGTATAGTAGTTGACCTCTTATACTCACACTAGCAGTTTTGGGAAGCTTGACTTTGCCTTTCTGTTGATTTTTTTTACCTTTGGAGGCTAAAATTATCTTTTCAAAATATGATCAATTTAAATCTGACCCAACAACTGAAAGAAATGAATAGACAAATAGCTGAATTGGACCCACTCTACTCCCGGAATGAATACCTTTATCTGCGGGTAAGTTTGTACTGAGCATTTTGCTTCTTCATTAGAGTCACAGAAAATACAAAAAGGAAATCCACGCTAACCAAACCTAGACAAACTGCGACCTTCATTGTGAACCTAAGAGGCAAAATCCAGCTTTCTTGGCAACCCTCATCTACATTACGCATCCACAAACAAGACTGCGATTCACAGTACTCCTCACATGAACCACCAGCTGAACATAGAAAAGGTCTTCCCTGTATACCTGCATCTGAAAATCACGTGAATGTAATACAGACCACATTCGTAGGGAACAAGTCAAACGAACTGGAAGCTTTCTGAAGCTAGAATACATCAAGTGGTATTTTAGCCACATACAGGTATGAAACATTTTTTGTGATGGTGTAATACCCTGCTGCAAAAGGAGAGGTTTGGATTTGAAAAAGAACTTTCTGTTGCTTCGTTAACAAATGGGCCTTTTCCTTTCTGTTCTCTTTTCTGGTTCCCTATTCATGTAACAATTATCCCATGCTCCAGAACATACTTTCAGTTTGCAAACGCTCTGTAAATCAATATCCTTATGAACAGCTCCTGCAAAGAGTGTAATCAGCCTGTATGCCTATCATTTGCTTAGGGATACATAAGCCTGTGCTTTAACAGTTCATTGTCCCTTTTGACCCATAATTCAGCTATGACATTAATTCTATAAATATACCAGAATGTTGGGTTTATTTAGCTTGGGACTCATTTTGCTCACTTCTTTTGCTTGGGGTTCCCAGCTGCCTTTGAACATTAGTCACACAATACACTGTGAGAGATGCCTCAGTTAATCTGGTAAACAGAAGAATGATGCATAAGACCCTTTGGAACTAGCGCTGGGAAAAAAAGGTGATGCAATAGATGAAGGAGGAAGAAGCAGTCCAGGCCCCAGAGGGTTCAAAGCCCGCTGTTACTAACGGACGTGATGCACAGACTGGAGCTACACCCTGTGGTTGTGGGAAGGAACTGGTGGCAGTGAGGGCCCCTGCAGGGCTCCCAGACCTTCCAAGGAAGAGCAGATCCTTGGACTTAGGTTGCTGTTGCCGGCGCACAATGTTGCTGTGAATTCAACTGTCTTCCCCTGTACACTCTGCATGGACATTATACAGGTAATAAACCAATAAACTCCAATGCAGAAACAGTGGATTAAAGCTTGCATCACAGAACAAGAGTAGTGCTTACTGACGGAGAGTGTACAATAGAACTTGAACTACCAAATGATAAGCTGGAGCCAGTTTCTAGACAGATGTTTAGAAGAATAAATGTGTAAGGGGGAGGATTTTACACAGGGAACTAGATCACCACTTCTAGAAGCAAGCATCTGTAGGACAAAAATCTTTAGAAGGATTCTGCTGGGATGGACTGTCTTGGACAAGGTGGTTGATCTTTCCTCCCATTTTCGAGGGTCTGCAGGGCTCCACAGGAGAGACCATGCTTTCGCACCAGCCCTGACCTCAACTAGCTACTTTCCATTCCCAGCCTCAGCTCAGTTACACATACTTAGTTAAGAGATGTGAGATATCCTCTCTCACTCTCCCTCCATCCTAAGCTATAATGAATTTTCCCAAAGTGAATGTTGTTCATTTCCACTATGCTCCTCCTTCTGCATTACACCTCTACTCCGCCCAAATTACACAGTGGCATCCAGGGCCTGAAGGAAAGTGGGTGGGTGGATGAAGTTGCTTAAGATAGCTTCCTTTCTTAAGGGTGACACACAGAATCATATCAAGGACATTACTTCAAAATAAGCATTTTGGATGTCTCAAAACTTTCATTTTCCTTGGCAGGGACTGCACCAGCTTTTCTTTGCGGGATGACTCAGTTCTTACAGGACCGTAAGAAACTTTGAAGACATTTAGGCTGTAGATAGCTTCTGCAAATGCTGAAAACTCTCTTGGGGACAACTTAATGAAAACTTCTAAAGAAGCCAGCAGCTCATGCCTGTTATCTTGAGTTTCTAGCCTAGGACAATAGCATGAGAGGGCCCTTTAGAAGGCAGAGTTTACATGGTTTCCCCAGTTCTATCTTGGCAGTGATCAGCAATGCATCATGCTACTGAAGAAGCTAAAAAAGCAAAAAAATCTTTCAGATATTTCAAATTATATTCTGCTGATAAATACTACAATCCTGGTGAGGGGAGAAATTAATCCCATGAGTCGAACCAAAAAAAATCCAAATGCTGAAGTGAGAGAGCTGGCAAAGGGGTGGAGCTTTTTATTATCCAAAGGTGCTCTTTGACTGGGAAATACTGCAAGAAAAACACTTTGCTGGATCTCAGGCTACAGCATTCACATTTCTAGAGCTTGACATGACTAAGAATCTTCAGAGGAAGTAAATGCATTTTTCTCTATTTCTCACTAACATTGTCATAATTTTTCCTTTTTGTAAAAAAAAAAAAACAAAACAAACCGTTAAAGAAAACATGTTTTTCTTGCGAGCAGTTATCAAACATCTTCAGTGTGGACATAAAACAAAATGCTTAGCTAAACTCAATTTGTTCTATCTATGGACATCATTTACCAGAAGCAATATGCAAGATGAAGGATAAAGGTATTTGTTGATTTCCAGTAAGTGCATTAAAACAGTAAATTTTAAAATCTGCTTTTTAAAACAACATGTGGAACCAGCAAACTCTGTTTTGCTTTTCTTCCACACAGAGCAGGCAATCATCATTAGAAATTGGCCAAGCCATATTTTAGGATATAAAACACTCCAAGAACTAACGTTGACAGGGCTGATAATTTGGGATACTAAAGAAATAAAGACTGGGAAAACTCATTTGTTACACACACTTCAAAAGAGGAACCAATGAAGAGGTGATAAGCAAATAATAAAACAACTGACAGGAAGATTAGCATTAGACTTTGGATTTGACCAGTGAAGAAAAAGTAGAGATGTTATAAAGACATTGATTATTGAAGAAGGTGGAGAACATCAAAAAGATGGGACATCGCTTTTATTAACCAAACCTGTTTAGAGGAAAAAAACCCAGCAGCCAGAATGCGATACACATGGATGAGAAGTGACAAAGGGTTACTGGCAGTGGACGTGTGGGAGAAAGGCATCCCAGCCCAAGGTCAGTACTTTTCCCTGGCTACATTCCATCGCGCGATGGTGGGCTGCACCGCACTTTGACATTTCTGAATGCGAAACCATGACTTGAAGATTCTACCAAATAAGAAGTCGCCATTCGAATTGTCTTTTTTCCATGCTGGTATTTTCCTGAGATTCAGAAGACTGTAACACTTCAGCACGGAGAAGAGCTGCGTGGTCAAGTCCAGCCCTCTTCGATGGAAGACCTGCACCATAAGTAGGCAGTTCTTCAAATCTCCCGTCAATGACACTTTCACACATCACATATGATTTAAAGGCGATCAAGGAGAGCGCTCATCTTGGCAGGCAGCTAGCAAGTGCATCGGGCCTTGGTACGGTCACAAAGTTCATGGTACAGTGCAATAGTGGACAGATCTTTTCGTGATCCTTCAACACTTCACTCAAGTGTTTCATTTCATCTGTTAGCTTTCCGATTTCTCTTTTCAGGGAGGTATTTTCTTGCTCAAGAGACTCATATTCCTGGAAGGAGGGACAAAAAAAAATAAAAGCCTACTCAACAGTCAAAACATTCCTTTCAGTGCTTCCACCTTGAGTATATTCACGTAACTGTAAAAAAACTGCGTGGTTTCTTATTACAATCTGCAAAATGCTAAGGAAAGACAGACACAGCCTGGGTGCTGGAACAGGGCAAGAGCTTCACAACCTGTGCCCTGACCACGCTGTGATTCCTTTTGTGGCCCCGAAGACCAGGAGGTGCCGCTGGCCCTCGGGGGTCCCCAGCAGCCCAGGGCTGCAGGCATGGGTGGCTGCGTTCCCGTGGTGGCCTCCTCCAGCCCTGGGCCGCCTCTGCTGGTAAGGGCCAAGCAGGGCAGCTCTGCACTGTCAGAGCAGAGAAAATGAAAGCACCGAGCGCAGGTAGGTGCCGGGAAAACCCGGTGCCTGGCATTGCCAGCGAGGAAAGGGCAGCCCCTGCCCTGGGCCAGTGCAGGGAAAGTCCGTTTACCCAGGTGCTGGCTGAGACGGACACCCAGCACAGCACGCCCGGTGCCAGTCACCCTCCTCCAGCCCGGCTGGGCTTGTAGCCACCTGCTCAGATGCCCGGGAACTCAAGAACAGGAAGAGGGGAGGGTCATGCCAGCTTGTTCCCAGCCCGACTTTGTCACCAGAGGACCTGACCACTGCCTTGGTTATCCCTGACCCAGGCTGCTTTTGAGCTAAGGCTTCTCTGGCAATGAATACGCTGCTATTAACTGCAGGGGAGTTCTGAGATGCTCTGCAGTATACATCTGTGACGGATATGAGACTCGCGTGTCACATTTTTTGATAAGGGCATGTTTCAAGTGTCCCTGCTGTCAAGACTTCTCATCCCAAAGAGAAGAGAGCTAGAGGTTCAGAGCCAGCCCACGGAAAACCTGCAGGTGTCTGCACCTCACTGCTGGCCTAGGGCTCAACACTCACCCACTCAATCTCACCTCCCTGGGAAAGCTTCAAAGTGAACTTCAGAGCCTACACATGCCTTAAAAGGCCTGTTTATCAGGCAGCAGGGAGAGCCTCTCATGCAATGCTCCTCTGGGCAGCCTGGCACTGTCTCTGTTGCCCTTTGCTGTAGAAGTTTGGATCCCCTTGCCCTCCCTCAACACCCTTCCACCACCCACCGCTTCTCACCCACAGAGTGAGACAGGCACGTTTCTCTTAACACGTTATTGTAGCCAAACTCCAGCCAAGTTGTCCGTCCCTGACTCTGTCCCTGCTCACCTCTTGTTGCCCCAAACCCCATGGGGTTGGGTTTTGGAGTAAATGTTACTCTCCCATTGCTCTGTCCCGTTTTCAGGGACGAGACTATCAAATTGTTCTTGCTAAGAATGAATGTCTGTTCAACCAGATCTGCCTGCACCTGGGAAAACCTACGTGCCCGAGAATGAAGATTCCCAGCACAAGGAAGATCCTCGAGTCCAGGAGGAACATCAGAGAGGCTGCAGGATGGCACAGGGCCCAGAAATGATTCCACAAAAGCCAGGGGTTACCCCTTTCCAGAAGTACCCTGCACCTGGCTTTCTCAGGCGCTGACTCAGAGGAGATCTGGGAAAAACCAAACCCAAAACTCCCCACACTGTCCCTCTTGGCCTCTGCTGACTGTTGGCAGATCCTTCCACACTGAGAAAGAGAAGAGCCTGTGCTGAACCTCCAGAGCTGAACAACTGACTCAGCCACAATCGCAGTAGCAGAACTAACACCTACCCCAAGAGCCCTGTCTGCAACAAAAGCACTGTTGTGTGAGGTAACATCCAAACCCAGAGAAAGGGGATTCCTGTCCTCCAGTGTTTGCACTGGGGACACGAGAAAACTACACCACATTGTGATATTGAGAAGTATTAAGAGTTTCTGGAAGAATCAGTTACTTTCATGGTTTTTTGGAAACACCCACTGTTATTTATCAGAGTATACAAGTGTAACAGCTAACTGAACCGAGCTCTCACGCTTGGAGGTTCTGAAGTTCCTAAGAAGCCTTTTCAACTGGGTATTTCTGTCTCACACTATAGTTTTAGAATTGACTTAAGCCAGCACTGCCACGAAGCAGCACGGTCCCCTCCTCCCCCTCCATCGCCTTCTCCCTCGTAAGGCAGCAAGCATTCATCCGCTGCCATAGCGAACATGACAAGCTTAACACTAATCCAGAAGAAAATGGGTTTGTTTCAGCCCAGAGGAGCCCTGTGATCCAGTTCACCGGGTGGTCACGGGAATAGCAAAAGAGGGAGGGTGAGGGGAGGGGCAGGACCACGTCTCCCTCTCTCTTGCAGTATCACCGATGGCAGAGCTGCACCATCCAACGTGAGCATCGGTGTCCGGCAGTTCCCGACCAGGCACCCCGCAGCACGCCTGTCTCTGCCTCACACCCACAGCTCTCTGAGCTGGATTAGCGTTAAGACAGGCCCATGCCTGCTTAAGAAGTCCCATTTATTGTAAAGTCCCGCGCTCGGTACCCAAGCCGTGCCTGCAAAGCATCAAGTACCCATTCACCTCGTGAAGTTTATCTGCTTTCTGAGTTTGCTTCTTTCGGCTCCTCTGTGCAGCAACTCGATTTTTTTCTCTCCTCCTTACCTTCCTGTCATCTTCTTCGTGACTCTGGAAGACATAAGCCAGAAACAAGTTTTTAAAGTGCACATGGAGACTCCCGAAGTCAGGCGTATAAGGGTTGTTGAGCATGAGCACATACTCCCAATTTCACAGCACCTAACCCCGGCCTCCCACAGACCGCACGGTGCCTGCCAAGGGCCGCGCATCCCCCTGCCCCGCTGCACAGGTGGGGCCCGAGGCGGAGGGGTGGAAGCCGGCAGAGATGTCCGGGGGATGCCGCAGAGCCCCGCGGGCACTCGCTGCACCGCTGATGGGGGCACCCCCGTCACCCACGGCGGGGACCTGCGCTCCCGCTCTGCCCGACGGGCAGCATTTTACACCAGCGCGAACGAGGAGACGGAGGTGCGACCGGCGGGGAAGAAAGCCGGGCTCCCGCTGCGCCCGCACCGGCGGAGCCGCCCCGCT
>NW_008825306.1:2387629-2395369 GCF_000699105.1 Pygoscelis adeliae
CGGCTTTCACAAGCGGCGTGAGCTCCAGCGAAATGACAGCCGGCTCAGCCAGGGTTCATGGGCGTGGGGACACGGCATCGGGGCTGGGATAGAGCGATTTTCGCTTTCGCTACTCGCCCTGTTCCTTTAAATAATAAGGAAATGCCACAGGCTTCTTGTAAAGGCGAAGCCGGACAAGGACCGCTGAAAATACAGTTGCTGCAGGCAAAAATCCCTCTGTTCGACTATTCCGTCGAGAGTATTTTCACAGACTGAACAATGTTTCTTTTACCCCTCCAAACACTTTCTTTACATTTTAATGGAACCGTTATCTTGGCCCCCCGCTCTGAAGGAAGGGAAGGTGTTTGCACCGACAGGTACCTCAACAACATCCTTGCTCTACCATAGATGTATTTGTATATGGCGAGTAACGTGCACTTCTGGCCGTGCTCAACTCACAGGGGCAAACGCGTGGCCATGCGAGGAGGGTTAAGTGCCCCCAAACTGCAGGGCAGTCAGTCATAAAGCCCCAGGTACCTTAATAAATCAGATACTTCCTTATTTTTCTGGTTTCCCCCCAGAAGTTTGAGTCATCCAGCTTAGACGAAGATGAGGTTACAAAGTTTGCAAACTGAGTAAATACAGACTATCCTTTCAGGAAGATCTGGCTAACAGTTTGTGCTGAAGGTGAGAGAACTGCGCTGCCCGGGAGTCCAAAAGTCAAACAGAAGTCTGCACTCTGCCACGGGTTTCCTGGCAGGCTCCGGGACCATCAGCATTACTGAAAAACCTGAGCAGGACTTCCCCGGTGGGAAGCGCTTCTCCCCAGCTGACCTCAAAGCAGCTTGTGTCTCCATCTTCCAAGCTACCCACCACCTTTGCTTTTGCACTTTCTCAGAGCTCCTCCGACCCCGGAGGACTGAGTACCTGTGAGCCTTCCCCACCGAAACGGCCACGGGGACCCACAACTCGGATGGGCACCCTCGCCAAAGTGCCCTGACCTCACCTGCATCCCCAGACTGTGCTGGGTCTCCCAAGCATCTTACAGGATGTTCTCAGCCCCCTGGTTTCTTTAAAAGCAGTCTTGCTTCTCCCTTCCTCTGTCATCCAACATGCCGACACCAGGGTGCTCACCAAGGGGGTGCTCATGGAGGCGGCAGAAGGTGTGGGTTCAGCGCCGTTCTCCAGCTGAGGGGATCCAAACCAACGTCTCTTGGAGGCAGCCCTAGCCGCCAGGCGGTGAGCAATCAGAGGGTGAATTGCTCTCAACCGTTCCTTTGAAACAGTCCAATCTTGCATTAACTATACACCGTGCAGTTAAAGAAAAGGAGTAGAAGTATGGGCACAAGCAGAGACTTAGTTGGGACAGCTGCTTAAAAAGAGAGCGCTGGGCTCCTTGCTGCCTTTGTAGCTTAAGCACAGTTGAAATAAACAGGACTAGAGGCCTGTATTTTCATAAGCTCGGGGAACAGGTATATTCTCTTGCAATAAAACCTATGAACCATGCAGAAAAAATACCTGAACAGCCCTTCAGAGTGATCTGCGGGGAAAAAAGCCCCCTTCCACAGAAGGACTTTGGACTGACCCCACATGAAGCTCTTGTGCTGTTCCAGGAGCCACGCTGCCGTTAATGGCAACTGCACAAGCAGGCTATCTAACAGCATCAAGTCCTGAGCAGCTTACCAAGAATTTATTAGTGCTGAATAAATATCTGCTTCATTGAATAACTCCCAGCAGCTGTAGAGTAAGGTTTCCAGGATCCCACAAGTATGGGACAAGTCACGGGACGGTCGCCTCGAGCCTGAACACAGTCTGTTCTTGATCAAAGTGGCAAAGGAAATGAAAAGTCAAAATTTGCTTGTGGGAACAAGTTTCTGCTTAGTATTAAAGCTATCTCTGGTACATCTATAGAAATGCCTACACAATAATTCCAGGTAACGCAGCAGTAAAGGCACAGCGTTTCTATGCAGGAGAGAAAACAAGCCCTTCTGGGGCAGTCTAAGTCAGCTGAGTTTACATTTTATAATGGCAGTTTATCAGTTATTTTTGTCTGCGCTGAAGCAGCCTACACACATGCAGACTAGAGTCGCTGAACGCAGCTTGGCGCAGCGCGGCTCTTCTGAAGAACGGCACGTATCAGAACTGTGTTTCAGAGCACCAGCGCGCCCAAGCTTCCAAACAGACGTCGGTGTCCACGTGAAGATTTCTGGAGGAGGAGCTTCCCTGCATGCTATTTGTAATCCCCTTTGTTCAGAAACCACACACAGCAAAAGTGTGTGTGGATACTGCTCCAATTTGCAAGTTTTTCTTGGGTAGGGATGGCTCACCCTGACGAGCGATAAGCACACTGCTGACACTACACGCTAACAGACAGCGAGATGTTCCATCTCACCCCAAAAAGCCATGAAATTCAAACTCGGTTTGCCAACGTCCCCGAGCATCCATCGCCATTGAGCTGTCTTACAAAAGTCAAAGGCTATATAAAGAAAAACTACCAGACATTTCTTGATGCAATACCAATTCGCCCCAAGTTAAAAATAAGAAGTTTGGACGTTGTGACACTTCAGTAGAAGCCTGATTAGACGCCTGTCTTGCACAACACTGCTGATTTCTATGAAAAGTTAACTGAAGGACAAAAGGCTACTGGAATGGGAAAAAAAAGAAGTATTTTATATATTTCTGCCAGTGGGAAGAACGGATGCCAGGCACGGCTAGTTGCAGATATCGCTTGCTGCAGAAATTTTTAATAATAATTTGAAAAACAGCTGAACATGCAAGTGTCGAGTTTAGCTCATCACAGAACTTGCATTTAAAGGGAGGTCCTCTGACACCTTCCATTGCTGCTTGGCCAAAAGTAGCCACCAGAGATTTGTAAATTCATAGTTTATATGCTGCACTTGGAATCTTGATTGTTTTCTTTATCCTTCTTTACACCATTTATTTGGCCAGTGTTTCCAGATGCATTTGTTTTCTTTTTCCACCCAGCTGCGGTTGAAACAAGGGCTATGGAACAAGGCCCGACGGCCCCCGTTCCCACTTCCTTCAAATCCTGGGCAGACCAACTATCCTGCAATCTCTTAACTCTAACACGCACTGTAGGGTGAATTCATTAATTGGCTTATTAAATCTTAAATTATTAAATCTTAAATCTTATTAAATCCACCGTGCTCTCCCTCCTGATTTCTTAAGGCATCTGTCCTACCTTGGCCACTTTTGATGAGACCTCTTCAAAGAGACCTGTCTATTCCTAGCTATTTTCTGTACTTGCCTTGTCATTATTTGCAGGGAATAGCGGGGAATCTTCCTATTAACATAGAAAACGTTCAAATACTGTAAGGGTAGCCATGCAAAATCTTGCAGGGCTCACCTTAGTCTAGGAACGCTCAGGCTAAAGAGTATCTGTGGATCTTGGTGAAGAGAGCCATGGTGGGGATTTTCAACGCAGCACGGAGCACGTGTACTCAAAAGCAGCTAGAATAGCAAGTCGCTGTGTGAAAAACCGTCCGTCACACGTTCCACAGCTTCGCAGCTCCAGTCCCTCTTACATCCTGTCCTCTCCTACATTAGACGCTTTGTAGCCCTGAGATTAATAACAGTTGTGAGTTCAAAGGCGGTAAATGGAACTACTTCAGTTACTCAAGCCAAAATTTAACACAGATGTCTTCTGAAGTACACTTACTGTTCCGTCACCATCTATTCCAGGATTAGAACTAACAACATTATCTGAAACTTTGATCTTCCTTAATCGATTTAATTTACTTTGTATAAAAACACGTTTCTATATACAAGAGCGACGGGAAACAAATATTTACATATGATTAAATATACAAAGTCTCAGTACAGATGTTCATCTTTACAAAATAAATGATGCTAAAATCTGTCACACGTTTTCTTGAAAATTTTCAGTCTCTTGGACATTAAGTTGGACCTATCATCTTACCACAGTACATTTTATTAATACTGCTTCTACACCCCCCCCCCCATTTACTGTGTGACAAATACGTTACATATTAGACATGAGTACTTACTGCAAGCACATGCAATCATAAATCAGAAAGAGTTATGAATGGTTAAGGCACAATGCTCAACTTAGTACTACTGTGCAATCGTCTAGCTACTAATGTGTAAAGAAAAAAAAAAAGTAAGCCAGCTCAACTTAATACCATTTACTGGTAGCCTATACCGATCTTTAAAGTTTAGTCAAACATCACGAATGCACACATGACCCAAGTCAAGATCCTGTAATGTACAGAAATATTGTCCAGGAAACCCCCAGACTGCATAATTGGATTACATGAAACGAAATATCAGATGGCAAGATGTGGATGGTCGAATCTTTGTTCAGAAGAGCACGCTGCAAGTAAATACATACAATTACTAAAAATCCAAGTTTAAACAAACATGACTATAAATATGCCCCGCTGACCTAAATTCAGGAAAGGTGGAATAGCATGGACCAATGTCACATCTGTGTGTGGATCTTCTAAAAACTGTAACAACATATCAAATCTGGTGTTTTCAATATGCTCCAGTGTGAATTTCTTTTTAATTTATTTATTAAAAAAATAGCCACCTGACTCAGTAATAAATGAAAGTGCATTAGGAAAGCTAGACACCCTCCAACCTCTCCAGAGACATGCTTCGTGTAAATGAGCACTTAGTGGTTTACTAAAAGACTGCCCACATACGTAAAGCATGTGCACAAACGCTGAGAAGCACGAGGACTCAAGCTAAATGCTGTAATAAAAGAGCAAAAAATGAGAGTTAATCAGCAAATATACTTGCTGGATATTGGATGCTACTGGTATGTGTAGGCTTTCATATACCATCAGCGTGACAGTAAAAATAGAAATATTTAAAAGGATCAAAGACTAAATAATTAAGGAAGCTCCCATGTATAGCACTGAACTAGAGGGGAGACGAAGTTTTAAGAAAAAAGACTGAGCACACTGAACAAGAGTACAACTGAGATTCCAATCTGAAAACACTAAATGAGAAATTCATGCGCTGAGAGTAATCTTCCTCCGCCGAAGTGGGTAGCGTCTTCTTTCTGGTGAATCTGCAGCTTTTTTTCTTTTTAGCAAAACATAAGGATTTTTACTGGTATCAGCGTCTGTTGGTGTGACTTCTCCTGGTGATACGAAATTTTGGACATTATTTTCCTCCTTTGCCTTGCAACCAGCAAAGACTTCTTGCCGCAGCTTGCAGAGTTCCAAGGTTGGTTGCCAAGTTAACGCTTGGGAAAAACCTTCTGCTCTTTCTATTAGCGCTGGGAGAGACTGCAAAAACAAACCCGCGTATCTCAAGTTACGTGGGAAAAGTAATGGTTACAATGAATGAAATACGTTAATTAGATCCTGACAGGCACAAAAGCTTCAGTGTCTGCAGAGATGATCCTTAGGATGGCAGGTGAAGGTTGGGAACTCAGAGCTACCAGCCTAACAGTGACAAGGGTCTGCACTCAGAAGCCATGCAAAGAATATGCCAAGTTTAAATGTTCCTTCATTACATCTCTACGCTCAGTAAGTACCACAGGAACACCACAATTCATGTCTAAGCTGGTACTGAACTAATAGGTGTCACGTGCTATAGGAAGTTGTACGGGTCTTCAAAAGATGTTTTATTTTTCAGATGCTGCAGTTCTAAAATCTCTGTAAAAATATTTCCTATAGCCACAGGGTAGTCTTCCTTACTACCACGTGAGGGGGAATGCTTTACAGATACAACTTCAGCAGCCCAAACCTAGAGGTACCTGCCTCAAAAGTACACGCAGGCTTTTGTGTACAAAACTATAACCAAGATGAGTTAGTACTCCTGTTTTGTGACGTATTATCAGATCAAGAAAATAAAAAAATATCCTCTTGGAGCACACAGAGATCTCACCTTCATTGCTCCACTGATCTGTTCGGATGCCATTTCTGTCACCTGCTTCAGATCTGCGATGTAAGCATCTACAGAAAAACATAAAGCCCAAATAAACTTCTGAAACGCAGCTCCCTCCCCCCAGTACTTGCTGCTGACTTCTTAGAAATCGGACAGAAAAGTGGTAGAGACCCTGTACAAAACTTAAACCTACAACACATCCCTTTCATTATAGCACTGAGGATGACAGCTTGTATGTTTTATCTTACTATTATTACTCTTTATCACTCAAAATGTAGTAGTGTCTAGCAGTCTCAGCTATAGCAAGCCACAAAGCTCTTCACTAGAAAACCTACAGCTTATACAAAACATGAGACACAAAGACAGTATTTGACATAAAGAGAACAGTTATAAAGGGGAAAAAAAAAAAAAATCTGTATTCAAACCTTTCAAGCTCATATTACATTTGATAAAAATGCATGAAAGAAGGAGAATAAACACAACCGTGGAGAAAATGAGATGAAGGAAACCCATTTTAAGGAGGGCAAAAAAATAATCTTACAGCTCCAACGAGTCAGCTTTTACGATAAAGGCTACATTTTTCTCCTGGCTTAACTTACCAAGCATTAACACTAAGAATAAAAAAACCCCCAAGTGTAAACATCATGAACTGCATTAATTCTGCTGGGTTAATAAAAAAAGAAAGAAAAAGCAGCTTTCAGGAACACTGAAGCAGGCAGCAGGTGCAGAATACTGGGGGAAAATGGCATACATTTGATTGCAGTAGCAATATGGTAAGATCATCAACACAACATATGTTTTCGATGACTGATTTACAAGCAATAGTAATTCTTTACTCAAGAGTTAAACTTATAGAACTGTTTTGCACGTTCCCCCCCATTATTCCATCTGCAATGCTATGCCATCAACAAAAACTTAAAATCAGCAGATAAGCAAGCGTGCTCCCAGGAACTAAGCAGCCTCACCTCCACTACTACTATTTTTCTGTAGGGTTTCACCAGTGCCTGCAGTAGGATACAACGTTAGACGGTGCGCACACCCCTAAACCCTTTCAGGGTTAAACACAGCATTCTGCTTTGAAGTCAATCTCATTAGTGCTACTGAAGATAATTTAAGTCAATCACTGTATTCTAGCTCAGGGTGACAGTGATCCCCTGCTGAAATGTAGTAAGCTGCAAGAGACAGCGTTATGTTAAATTGTCTGTCCGCATGCCCAATGTGCTGATCAGACATGGTTTAGGAATACATAATCCATGTATGAACATGGATGCTAAAATGAGCGTCATTCAGAGTCTGGAAGGAAAAACGGTCCAACAGCAGCCTCTTTAAACACACCACAGAGGCCTATGAATGGACATTCTCTAAAAGAAGGCTATGTCCGTAATGAAGCATTCTTATAGTAGAGTATTGGGATTTGGAGGCTGGTGACCCTATGAAATGGCAAGGAAGGAGTTAAGTAAAAGTAAAAATAATTACTTGGATTATTCCAGTTATACAGAAAGACTGACACACAGTTAAATGAAATTTGCCTGCAGGAGTTCAGCTTGACACGGACAGCATTATATTCCTCAGTGTTCAAGGCTTTCCAAAACATAGGGAAATGAAAAAAGGAAACGAAAGGTATTGAGTAATCTAAACATTTTTGGTTTCTGGCCACTGTACTTGCTAAACTGGGATACATAAACTTCCCAAAGACTACATAATACTAAAATTCAGCACAAACTCTATGCTATCTTGGCTAGGACTTTGCTGTTACCAAACCTAAAAAGGCAATAGCATAGTGCAAGCCGTTACTAACTTACAAGTAGTAGTTAATTCACATCAGAGAAGCATAGATCTGGAACACTAGAAACCAAAAGAAACCCAGATATGAAGTGA
>NW_008825306.1:2395396-2403517 GCF_000699105.1 Pygoscelis adeliae
GTTAGCTGCTTTGCTGCACAAGCTGGCATTTCTGGAAGCAATGTCTCCTGTTTACAAAGAGGAAATGATGCCTAGAGTGAAGTTAGATCAGCAGGATGAGAACTGGAAGATTAAGCTCAGCTTCTCAAACTTTAACACCACTGCTTGTTACACCAGCTTTACATCATGTGCAGCAATCCATAGTGAGGATTCTGCAACCACGCTTTTCAACTTAGAAAAGCATCGGTAAATTCTGTCATTTTTCAATACTTAAGAACAGGCAAGACAAAACTTTCAATTTCTTAAGATCAGCCTCAAAAAAGCACATCCCAATCACCAGTTGCAAAACACACCACCTTGTTCCAAGGAGTTTGTATAAGGAATCTTTCAAAAGCATGTAGAAAACTTATGACATTGTTTGCAGTTTTGTTTCTTCATCAACCCTTACAAGTGACACAGGCAGGATAAAATTTGATGCCTACTTTGCAAGTTAGGAGAGTCAACACTGCCATCACTGAGTACTACACAAGTGCTTTCAATTCCCTGAAGAAACCGACCGATTAGGAAGAGAGACCGAAGCATTTCTAGTATTCACGTAAAAGGAACACAAGAACGGTCAAAGTATAATGTCAGCGATCCATCTAGTTCCCCATCTGGCCTCCACCAGTGGTGAAGGAAAGAAGTAAGAAAACCTACTGAGCGTAGCTCTGTGACTATTTCTACCCAATACCCACACAGCGGCCAGCTTTTGTCTTTAAGTACAGTGCCTAACAGCAGAAGATGCTTAGAAGAAAAGAAACGGGTGCAACAAACTGATGCAGCAATACATTCAGTTATGACAAACTTCTAGCTATTTTAGTTAATTATTTAAACAGTCAATAATTTTAAACAAAGCTTCTTAAACATTTACAGCTAGCCAGTAAGGTAGGCAGTGTTTCCTCAGTACAGCTGCCATCCCCGCGAAATCTTTACCTTGAGAAGGCTGTGATCTTATCTCTTCTGGCGTTATAAAAGGCTGGTAGAGCTTCTGCATATTCAAAAAAAGAAAAATTCTGAAATATCCTCTTGGTTTAATAGATATCTAATATACACATAGCAGTCAGAACAACGGAGAAAGGAGATGGTGGTGGAATTATTTAGATAAAGAATGTATTAGAGGTACAGTTTATAGGCACTCAGTTACTGGAAATAGTGTTCTGGTTAACACAGCTAAGTTCACTGCAAACACGTCTCCAAAATCTGCTTTAGTTTGCAGCATTCTAATTATTAAAGCATGAGAACTAAACTGAAATCCAGGCATTTTGGAAGAAGCATTGCCACCTGCTGCACAACTGAGGAGAAAGAGCTGCTCTGGCTTCTAAGGAGCCATTCACAAAAACAGTACGCTTTCACAGAGGAGCAAACTCAAACAAAGGGTACATTAAGACAAAAAGCTAAGAAAAAGAAAACTATTTAAATAACTACATTCTAGCCCTGCAATTACTTATGCATGAGTAAGAACACTCTCCTTCACAGACCAGGCTCTCTGGCTCTTTGGTCCTACTGTGAGTCTTGTGACTTGACATCAGTTAATTGTGACATGAAGTTAACTAATAATAAATAGTGAATATAACTAATATTTAGTTATTTTGAAGGTAGAATTAGAAGTAACTACCGGGGAAGAAGGAAACAAAGCAAAGACAGGAGAACGCAAGTTATATCATCCGCAAGTTAGTATTTTTCTTCACTTCAGACCTGTCTCTCAACCTTCTTCAACCAAAAACAAGTAAGAGGAAAGTTAATTATTATTCCCTGTAGTTTTACCAGAGCAAATTTTTCACAGTTCACACATCTTCTTAGCAAGTTTACAGTAACAGCTTTAAGCAGAGGAACAAACATTGCTTGCATTATCCTCAAACATAACAGAATGTATTGACTGAAAACCTACAGGATGATCTCTTGCTTTGGCAATTATAGGGAGATCACCACACTGAATCAGTGGTTTTCTCCAGATAAACTGCAGTTAATTACTGCATCTTTGTAGCTGCTCTTTATGCCTCAGAAAAAATGCATCACAGGAGCAGCTAGGGTCAAAAAAGAACATAAAAATTCCTCAACCAAAAGCAGAGAAACCACTAATACCTTTGCTGAAGTAGCTGAGAGGGGAAAAAAAAGCCACTTCACTTACAGAGATAAACTAAAAACTTTCTATATTTTGCAGACACTTTTAATTAAAATAATCATCTAGTTGTGGTGGTGTAAAATTTGAAGAGGTCAGCAACAGAAAAAAGGTAGCGTGAGAGGCATTCTAAATAATCCACTTTGGGACTCAGGTAGAACAGTTTTCCCTTTGCAGAAAGATTAAAAGATCTTGTTAAATCTTGGTGTTATGCAATATCATATTTTATTTTAGCTAATTTTTTTTGTTTGTTTTACATACTTGATACAGTGACAAAACAGAGAGATCACAAAAGGCAATATATGTTAGAAAACATCTCAGATTTAAGACAAATATATACCCATGCACTTTTACTTACAGTAAATCATCTATGCCTGGCTAACCGAGAGAGTTACTTTTGTCAATTTTAGTCCTCAGAAATGCAATGCAGGCTCTTAAACAACTTTCTAAAAAAAAATCCCTTCTTTAGTACAGAATCATAGAATAGCTGAGGTTGGAAAGGGCCTCTAAAGACGGTCTAGTCCAACCCCTTACTGAAAGCAGGGCCAACTAGAGCCGGTTGCTCAGGGCCTCATCCAGTCAGGTTTTGAATATCTCCAAGGATGGAGACTCCACCGTCTCACTGGAAAACCTGTGCCAGTGTTTTGACTACCCTCACAGTCCTTTTTTATTTTTAAATGGTTAAATGGCATTTCCTGCATTTCCATTTGTGCCCATTGCCGCTTGTCCTTTTTTTTTCCCCCCATAGAAAATTGACTCCTAATTAATCACCAGGTAAGCAAAAGGCAGGCCTAACATAACGGCAGGAAAGAAATTTAGCAACCAAGGACATGACTGGGTTGCTTAATGCCAGTAATCACTTTACACTCAGTGTCAAAAAAACAGAGAAATTACCACACCTATTCATTCATCCACATTACTTTTTTTTTTTCCTTTCTTTCTTTACTGAAAGTACTTACTCAATGTAGTCATTAGCTCAACAAAAGTGCTTAGGAAAACACAGGCATCTTTTTAAAAGTCATATACCGCACATGATAATATCTGTACGTATCATAACATTTAGCACTTCAACCAGCCTTCAGCCAAGGATTTCAGAAACCCGGATTTGACAAGACAAATAGGTGTATACTGGCTTGTAAATCATGAGTCTTCATGTTGAAGCAATCTGTTTAAGTAACTCACTGAACTGTGCCACAGGCCCAATTCACTCACAGTCACACCGCTTTGTGGTAACCCTCATTTTACTGAAGAACAAATTAATACAAAGAAACAATTTCATTATATGACAAAGAATCAAAAGCAACTGTTAGAAGGAGCTTAAAGCTCAACATTTGATGATTTATTTCTTCAAGTTACACGTGGTCAGCAGCTACTATATGCAAAGGTTTTCTGAAAATCTTAGGTTACTCACCAACATCTCTTGCTCTGCTTTCATGGTTTGGATAGCATGCATCAGTATCTTTTTAGGCCACTGCTTACGCTTTGTTGTTGTCTCTACTATTAGTTCATCAAATTGATCTTCAAGAATTTTGATGTTGGAACCTAAAAATCACAAACACACAAAGTTATTGTAGGAATTCTCCTACAATTTTTTTTTTTTAATTTGAGACAAAGTTATAAGGAAAAAGACAGCTTTAGATCTGAAATAAGAAATCGCGCACAATTATCAATGAAGATAAAGATATCTGTCTTGGATCTCCTTGTAAGGTGATATAGGAATTGGACCACAACTTGATGTTGACCAGTTACTTTTGAAGCAAGGGAGCCGGTGGGAACAGGGGAGGCAGGGAACGATCTGGGGAAAAACACAAAAACGTATTTTTCTCTAGGCACTCTGAATCTATAAAGACAATCTCACAAAGAAACGGTTATCTTTTGAGATAATTTGTTTTTCAACTGAAGAAAAGCAATGCAAGATGCATTAAGAAAAACGGTTTATCTGTGTAATTTAGAGGCATTAAACAAATACCAACTGTCCAAACAGTAATTTGAAGCCTAACTGATTTTATAGCATATAGAGCACAGATACGCAGTTTGATTTTAAAATCCATCTATGAATTTTTGACAATATGCAATGCCACCTTAATGAAACACAGTTTCTGGAAATACTCTGCATCCTGAGGACATCTATAATTACTAGTCATATGGAGTTTCCAAAAAACCAAAACATGTCTGCTTTCAACATCTGAGGCCCAAGAGACTGTATCTGGTAGAAGCTAACTTTCATAGCTTGCTTTTCCAACCGTAAGATTAGACTAAATACCTAGAACGTATTTTCAGCTCTTGACTGAAGCGTTTTAACTACTGCTACCCGACTACAGGTGCTCAGCTTCTTCAAGACTGCAATTAAACTTAACAATTTTAAAAGCTTAAGATAGTATTTTAAAACTGGTTTCAAAATGTAGTAAATGCCTGCACTGTCCTGACATCACACGCCATCATTACAAACCATAAAAATTAAGAATTATAGAAGAAAACAGAATTAACCACTCAATCTTATATCCTAACTGCGTGTAACTGAAAGGTAGGGCATATTTCTATATTCTTCCATCTGCACACTCTTATAATTTTTCTCCCCTGGTGGAGATTTGAAACGTTGACAACAGCCTTGCTTTTTCATTTTTTTAATTTAATTTTGCAAATTCCTTAGCATTTAAATTCACTGTCCCCCTTAACATCTCAAGCACAAGTTGCAAGCCATGCAATGTTTTCAATCTAGTGGTAAAGAATGGATTTTGAGCACCCTCTCTTGGTCAATCTGTGCAGAACCAGGTGATTGTAAACCTCAGAAAGGCAAAATCAAGGTTTTAAGAGTTTGTGGGTTTGTTTGTTTTAGGATCACCATGAAATCATTTAAGTATAGAGAGGAAAGACTTGAGCCACTGGTCGATGTAAACACCGAAGGCACAAAATGCTGGATCACTTGGTGATTCAAACTGGATCAGGGATAGGCAAATGAGTAAATTTATGTCAAATTAAAAAGCACAATACAGTCCTTACACCTGCTTTATGCCAGCTGTAGGAAGATGACAGTATCTTATCTGGCATAAAGTTAGACTTGTACAGACAAAGGCTAACTTACTGAAAATAACATCCAATCGGACAAAGTTTTCCTGTTAAGAAAATGCTCTTAGGAATTTTTGAACAAACTGGAATTAGTTAAGCGAGCCTGAATCAGTTCAGCATTTTGCATCATGAGACCAGTGCATTTTTGACTTTGTAGTCAAAGGAGTTGGAGTTTTATTATTCTAGAACTACAACTGCAGAAGCTTCCTGACCAAAAAACAGTTCAAGGAGCTCTTTCTCCAGAGCCACTTCAATATATCTGTATTTTTGGCTTCGTGCAACTGTAAAAAGCATCATTACAGGCAAAGAACATCTAACACTAACACAGGCCAGCAAATGAATCGCACTGAAATTTTCTTTGGACACCAGACTACCAAGAATCTCCACTACTATTATTCAAAAGACAATAATTATAAAAATATTGTATATATTGCATATAAATATATGACTATATAGCAATAATTATAAACATTTACTTAATTTGTGTATTAAATAATAGCAACAGACATACTGTTAGGGTCTCTTGATAGGAAGAGATCTTGGCCAAAATCACTCAGGCTGGAAGGGCCCTCAGGAGGTGTCTCCTGACTCAAGCCTCCTGCTCACAGCAGGGTCAACACCCAGTTCAAAGCAGGTTGCTCAGGACTTTCATCCAGTTGGTTCTTGGAAGCCTCCAGTGCTGGAGACTACACAAGGTCTCTGGGCAACCTTTTCCAATGCTCAGTTATCCTAATAGTGAATTATTACTTCCTTACATCAAGTCAGAACCTCCCCTTTTAATTTATGACCCTTGCCTCTGTGCACCTCAATAAATAGCCTGGCTCCATATTCTCAGTAACCTCCTCTAGGTACTGAAAGGCTGGCTTGTCTTCTCTGGGCTAAACAAGCCCAGTTCCTTCAGGCTCAACTCATAGGGCAAGTGCTCCAGTCCCCTTGCTGTCTTGGCAACCTCTGATGAACTCACTCCAGTTTATCATCAATTTCCCTATACTGGGGAGTCCAAAAGTGGGTGCACTACTCCAGACGTGCTCTAGTAAGTGCAGAGTAAAGGCAAATAATCAATTCCTTGCATCTACTGACTACACTCCTGTTAACACAATGTACTACGCTGGCTCAGGGTTAGCCTGCCAGGACCCCCAGGTCCTTTTCATCCTGTACCCCTGCAGGGGGTTATCCCTTCCCAGATTTAGGGCTTTGCTTTTTGTCCTTGTCGAATTTCACGAGATTCCCACAGATGCATTTCTCCAGCCTGTTTATGTCCCCCTGAATGGGCCTGCCCTTGAGCATATTCACTTTATGCCAACCTGGTTGATGTCAGCTGCAAATTGGGTGAAGACACCTTCCATCTCCTCCTCCAGGTCACAGATAGAGACATTAAACAGAATGGGTTCCAGAATAGACACCTAAGGAACTCTGCCTGTAATCAGCCCTGAGATAAAAGCATGAACCACTAAACACTATCCTCTGAGCTCAACGATCCAGCTAGGATTCTCATCTACCTAGACCATAACATCCTAGCTTGGATGCTCTGGGAGACTGTGTCATTGAGTACTGGAGCAACTCCAATGGAAGAACACCAAGAGGGTTGGCATCCAGCGTACATAGTGTATGAGAAGCAGCTGAGGGAGCTAGGTTTGTTCAGCCTGGAGAAGAGAAGGCTAGGGGGTAATTTAACTGCTACCCTCAGCTAGCTAAAGGTGGTTCTAGAGGGGACAAAGGCAGGCTCTTCTCAGAGGTTTGCAGCAAAAGGATGAGAGGCAACAGGTACGTTACAGTAAAGGAAATTCCAGTAGGCCACAGGAAAGAAAATTTTCACCATCAGGGCAGTCAATCACAGAAACTGACTGCCCAGAGAGGGCAGGAAGCCTCCGGACTTGGATCCTGTTGCTGTGTTCTAGCTTTAAAAATAGATCACCTTATCCTATTCCATTAAATGTTGTAGATAAGAGAAGCTGATGAAATAGAACATGCTCTATCCTAACCTCCCGAATGAAAAATCTTGCTTTGAAATACCAACTTTCTGAAAGCTTGCTGTAGACTTTCCAGCAAGACAGCTGCTATTAGACTTAGTTAAACCTTTATTTTTCCCATGTTAATATCAGATACTTTGGTAGTCTCCAAGCTACTTTTTCTCTAGTAGTCAAGAGCAGATCCTTTAAGTTAGGCAGGCACCATACTAGTGACAGCTGGAACTTGTGCCTCAAGATCTATAAGGATCTTGACAGAAGTGCCAAACAAGCAACGGTCCTTCAGATAAAGCACTTTCCCCTTCCTTTTCTCTTGGATACAGGTCCCTACAAGTCTTGGTTACCCTTCTTTTCGTTTATGAACACTGCTCTGTGAGAATCGTGCTCCCGCAGTGCAGCACTTCAGATCTTTACACGGGCACATCTGAGCAGGAGTTTGACCTTACCTGCTCCATAAGCATCCTTACCGCCACAGATAGCTGGGGAAAAACTACCCAATTAAAAATACCACACGCAGAATCCAAAACCACCCAGCAGGAAATTAATGGAAACCAACCCATACCACTCTGCAGCTCGGAGTCATCCGAAGTCTCCTCCCAGGGCTGCCCAGAAATGGTAACGTTTTCCCGCACCGCTGTTTGGAAGTTCTGCAAGAGACGGGAGAGCTTGAGAAGCCATCCTTCAGGCACAGGTACGCAACATCTGCAGCTGGAACGGCCTCTCCGGCCTCACCGCCCCGCCCGGGTTGGCCGCCTCGGGGGAAACAGCCACACAAACCCGCTAAGCTAAGGGCTGACACCATGGACCGCCTCAGCTTTGTGCCGGGCCCCGGGCACAAGCGCTCAGAGACGAGACCCAGTAGCGTCGGGGCTCCCCGCGCCCCGCTCAACCTCACCCAGAGCGCGTCTCCCGCGGCGGCGGGTCCGCCCGGCTGCCCCTGGGCAAGGGCCC
>NW_008825306.1:2404446-2416800 GCF_000699105.1 Pygoscelis adeliae
TGCCCTCTTCCTTGGTCAGGCCGGCCATTCTTTTTTACTTTAAACTCGCGTTCTCTGTGGTCTTTCACACTACTGATATTTATTCCGTGTCTAGATTCCCAGGGTTTGTTTTGCCATGCCTGGGAGTTCACCCGGTTCAAGAGGTTTCGCCAGAGGAGCAGCGCAGTGCTACTTTGAAGGTAAAACACAGGCAACTTAGATTAGCGCAGCTATAAAATACCGCTGGGACTGCTCAGGGCAGCTGACAGGATGCTCTCTGGTCTGCCTGATTTAACTTCAGATCTGCCCAGTGATTTTTCTGCGCTTCTGTAATACGGGAGACCCGGTGGACCAAATCCCAGGGTCTCTTAGTACATCTATTTGTCCGTGTTAGTCCTAAAGTAGAATTGTTCACTGGAGTCATCTGGCCATATTACTGCAGTGAAGCAGTTTTAAAAATCCCAAGTGAGTGCTTTGCTTACAGCAGACAGCACGCGTGTGTGTGTTTGCAGATGTCCCTTTGTTAGCATGGGAAGTGGAAGGCGACCGTTTGTGCCCTTGGCCTGAAAAACTTGTAGAGCTGTCTGCAGCCATTTAATGTTACCAAGCTTTTTATGGGCCTTGTTTTAATTACCTCTTCTGTTCCTGTGGAAAGATAACTTAAAATGAAGGGTCATTAAGTAAAGAAGGGAAGTCCTGCAGGTTTCTAAAATCTGTCTGACCGCACAACTCACAGTAATAGCAAGTTTTAAGGTACAGAATTTAAGAACAATGAAAGAAACTCCAATTTAGTCATAACGCTGAGTTCATACTACTTCCATCTTGTAAGGGCAGTGAGGGTTGTGTCTTTAATTTGTTCTTGCAGGATCTGGATGCTGCATGGCCACTTATAGAACTCTACAAAGATAAATTGGTGGGGATCGGAGAAGTAAGTAGAATTCCGTAACTTGTTTAAATGTCTATGGCTTTGGCAGCATCTGTCACCAGAATTACAAAAACTTAGTGAATACTTGGTTTTGTGTATGCCATAAGTATTGCTATCAGTCTGAACAAGCGCTAAGTCTGATTTGTAATTCTCTTAATGTGCTTTCCTTCATAGATTTGCCCGATTCCCTCTTTTCCTTCATTATCATTATTAGGAAATAAATGGCATTTATGCTGGTGGATTTAGTAGGAAGAATTGCATAATTATGCTATATCATCTTATACCCAAATGTCTTTTGACCTATGCTCTGGCACAGTGAAGTGTCAAGTCACATTGTTGTCCTCGTGCAGATCCTTCCTGCCTTCTTCCCTGACAAAGTTAAGCTAAGCTATGATTTCAGTACACGTCACCAACTTGTACAGTCCTTTTTTCTTGTGATCCCTCATCTGTTTGTGTCCATGTTTTGTCTCATGTCTTATATTTCTTTATAAACTAATTGAGGCTTGAAAGCTGTAGGGTAGAGTCTGCCCCTTTTGTGTGTTGGTAGTGGAGGGACTTACGGCTGGTTCTGCACCGGCTGCAGAAAAAGCAGATATTGGCAGAGCTTTGTAGCTAAACTTGCCATGTTGTACTCTATATCAAGGACTTCGGTTGATGTAACTGTGAATGGGGCTGCTTTGACAAACTTTAAATTTTGCCTGAACATACTTAAATAAAAAAAGTATAGAATTAATGGGTAATTTTTGCTAGACATAGGACTAAAACTACAGGTTCAGTTCAGAAATTTTGCTTGTATTGGAGATCCAGATTTGAAATTTATTTTGAAATAATATTCAATAGAATATAAAACCCCAGAAAACCAGTTACAGATTAAAATGTTAAATACACTTGTTAGTAACTGTTTGCCCACAAATGCTTTCATAGTTGAAAACCTTATGGTTGAGAATGGATTCCTCTCTGAGTTAAGCTACAGTTGAGCTCATTTTAATTGCAGTCTCTAGTACATATATTTTGAAATGCCTTGCAGTTTTGAAGCATTTTTTGCCTTTATATAGGTATTGTGGTTTAGTCAAGTGTTAGGTCTGTAAAATTTTTTCACTTCTCTTCTTGTACCGTAGGTTGGACTAGATTTCACTCCCAGATTTGCCAGCACGGATGAACAGAAGGAAGGACAAAGACAGGTTTTGATCAAGCAGATTGAGTTAGCAAGAAGATTGGATTTGCCTTTGTAGGTTTTGTTTATACTAGTAGGAGAATTTGCCAGATCTCAGTAACATATGGAAATATCTCCCAGGATATATAGTTACTAAGAGCCCACGGAACTCTTCTTACATGGATTAAACTGGCATTAGTGTCCTATCAGTCTCCAGCCTGAGATTTAATTATAGAATTTTCCCTATGTTTGCACTTGAATACTGTGGTCTTCTGTGTCCTGTCCTTGCTATGTTGTTGCTATATCTTCACTGTAGCTAAAATGATTCATATATATGTCTCTAGATTTTTTTCCTGAAAAAAGGTGTAATACAGATTAATTATTTTCTTCCCAAGCTGCTGTTAGTTCGTTTGTGTTTACAAAAAGAAGTATTTTGCTGAATTTCCTAATGCCGGGCCTCTCCTTGCTGTGCAGAAATGTTCATTCCCGCTCAGCTGGAAGACCAACCATTAATCTCTTAAAGGAACAAGGTATGTTTTTAATGCATTTTCTCCATCATAGCTTTTGTCAACAGAATTTCTTCAGTTGTGCCATGTCCTCACATCAGTTTTTGTACATAAAACTGGGGAGGAATAGTGCAGATATTCTGTATTCATTCTTTATGGGACCAAGGTCCCATCGGAAGCTGACATTGCAGACCTACTGTAAACACTGCTAATGATTTGGTTGGCTTCTTTTCTCTGAGGTGCTACAAAGGTGTTGCTCCATGCATTTGATGGGAAGCTATCTGTAGCGATGGAAGGGGTGAAAGCTGGATACTTCTTCTCCATTCCTCCTTCCATTATAAGGAGTGAACAGGTAACATTTACAGGGATTTGCTCCTTCTCGGTGCTTGGGGATTGCACATAATAGCTGACAGCTTGTCATGATGGCGAACATGACTGTTTTCACTGTGCAGCTCAAGAATATGCTTGGTTTTAACTGTACAGTTTGAAGTGGGACTAGCAGTGCTCGCAGACGGTTGCTGTCACCTGATGCTTCTCAGTAGAAGTTTCAGTTGCTTATAGTGTTGCACATTGTTACTTTGGCTAAATTTCTACCTGAGGCTTTTGTCTTAGCTAGACTTCTGGGGGGAAATTTTGGCTAAAACAGTTCAGCTATTCCTGAGAAACAAGGGTTAAGAAAATAGGCGTTTTCTTGTCATTTTAATGTGGTTTCTGGTGAACTCTTCTTTGGAAGCTTCTGTCGCTGTACTGTTTTAGAGCAGGGACATGACGTGGAAAAGGACTAGTTTCTACCTCAGTGCTATGGCACTTTCTGTTCAAAAGGAAATCTGCTCACAATTGGCTAAGTTACAGACCTTTGAAAAACTGCGATTATCACAAGGTGCATCCAGCAAAGAAGTGGCTAAATTGCTTGAAGACGGCATTGGTCAGGTTCAGCCCTTGATTTGATGAGACTGCTCTTTTAATTTCTACTCCGGGCTGCTGCTAACTTCATAGTCTGCTATGCTAACTTCTTATAGGCGCTTGCTAGGCTGTTTCCATCCTGCACCATCATTGCTTTCTGTGATAAGCCTAGGAAATGTAAGAAAGGAAAAGGCATGATTCAAGTGGAGGGGGTGTGAGGGATGGATATAGATGGGGATGAGGTTAGGAACTTGGAGAAAGGAAAGCAAACTGGAATTGAGGGGTAAAAGCGGAGATGGGAAAAAGGTACACAGCTATTATATATACAGAAAAATAGCAAATTAAAATTGCATTGGCAGCTCTAAATATAGGGTATTTTGTGCAATATAACTACATGATTTAACAAATAACAATGGATTCAGTGTTTAGATAATAGTACTTCAGATATTTAGAAAACAGGATAATCCTAATTTGAAGGGACTTCTTGAGCAGCTCCTGGTATCCTTCCTTCCGTTCTGAAATTGTTGATAAAATGCAGACAGTCTTTTGACATTGCTTTTAAATGCAGAGGATCTCCTCCCTTCATACATTTTTTTCTCACGGGTCTAAGTGCATAAAGTGTTTAATGGCTATCTTATTTTCTTCAAGAAGCAGAAGCTTGTGAAACTGTTACCTCTGGAAAATATATGCTTGGAAACTGACTCTCCTGCTCTGGGGCCTGAAAAACAGGTAAATGATGGGGTGGGGGGACTGCTATGTATGTATATCCAAACCCACACCTTATGGAGGTCAGTTACTGGCACGGGAGAGTGAAGTAGTGCAAACATGGGTACAAAGGACGAAAGAGGTCGCCAGGTGAAAATTTTGAGATGAACAAGTCAGTGTTCCTGGGGCTGGGAAAGGAGAAGAAATTCCAGGAATGGGCAAAGGGGAAAATAATTCAGGAAGAATAAATACATGTAATTTCTCTGGCACACATGCCATAATGTGACTGAAGTTGTGTCAGGAAGTACTGAATCTGAAACACCTGTGACCTGTAGGGATTGTAATTTGGGTTTTTTTTGTTTATTTTCAGGTGAGAAATGAACCAAAAAATATTTACATTGCTGCAGAATATATTGCCAAAATTAAAGGAATTCCAGTTGAAGAAGTTATAGAAGCGACTACACAGAATGCACTGAAAGTATTCCCCAAACTTCGGAACTTTCTTCGGATATAGATTCAGAAACTGAAATATATGACATTGCAGAAACTATTATTTATGGCGTAATTAATAAAACCAACATGCATCTTATCTTCAAGTGGAGTTTTGCTGTTGAAAAGTTCAAAAAGTGAGCAGAGTGCTATATAGATGCATAGGATGAATATAGGGAATTTCTCAAAGATGTTTGGTATGCACCATTGTCATGTCTTGGATGTGATAAAGACAGGTTGTTCATTTGCATCTCTCGTGTCTCTGAACAAATACTTTGTAAAGAAGAGCACCATAAAATTGTCAGTTTAGTTTCTCAGACTCCTTGCTCAGCTGCCTCTAGTCTGGGAGATGGCTGATGTGCGGTGCTTAATGTCCCCCTCATCCCTTAATTTCTGCTGACTGAAAGTCATAGGGTTGTGGGCCTACTCGTGATACAAAAGCTCCTGTTAGGACTTGTCGACTGTACATCCTTTTCTGAGCCATTAAAGAAACCCAGTTGGATGGACGTTCTCTGTATGTCGTGTTGACTGGGCTCTGCGAGTGGTGCAGAAGCAACACCTGATTTCCTTAAAAATACAGTTGGAAGGAAAGAATTACAGCCCTTCTACTCCTTCTCTCCTTTTCCCTTGTAAACAGTTGCTTAGATCTTGGCTGTTTTGAGAAGGATTTGCTTTGATTTTTTGTATTTTATTTTTTGAATCATATTCAAAGGAAAAAAACTGGGTTTCGTCTTATTTCAAGGACTTACTCTTCTGACTGCTCAGTATCAGGAGATACGGGATGTGATAGGGAGACAAGCCCAATTTTGTGAGATCTTGGAGGCACCTGTCTGCTGTGGATTCTGCCACGTTGGCCAGTGTCCTAAAAACTGAATCTTGTGCTCTCTCACAGTACCTGTGTGGACGTGGGCCTGTTGAAATACTCTTGAAAATTTTGCTGACTATAAACCAGCAATGAACGAGGCGAGTTATATATGACACTCAATTGTTCTGAGGGCCACTAGGGAAGTGGAGGCTTTGCCTCCCTAGAGGGGGGGGTTTACTAGCTCAGTGGAGAAAATACGCAAGTGTTAACTTAGTCCATCACCACCTCGGGTACAAAATCATGCATCATACCAGCCGATGGTGAGAGCATTTGGGTTTAAGATTTGGGCAAGTGTCTTCTATGTGTCGGGTACCTGTGATTTTTCAGATTAGACTCCTTCCTGTCTTCCTGGTTAGAACATCTTACCAGTTGCCCCTTTGCAAAATGGTTTGTAATGCCCTGTTCTGAAATCATCTGATGTCTGCCTTTTGGGGTGTAGGACTGCAAGGCAAGGGTTTGGGGCTTTTTCCTGTTTCAAGGAGGATACAGGTGGGGAAGGTATCAGCTCCCAGATAGAGAGGGGGGGGGAAAGGGAGCAAAAGCTTGTAATGTAAGCAATACCCATCTTAAACTTTTGGTTTCCTCTACATTTTCTTCCTCAATTTCTTAAAACCATACTGTCAGGTTTTTTTGCTCTTTAGCAGAACAGCTGTGTTGTTCTGCTTTTTGCCTAGAGTTAGCTTATTAAGTTTAAACATAGTTCCTAAACAGTTTTCAGCCTGCAACAAGCAACCAAACTTGAATCATTTGTCTCTATTACAACATGTATTCAGAGCAGCAAACACCTGAATCTTTGGTGAATGTTTGACCCAGAGTAGTTAGAGCCATTTGAAGGACAGAGTTTGCCTCCAGATGGTGCTAGGGAACAGGTGTGCAATAGTCTTAAGAATATTAATGTGATTGACATCAATGATTAGTAATCATGTTGTCATCGGAGATGCTAAACAGGTGATACTAGACAGCACCAGACACGTGCTTCCTGCTGCCTGTGTGACGGGAAGGCTCCCAGTATTGCATGGGAGATGCTCCTGGTAAAAAGTCAGGCAGCGTCCAAATGTTTGCAGAGTTTTGGCCTTATTATTCTCTATGAAATTCTTAGCCTTGGATGAAAACACTGGTTTTGCAAAAAAGGGAATATCAAGTATTTAGTCTGCTCAAAATCCCTCTCTCTGCAAGGGGGTAACATTGCTCTGGTTCAGGCTTAGCCTCCCAGTCGATGATGCCTGGCCTGAGCTCTTGAATTCCTTTTGCTGCTGCAGTGCTGCAAAAACCCGTAGACACGCTCACATCCTGCAGCTCCCAGCTGGGCAGGGCACTGCCGAGGGCAGCCAGCCCCACATGGGCTGTGGGGAGCTCTGTGGGACAGCCTGTGCCCCCTGTCCCTGCAGCAGCAGGGTCCAGAGGCGCTTGCTGCGGCGCGGGAGCGTGGTTGGGGCTGGGGAAGGAGGCACGGGGTTTCTTCCCCCTGGGCAAGAGAAACCGGGCATTGCAGCAGCTGTGGGTAGGGCGAGCCTGGCAGGGTGCCCGCAGCAGAACAGACCGACTTTGTCCTCTCCTTAGACCTGCAGCGCCTGAACTCAGTCATGGCGTAGGTGGCCTGGCGCTCCAGAAAAGGAAAATGCGGTGTCATTCCCACACCGTCTTGGCATCCCTAACGCCAAACAAGGGTCAGAAGTAGCACCCTTTCCCCAGTGCCGCTGGTTTTGCTGTGCGAGCTGTGCCCCAGCCCCCTGCAGTCAGCGCTGGGGGGGCGGCAGGCGCCGGAAGTAAAATCGTTGCTTTGCGCAGGAAACGCAACTTTTGAAGGTGCTCACTCAAGACTGGTGGTAGCTAATGTGCCGGGGGGAGAAAGTGTGGTTTTCACGCTGGAAAACATCGTTGATCCCTTGGCAGTCATCCTGTGTCTTTACGTCGAAAGGGGAATTTAACAGAGAGCTTGCATTTCTGCCTGCAGTCCCAGGCTAACGCCTGGTCCAGAGGGGCTCGGGAAGGCTGGACAGCTCATGAGGGAGCCATGTGGCTGCACACCATGAAACTCTGGATCCCCACAAAGGCTGGCCATAGCAGCGTGTGTGCTGAACCCTGTTGCAGCCTCTCAGGTTGTCTGGACAAGCCATGTCCCCTCCTATGTAGCATAGGACACTGGAGTGGCCAGGGACATACTAGGGGAAGGACCCAGTGCAAATTTAGCTGGATGCTGTGTTTAGCTTTTGGGAAACCTGAGGGGAAATGAGAGAGAAAGCACAGAGTTAGTGGAGACCCAAGTTTTCTTTTCAGTCATGCCATTAATTTGGGGGGACACTAACAGCCCCAGTGACCTCTCTCACAGAGATGGAATGGCACAGATGGTCTGCAGCAGTATGGAAAGCGGTAGGTCCCAAGCTCCATCTGGTAACTTTAGCCATCACCTTTCCGTGGGATGCTACAAACAGCAGATCTGATTGCACTTTGTATGACTCCTCATGTCTCTTTATCTTGCAGGATGTATATAATGTGACAGAAAAATCAAGAAAGGTTTGTGATTTCTTTGGCATAATTAGTGCCTTCAGAGTGCCTCGCTTGTTAATCAGTACTCTGTTATTGATGCAGCTCTGGCTGGTGCAGCTCTGGCTGGTACAGCTTCTGCCAGAAAAAAAAGCCCCACATCACTTGGTTCTTTCCAGGCTTAAAATAATGCACACAGATGCACTGTGTGCACTAGGGACTCCCACACGTGCAAGGCCTTACAGTGAGTGGATAGCTTAACACCAGGCATAAATAATGAGGGGGATGCAGGGTGACGGTAATAATGCGAAGGTACTTTCCATAGGCTGAGATGTGAAGCTTGTAGATCTAGAGAGCTTCTAAAGTGGATTTGTGTGTTGATAGAGACAAAATAGTGGACCAGCGTATGCCGTCAATGGCTACCAAATCACACAGAGGTACTTTGCACCTTCTTTCTTCAATGAGCACCTTGAATCAATAGCAGGGGCTGGAAGGATGCTGAAATTACAATTCCTTGGCTGGCTGGTGTCGTCGCCCTTTCACCACCCATGCCAAGCTGCTTGCAGACTCCTGTGGAACAAGACAAATGATTTTGCCTGAAGGCCAAGTGACTTGCAAGAGTGGAGTGGGTATAGTAGGACTAAAAGGTTCAGCGTAAGTCACTTGAACTCCTCAGATCCTGGAAATCCCCTCTGAGTTCAGGACCAACAGCTAAGACTCTAAGGGCTCTATCTGTGCTCACTCAAGTAGTTTTTGGAGGGCTGCAGGTGGATCATCCTCCCGGGGCCTTTCTTCTGAAACTTGTTCTTAGTCATGGACTAACAGGGCCTGAATCTGCTGAACTCTGGGACAAACTGCGAGGGTGATGAGTTTGTCCAGATTTCGACATGGGAACAAGCGAGGAGATGGTGATGAGGCCAAGTGGATGATAAGCTGTTTAATCCTGCTGTTTATTGTGATAAGAGTTTAAACAAATTGACCAAAGACTTTTACTGGAGGTGCTTCCAACAGGCTCCTATGCAATGCATAGATAGGCTCTTTCGAGGCAAAAGCAAATAAATAATTGGCTGGAAATGCAACTTTCATCACTAATGAACTTCTGCTTTTGTTTGTTTTTTCATTAATGCAGGCTGGGGTTCGATCCTCTGTTCCCGTTACAGAGCAGGAAAACGAATTTGAGAGAGTCACTGGCTTAGCAGAAAGGTTTGTTGTTCTTCTCTTTGCTTTCTATACGGAGTACAAAGATACAGCTGAGATCAAAGAAAGGATACGAATTGCCATAGCACCTAGTTGTCTCAGCATTTTCCTCTTCAGCAGGTGGTTATCCATCCATTCATTTCCCCTGCTGGGGTTGGCTTTTCTATCGGTGTGAATCGGTGGGGGCATGGGCATGATAACCCTCATTGCACCGCGAAGTACCCCCTCCAGGGCCTGGCAAATTTTTATGCCCCTCTTTGAGCTGCTGTGAATGACAAAATGGTGAGAAAACATAGTGAAGATTATGGCCCTGATGAACCCGTGCCTGGGGCAGGAACTGATACTCATGTCCCCAAGTGCACGGAGAGATGCTGCCAACAGGGTGCTTAATGCAAACACAGGAGATCAGTGCCACTACCCGTGCCCGGGTCTGCTGATGAAAATGGTGGTGTGGTTCATATGAAAAAGCAGAAACAATGAGGCACTGGGACAAGGAGTCTGTAGGAGCAAGATGTAGCACCTCTCTGCCCTAGAAAACAGCATAACGAGCAGTGCCGGTGTTTGGCTTGGCTGCTACAGAGGGCTTTGGTGCACAGAGCCGCTGGCGCGTGGAGCACTTGTCATGTAGTGAGTGCGCAGGTGGCATCAAGAAACTTAAGACAAAGCTGAAAAAAAGTGTAGAGAAGTGGCACATGCACAGAACAGGAAGATCTGGCCTGTTTTCAAAGGGCTGTGGTCTGAAGAGCAAGCTACTTCTGCAACGGCGCTTGGGGACATGTCTGATGTCCTACCAAAGTGACAGTCAACATCAAAATACATGGATTTTGTCTGCAGTGCTTGGGTGAGGTAATATGTCTATGTACACTGTGTTCAAGGGCAGGCAAGGCAGTTGCGTGGCGTCCACGGTTGGTGGCTGCATACAGATGAGCCCAGCCTGCCACGGCAGAGCACTGGCGCCGCGGCGTGGCTGAGCAAACCTTCAGCTTCCCGGCACAGGATCGAGTACAGCTGCCTGAAAGACCACGAAGCAGCACTGACATGGGGGGAAGCAGGGCCACATCCCCCTGTTTTGGAAGTGCAGGGGGTGAGACATGGAAAAGTCACAACATCAGCAGTGTGATTGAACGCGTGATGCCCCAGAGGTATCACCTGGCAGGCAGGCTGGGTCAGTGCACGAACTGTATCTGGGGCTGGCTGTTAAAGCCTGCCTGCAGAGGTGGGAGAGCTGTTTGTGCTCCCCACCCTGCCTAGTCCCTATCAATGAAGCCCATGGTGCTAAACAGCAGCAGAGCTGTGCCCTGTGGCACTGTGATGGGTGTCCTCTCCATCTGCTGCAAGGTCCCCATGGCTGCTGGCACTTACTGCACCTGGGCTACGCTTGCTGCTGGGGAATAACAGCTGACATGTCCCTGCTTCCTCCTGCCCCCAAAGGCATCTCGTCTAGGTCACGGCATGTTTTGGGGTTCATCCGATTCGGAGCGGAGCAGATGGGCAGTGCAGCGCCACGGTCCAGGTGAGGTGCCTGGCTCCTTCCCACATGTATTTTGTATTTCTGTGACAAAATGTGGACACTGGGTTTAACTTCTTTAATATGCACATTCAGATTTTGCATCCGCTATTTTGGCTGTGCCAGGACTGTATGCTCTGTCACCAAAGAGTGCAAGCAGACACTTGGCTTCTTGTCAGTGTCCAACCACAGCTTAGGTAAAGTACATGTGTCCCATGTTGATTGAAGACAAGTTATCTCACAAGCAGGACAACCAGTAAAGCTTTTTTCCCCCCAGGGATTTGTGACCTCACCACAGCAATCCCAGTCTCCTACCTGAGTCCTGTGATGCTCCCATTACAGCCCAGCACTCCCGGTGCTGCATTTGCAGCTCACTGTGTGTCTCCCTGATGCTTGCCGTGGTACCACCAGCTCCTCCACATACCCTCTGGGCTCTGCCCGCCACAGACCTTGGCTTTCTTCTGTGTCCCTGTGGCCTCCCTGTAATTCCCCAGCTCTCTTCCATGTTGCCTCCCTGTGCTTCTTGGATTGCCATTTAGACAAGAAATAGCACATGCTGAGATTAGTCCAGAGCTGGGTCGGTCATGTTTGGATAGCTGCTGGTGTCAGACTCAGCAGCTGGGTGTGTGCCTCCTCTTGGTAGCCTTGAGGGGGAATGGAGAGAGTCGGTGTCATCTACATGGCCACCAACTCTCACAAACCTTGTAGGAACTTTGTATCTCCAAGAGCTCTGTCTGCCTGCCAAATTTTGTTGACTGTTGTCAAAAACTGTGAGTTGTGGATGTGGACGAGGAGACAGTATGACCATGTTAACTGATTTCCGTGGGAATGTGTGTATGTCAGATGCTGCGTCTCGCGGGTGGAATTGGACCTGCTGCTTGGGACCTCCTAGGTCTGCTCAGCACATGACCATGCGTGAACCCATGAAATAGAAAGGACCTGGGATTATTTAGCAGGAAGGTCTGTCTTTGTTAAGTGCACTGCCTGGAGAGGGCAGCTTTGAAGTCCTGATTGGCATTGCTTATTGCTATAAATATATAGAGAGAACATTTTTGTGCTCAGAACATTTCTGGATGCACAACAAAGGGGGAGGAAGCGAACAAATGGAGTGCTGTGGGAAGAAGTTAAATGGAGGACTATGTGTGGAGCTTCAATAAAAGCATCGCTAGGTAACTTCCCTTCTCTTCAGGGGTCATTATGCCTGCCTGGAAAAGTCAGGGTGGAAACTCAGCTCTGTACTACACAGGACCTCTGTGCTGAGTCGAGACAATGGCAAGTGCGTGTGCAGTGGGATAATGTGGTATATAATATGCATGAGCAGATGTCAGCACTCTCCGAAATAATCCCTTCTGTGCTCCCAGTGTGTGCAGCACATCCATTGACAATCTATGTGTGTGTGTGGGACCATTTATCCAAAGAGGTTGTTTCTTGACCAGCACATGGAGGCTGCTGTGGTATCAGGATGATCAGAGCTTCCTCTTGGAGTCCTTCAGTTGCCCTTTTTTTGGAGAGGTGTGGCTACACGCAGTGGTCTTGCCTCATCCCTGCTGTCTTAGTGGATGCAGATTGTGGCAGGGGAGGGTGAACGCCGGGAAGTAACTCGAGGAAGGTAAGTACTGACCCTGTTGCCACCAGTGGCAG
>NW_008825306.1:2416822-2423495 GCF_000699105.1 Pygoscelis adeliae
CTGCGGGTAGAGGCTGTCTTGTCCTCATCGCCCAGGGATGGGGAGAAGTCTCCTTCCCTCCTAGCCTCTGCCCCACGTGGCACCGGATGGGGGTCTCATTGCTGGAAGCCCACAGTGAAGCTTTACCAAAGCTGAGGACAGGGTGCATGGGAAATTGTTGTGTCCGTGTGCTGTTTGCTGGTGCAGCTCCTGAACGTGACCCTGTGCTATTGAATAGCCCAGAGTGATGAAGAGCTCGGCTGAAAAGGCAGTGATTTGTGGGGCTGGTCTGGTACGTTGGTTCAATGAGACCTGTTCCCTGGCACTGACAACTGCCTTTCCTCTGGGAAGGACACCACCCAGGACCAGGCTGCCAGGGACCTATTAAGTTGCCAAGATGCCTTTCTCAGAGGTTTTTAGCTCTTAAAAGATGAGGCTCAGTTCAGCCAAATTAGGGAGAATGGGGTCTTTCTTCCTCTGCTCACTAGCAGAGTTACCTGGACTAGCATCCCTCCAACCCTCTTTGAATCTATCTTTCCATTTTCTTTTCAAAGGGCTGAGTAATTAGGTTATTCAGAAGCTGTTAGTAACACAGTAGACTGACCCCCTCTGTCCCAGACTGTCATTTTCATGATTTGCATTTCAAGACGCACAATAATAGTTGCGTGTGGTTTTGTTTGCCATGGCTCAGCTTAGCCCCCAGCAGTCTTTACAAAGCACATGAGCTGGTTTATTACAGGACGTGGAATCTGTCCTCCCGCTCTTCAAGAAATACACAGATAGGCTGGTGGCCATTGGCAAGGTAATCTGCTCTGATTTCTGCATAGGCAGAGTTTGCTTGGTTTGACTATATGCAAACTGCCTTAAGGTGCACGTAACTCATTGTAATCTCTGGCTGCTTACATTCCTCTGCATGGATAGATATGAAATGAGTTGGGATTAAAACCCAAAACTTTATTTTCCTGGCTAAACGTCCCTGCAGGAGTAAAATGAAAACTGGAAAATCCCACAAGGGGGTGTATAGATAGACATCTGAAATGCTGGTTTCCTGCAACAAAGACATTGCAGGGAAGCTAGATAAGCTACTTTAGATCTTTACCAGGAGTATTTTCCTAGCTGATGTCACATTTTCTTGATTTTTATTATTCATATGTTACTATATTTCCGGGTATGTTGCCTTTTGGAGGGTGCTGTTTTCTGCTCTGTTTCTTCATTGCTAAGAGCCTCTGCCACTCTCCTGAGAAAATTAAGCTAGCGAAGGCATTAGATCCCCACAGTTTGAAGTTCATCACATTTTGTGAAGTCTCAACTGGCTCTTTGTGCGAGTTGGGCTGGACTTCACCCCATAGCTCATGTCCACACCTCAGCAACGCGAGGAGCAGCAGAGAGTCCTTGCGCTGCAGCTGGCCACAGCAAGACAACTGGACTTGCCGGTGTGAGCCAGAAACCTTTCACACAGTGTCTCCTTCATACATCGGACTTTAACTAGGCTCGACACCTGTTTCCTGCATCACAGCTCCACAGGCATCCTCTAAAGAACACTAGGGGTTGTTTTGAAGTTTGAGTTTATCCAAGTGTTCAATGGCTTGAGATGAAAAAATAACAATACTTGTGAGCACTTACATCTAGGAGTGTGGTGTCTTTGCCAAACGCGAACTAGAAAAATGTTCTTTTCCAGCTGTGCTTCTGCTAAGGATGTGGGAAACTTCCTAGCCTTTCTCCCAAAGGAGACTTCTTTTTACGGTTCTTCACCTTTTTCTGTTAGTACCCACACCATCCTTACAGTGATAACTGGGTTATGCTTCCCTAAATGGACCACTCAGGATTTAGACTTGTGATAATTACTCTCAAGGCTTCATTTTCTCTCCCACGCTACATGACGTAGCAGAAAAAAGGTTCTCATTGAAACAAGGGGAGAAAAATGAAAGAGGGCCTGCTTTCACCTCCAGGGAACTTGGCTAGTGATTTGCCCATGATGCCCAGAAGCAGATGTGCCTCCTGTCCAGTTACTCTTAAAAACTCCTTCCTGATGCAAGTTCAGGTTTCAGCCCTTCATATATGTAACTTGCAGTGGAGGAGGGAGGATGGGACAAAGAGGCTTATCTTCTTATTAATACAAATAAGCATGCTGCATGCAATTTATATACATGGGGAAGGGTCATAGCCATATTCACACAGGTGCCCAGGGCACTGACAGAATAAAAACGAGTTAAATTTAATCCAACACTTGCGAACGACTCTCTTAAACTTCAGATGGATGCAAATAGCAACAAAAATGAAATAACATGTGGCCAGCAGTGATCGCTGGAAAACAAATATGTGGAGGAAATCAAAGATCAGATTTTCTGGAGCACTACTGCTTTGCTGTGCACTGTCCGTGTAATCTGGCCATAAGCCAGTTTGAGTGATCAGGAGTGGGTGTTTTGGGTATAGTCCATTGATAGCTATTTCACCTATACCCTTTGGACCTGGCATAGCAGATACAAAGGTGGGGCTGGAAAAAAGGGCTGAGTGTTTATCCCAGCCTGCCGCTTTTGGTCTCTGTCCAGTCCAGGGCGAGTCGGAGCAGCCCCTGCTCACTCTGTGCCCTCCAGCTGTAAGGGCCTGCTCAAAACAGCATCAGGAGAATCAGTGTAAAGGGGGACTTGAAACTACCTTTGCTTGCGACTTCTGACATGTCTTATGCTGCTAAATCCACAAAAATTAGGGGTCTGGATCCATGGAAAGGGAGATCTGTCTATGTTTGGTTTGGGAAATCGTTGTAGGACAGTATCCTTCCCCCAGGCTGCCTGCCCTGTAGAGTCAATCTGTGATTGCAAACCAGGTGAGGTCCTTTCCCTTGCACTTCCGATAGCAAAAGGATGCAGATCAAGCAGTGCCCTCCATGGTAACTGTTCAGTGCCATCATCTTAGTATGTGTTTGGTGGACACGTGCCACCACCAAAACTGATGGAAGTAGAAGGAAAACTAGAAGGAAAAAGAACAGGTCTGCCTTGCTTTTCCACAGCCATCGTGGCTGCACGCACCAAGCGGGTACAAAGCCTTCCTCTGAACCGCACATGGCTGTCTTCCTGAGTGACCTGTGCTCCTATCCCTCCACTGTGCTCTGAGTGCCAAGTTTAACTCTGCTCACCTCCACAGCTGCTCTTTATTGCTAATGGAAGGCTATTGCTTTCTAAAAGTAAATAAACTAGTATTTAAGAGAAAAACGATGAACTCGCTCAGTGTCACTCTGCTTTTCTAAGGCATGTGTTTGCATTGAGCAGAAACGTGCATCCTTGCTCAGCTGGCAGACAAACGATTGCTTTCCTGAAGGAGGAAGGTAGGCATTGCTCCTTTTTTTTTTAACAGTGGGTACAGGACCCGGGCTTAGAAAGAATTTATTTTTTGGAAGTGATCTGTGAGATGACTCCGCTCGCATACAAGAACTTCACCCATTGCCTCTGCTTACACAGAAGTGATGGTAATGCATCTCTGCCTTGAATGTACGTGTCAAGATTCAGTAATGTCAAGAGAGCTGGGCAGAAGGCACTGGGGTGCTACTTAGTACTGACCTAGTAACCTAAGTAATCACAAAGTACACCTGAACAAGTATGTCAGATGGAAAATTAGTGAAACGGAGACCAAGGAAAGTAATGTAACTTTGGGGGGAACAGTGAAGGTAGTGGAGCAAATCAGCTGCTGCCTCAGCATTAGCCAATGCGGTGGGGTTTTTTGAATTAGGGTAAGAAAGTATGATTTAATGAGGGTTTTTTCTCCCTGTGGACTATTTTAAGCTGATGTGTATATTCCAAATTTTACTTACCTAATGGGGAAAAAATGTATATCCTTTCCACTCATTTAAAAACAATTAGGTTTATGCATACCTTAAAATATAAGCATGGCAGAAGACAACAGGACAGAAAAAAGGGGCTGTGGACCTGGAAGAGAAGTAGCTGAGCAATTACAGCAAAGATTTTTCCTATATTTGCAAGTCCTAATACAGACCAGGCAGGTGCTAATTGAAACATGTGCCCATTACTAGTCCTCTGGTGACTGATAAGAAGTTAATTTGGTGGTACTTGCCTACCTACCAGAGGACTGAAGGAATCTCAGCAGCTATTTCACCATATGGAGGGCAGGGTTAACAAATCCAAGCTTTGCATTTTTCAGTGACTGTAGTACTGCCTATAATCTTGGAGTCTTCTTGTCCTGCTGTAAGAAAACCTGATACACAGCGTTCGGGTTGCTCAACTCTGCAGCCTGATCCCAGTTTCTTACGTACATTGTAGGTGTTCAAGACGTACTGCTCCATAACTTTGCTGGGAGACAGTCTGTCACTCTGGAAGGGGTACAAGCTGGCTATTATTTTTCTTTTCCTCCGGCTGTTACAAGGCATGATCAGGTCAGTCCTTGCAGAGTTCCTGGAAGCCATTTCAGCAGGGTTATAATTGGATTGCATGAGCCTTGGCCTTTTGCCTTCTCTTCCAACTATCGTTTTCCAGTACCTGAATCAATGCAGAAGGAAAAGTGATACTAGCAGGGATGGGGGGCTGGCTGGGGGGTGACTTCCACGTCATGAAAAATGTCAATGCCCCCGTAAACTTGTTTTCCTTTGGAGTGAAAATGAGACACTGGGATTTTTTGGATTTTGGAAAAAAACATGAGAAAGAGACCTCACGTAGCAGTTTGAAGCTGAGCCTCCCACAGGCTGTTGTTTTGAAACAAAACTGTCCATTTTGAAATGAGAGGCTGATTTCTTTTCTGTATTTCCCAGGTAAAACCAAACATTTCAACACTTCTTAACTGAAAGTTCAGTATGAAATTCACAGTGAAATGATTTGGTGTTTATAAATGAAAGAAAGTTTCCCAAACATGTAAGTAACTTTGGTCCCTCAAAAATGCAGCCTCTCCCAAGCCAACCCTTTGTCAGGGAGCAGTGAGAGCTTCACCTTCACCACCGTCCATCCAAACATTGCCCAGGTCTGCTTTTGCCCCAGGCTCTGGCTGCTCCATCACCTTCCTCTGGCCTGGTGGAGGCACAAAGTCTTTTGTTTCCAGCACTCAGACATTTCCCCTGGGAGAAGCTGAGCTGACAGGAGAGTCACCAAGAGTACTAAATCTGCCTAGGTAAAAGGAGGCAATAATGAGCTCTCCCTATCCGTTCTCTTAGGCTGGGAGGAGGGATGCTGGGATGTTTCTGAGCACGGTGCTCCCGAGCTGCCAGCCAGGTCATGGCTGAGCTGTTCTTTCACCAGTGTGTTAAACTGACCCGTGACTCTTCAGCAGCTTTGTGAGTCTGTTTTCTGGCATCCAACATCGCTTTTGTCCTGTGTGTAGCTCCTAGGAGCCCAAGGTGGTTGTACAGCCAGTGGAGAGAAGTAAGTACCCAAAGCAGAGTTATTCTCGGGACCCAAGTTATTTCCTCTTCATTCCCCTCCTAAGGTTTCTAAAAGCTATAAGCTGTTGGTACTGTCTGAGGTCTTAAGGGACATAAATACTCTGTTCAGCCTGTGTTTGCAGTTCATTGGAAATATAGGATTATCTCCGAAGGCTTAAACAGTCTGAATGCCATTCTGGCAGAGCTGGTACTTATTTTGCGTGTTGCTATATTGATTGCTGTAATGAGACTGACTTTCTCATGGGCTATTCTGTCTTGTTTATTTTCCTGGCTGTTAAGTTAATTAAACAGATTCCACTGGAGCACATTTGCTTGAAGACTGATCCCCCTTCCCTTGCTCCAGACAAAGAGGTATAGTCAAAAACATGTACATTAGTCCTTACATTTATGCTCCTTTAAAATCCTTTTCCTGTATTCTCTCTAAAGTTCATGCACTTTAAGAGCCTTAGTGCTATGTAACATTTACATATGTTCTTTTTTACTATCGATTAGGTCTTTTCCAACCTACATGATTCTACGATTCTGTACATACGTAAGAGTCACAGGGATCTCACAAGATGGAGAAACAATTTGTAAGTCAACACTTCAGCTGTTGGGCTGACATTATATGACCGTTGCTCCAGTAAAACACACTAATGAATGTATTTGTGGACACATCAGGGATGTCAGGTGCTGGGTGAGTGCCGGAGGTGCCGAGTGCCCTCCATTCCCAGCGGTGCCGTCAGGAGCTGGGCGTAGTGTTGAGGGGGTCAGTGTGCAAGCAGGGGGTGGAAGCAGAAGGCCAGGCTCTCCCCTGCTCTCTAAACATTTGGATGAAGTAGATGTCACTCACATGCAAAAAGCTCTAGATGCTCTGGGGTAGTCCTACCAGAGGAGCTGCCCGCTGGCCGGCGGCCGTGGCAGTAACAGTATGGCTGATAGGGGCACTAGGCTTGTCTCCTCTGATAATAAAAGGGAGGGAATTTTGTGTGAGAGATTCTGGGTTTGCAGCTAATCTGAAATAGTTTATATCTTGCTAGGTGTGCTGCAAAAGACAACTGTTCGAAAGAGTCTTTGGAGAACGTTTGGAGTGCTTTCCCAACGCAGGAGCTCCAACAAGGACAATCCCTCTTGGTGTCTGGCTGACTTCCTGTCAAAATGATTAACGCTCCTGGAATGTTAATGCATTTTCCATAAAGTACGGTCGCAGCCAGGGTCTTGGGCAGGCATCTTTTATTGTTATTCAGTCTAAACAAAAAAAATCCTGCTGATTTTTAGTTACCAGCTGGCTGCTGGTCAACCAGCATCTTCCCCATTGAATGGATGGAGACCTTT
>NW_008825306.1:2423512-2428604 GCF_000699105.1 Pygoscelis adeliae
CTGATAACCTCTTCAGAGAGAAATTGGGAACTTCAAGCTGTTACTAAATATTTGGTTTGCCTCAATAGTAAAAGTAGCAACATTTCTCAAGCTTGGGTGAGCAATCTGTCTCTAAAATACAAGCACATTTCCGTACTAGGCTTTTAATGGCTCCAAATTCACATGTCCCTTCCATTTAATTTTCAAAGGATGTGTGTGCATGGACCAGGCAGGTAAGTTGCAATGAATCAAGTAGTGAAAGAGAGTTGGAAAACTTCAGTTACATTGTGGTGTTTTTTCATGAGTATAGTGCTTTAAATTGTTGTAACTCTTACCTGAGACCTCCTAGAAGCGGAGAGGACATTTTATCCTTATTGCTCTGAATGGTGGTTTCACCAGCTAATTGCTTCAACATTGCTATATACCCCTACGTAGATGGGGCAGGGAGCGGGAGCTCTCAGTGGACATTCTGCATCCACAGAAGGATACATCTGCGTTAGTCACTTGGGATCCCACTATAGCCAGTAGAGAAAACTCTTAGGGAGCAGTCCCTCTCACGTTACTGAACTCTTACGCGCTGAGTTGATAAATGGGTTGTGTTAGTGGAAACCTGCAATATCTCCCCGGTGTACTATTTAGGATGGGATGAACTGCAGCCTAGCAGTTCCTCGGGCTATGGGTGAACCGAGCCAACCTGCTCAGACACAGCTGGCTGCATCTGCATGGCTTCTCTAATCACTTCTGTCCCACGGTCCTTTGATGGGTCAGGCTGATGTCACTTTATCTCTCTCACAAAAGAGCTTTGTCGATTATCTTTTAGGAAAGAAATGAACCCGAGAAAATCAGGATTGTCTCCCAGCCCATTGCTGTGGTGAAAGGCATATCACTGGAAGGAGTTTGTGAAGTAACAACTAAAATGCCCCAAAGCTTTTCCCCAAAGTTAACCAACCTTTGAGTAAATGAGTGCTTGTCAAAAATGAGAATGTTCATCCAAGACAACCCTTCTGCACATCATGCTTTTTATTAATTTTTGTGGGCATATACACTTTTCTTACTGTGTATAAAGGATTCAGATGGAAGTTACATTTTTTGTAACATATGAAGAGACTGTTAATCTTGGCAAATAAGAACCCAATAAATGTTACCTACTGTATTTGTTCACATGATTATTTTTTGTACACAAAATTCATTTTGTGTATGTAATTTTCTTCCCCTGCTTGCTTTGCTAAGAAACTCAGGGGTAAAATTCCATTACGTATATGAAATTGATAGCTAACTACAAAAGGAAAACCAGATGGCAGCCCGACAGCAGCACCAGCTGTACATTTCTGCATCTTTTATATGGATTGAGACACACAGAAACACAAATTTCTATTGTTTACAGTAGAGGAGTGCATTGCCCGTATTTTAAAATTCAGAACTTTTCTCTGATACTTAAGAGTATACTTCTATATTCCTGTCAGTACATCAAAAATTGAATCCAGGTCGTTGGCAAACATGCCTACTGTGGGCAGTCATATTCCAAAATTGAGGTGGCCAGACAAACACCTGGAGCTACAAACAAATTTCAGTTAAGTGCCTTGTGTTGCAAGTGCTCATTCTCCAGGTGGGATTATGGCTTTATCTTGTGGGGAGAGTGGGCAAATGTTGCTGGAATGAGGACTGCATAGGAGGAAGAGGATGTTTATGTTTTCCCCTGTATTCTCTAATAGCTTTCAATCAAGAAATTTAAACATGTTACTCTCCGACTACTTTCTTTCAAGTCCAGCTTATTGAGGTTTGTTTAATATCCTGCTAAAATAGTTCATTTCTAGCTTAGTTGGAACTTCAGATCTTTTGTTCTGAAATCCCTTTCTTAAGCTGCTGTAGTTTTCTTGTTTAAACAACTGGTCTGGAAGACAAGTACCTGGTGCACTCCTGCCATGTAGGTTTTCTCTGCATTGAGAGACCAACTTTTGCATTGAAAATCATAACCAAGAGTTAAATGCATTATAAAATAATGTTTTTTTTCCTTTAGAGACTGAAATACATAGTTTGAAACATTAAAAAAAGAAAATCTGGAAGTCTTAACTGTGTGCCTGCTGTACATAAAAATTCTAGGTTTACTTCAGAAGTGTTGATATTTTGGCAACGTTCTACATTGTTCATTTCAGACTCCTAACCTTGGGCTCAAGTTCTACAAAGATGGATTGACTTGTGGGGTTTTTTTGCGGGGTGGCTTAGCTACCGTTTTGAGGTTTGGAAGAAGGACATAACTAGAAATTGATATCACTGAAATAATCCAGCTGGGCGTGTTGGAAAGCTAATTACACCCTGAAAGCAGCACTCTATAGCTGGGTTTCCTTTATTTTGTGAAATGCCCTGGACTGAAACAAAAAGGCACCTTCTGAGCCATTTTTTGTACAAAGATGGCATTATCTGCAAGATAAAATTAAAGTTTGGAAATAGCTATGAAAATACATTTTCTACAGAAGGAACAGTAACACCACTACAAATAAGGATACTGCATTTCTAATTGCTTTTTAACTTTCTCCAGCCTGAAAATTTGAGTGCTTGGCCTCTGCCTGACTTCTGAAATTTGGGCACAAGAAAATAATTGCTGTGGAGTAAATTAGTATCAGCTACTTCCCAGTGACTGCCTGATACATAAGATGTATTTTAGCCTTTTCACAGCATTCAGGAAAAAAACTTTGTTAACGTTTGGGTATAAATGAGCAATTTCTGGCTCTATCACCAATAGGAATATTCAGGAGAGCCTAAATTTTCAGTTAGAGGTAGATTGAAAAAGGATAGCAGCAGTTTTAAGCTAAACTTGTGCTGTAAACCTTGACATCAGTATTCTGTTTTTAGCTTAATAAATTGTCCATGAAATGTAGAAATCCAAGGACACACTTTTTAAGTGAACTCCTGCAATGGATGTTTCTTATGGGATAACTTTCTCTTGCTGGGCAACTACGTTCTTGGTACTGCTTCTCATACAAATGGGTGTAAATCAGAAGTAATGGCTGTGAAGCCTCTGAAATACAGCAGTGTAAAAAGTCAGGGGATGAGTATCAAAGCTTTGCCTTGATGCTGTCCATTTGGTTTGCCTTTTCCTTTCTTTTTTAGGAAGGTACTTCTGGAGATAAACGTCCCCAAAGATGGAACTGTATTGACTATACCTCATCAAAATCAACTTGGTTTTATTTCACCAAGATCAGTGCAGCTGTAGCAAAGGTGGATTTGGCTTCGTGTTGATCTGGTATAAATAAACTTACTTCTTTCTGGAAAAAGTCTCCTCTCCTTATGGGAGCTAGCTTTCATCAGGTGCTCCTTCCACTGCCAGGCTTAGCCTCTTTTTCTCTACAGTTCCCTGATGTCTAGTTATTTCTTCCTTGCAGGATCCCTGTGCGGGGAGCAGATGATGCTCTGTGTGCTGAACTGTAAGGCGGATAGAGGAGACGATGCTCTGTGGGCGCTGTGGCAGTGAAACCCCAGGTGTGCTGGCCATTCTAGAGCGCTCTGAATTAGAACCTTTCGCTGAGGGTATTAGCTGGCACAGCTCTGCCTGCTGCACGGAGCCAAGGGTGTAACAATAGGAAAAGGAAGAATGAGGGAAGAACAAAGCCTATTTTCCTCTGTCGTTAAGAAGTAAATGTTATCTTGGGATGGACTTTGAAATCATCCAAAATTCAACAGGGGTGGTGGGTGGTGGGAAATGTTAAATGAAATCAGCTGTAGATCAATGTTTACACCTTCTTCCAAAAGAACAAGAGTTGTTCAGGATGCTAACGCCACATCTATATGACTCAAGCAAAGTGGCACGGTCCTTCCCCTGGCCCCAAGGCCAACCCACAGCCTGTGCCAGGGATTACTGTAGCAGTTCAGCAGTGTGGACGACTGGGTCCCAGTGACTATGAATGGGCACTGCTGGAAGTACTAGCATAGACGTAGTCTCCGGTGTGTTTTCAGCATATTTCTACCAATGTGTACCACGGACGTACGTTCCTAAAGTGAAAGCCGGCTATTCTGTTGTTTTGATAATGTTTGTTTCAGTTCCCACTACACTTCTTCCTCTTGAAGTCCTGTTTTAGCTCCGTTGCTACAGCACATAGCACTTGAACTGTGAAGTAAGGCAGAGGAATTCAGAAGAATTTACCCAGCATCTGATCTTACACAGGAAAAGTAAAAATAAATCAGGCTTTTTCTTGGTATGAATGAAAGAGGCAAGAGGGCCCTGAATCTGACATAGGTAACTTTATTTTTAAAAAGCAGGTTTCTAACACACACCTGTGATCTGCAAATTCAGGATTCACTTCCAGTAGTCTCTAAAAATCCACGGTGCCTGCCATCATCGCTACCGTTGCTCAGCTAAGTGCTCAGGGAAAGCAAACATAGCCAAATTAGTATTTTGAAGCATGCGTTCATATTATTATTCATGCTGTAAATAAGATCAGGAACTGTGGCTTACATAGATCACCTGATCTTGAGTAACATACCAACTCATAATTAGTGAGGGAACTTAAGACCAATGGCTAAGCGCATCTACCACACAGACACAGATCTGATTAGGCTCTGGCGTATCTGTGAACAATGCACAGTGTGTTATTTGCAGAACACACGCCAAATGATTTCCCACAAAAGCCAGTAAAATACTTCTAACGTCGTTAACAAACGTAAATATTTCTGTATTTTCCTAATGCTCTTTGGAGAACAATCTGGGTTTTTATTAGGGTACGGTGCCAGCAGCAGCAGAATTGCAAACCGTGACAGGGGCTGCCAGACACTGCTCCCGTGCAGACATCTACCGAGCAGGGTTGGAGGGAAGATTGCTTACTGAAGTGATAGCTAACCGCCTCCGCACGTGAGCCAGACGGCCAGTGTTCTGGGGTATGTGTCAAATCAAATTTCAGAGGTTGAGTGGAAACGAGGAATGTTTTGCCCGCGGCTCTGGAGGCAACGAAGGGCTGGGGTGGATGCACACGCCCTCTTGACGCACCCGTCCCGGTCACCCTCCGCCGCAATTTGGGCCTCCGTCTCTGCCCACCCGTCTCTTATCACCAGTACATTTCTCTGCACCAAATCTTCTTATCGCAGGGGAAGGCCCGCGATTCCCCCTGAACGCGCAGGGAGT
>NW_008825306.1:2429777-2430985 GCF_000699105.1 Pygoscelis adeliae
CCCTCCCCCTGGCGGCCCAGGCCGTCTGCGCCGTCGCCCAGGTCTTCATCCTGGGGCTGCCCTCACGCATCGCCTCCGTCTGGTTCGGCCCCACCGAGGTCTCCACCGCCTGCGCCGTGGCCGTGCTGGGCAACCAGGTAGGGGTGGCGGGCGGAGGGGGGCAAGGGAGGCTTTGGAGAAGTGAGCTTCCTTAGAGTTTGGCGTGGCATTGATTTAAAAATAAGTCGTTTAAGTCGGAAAAACCATTCTCCAAGAAATGGTTACGGGGTGGCATTGGAGAGAGGAAAAGTGGTGGAGTGGGAGCAAGTGGGGGATGTTACACCCCACCCTCCCTGGCCTTGCTTTGCAGGACCCTGGCTGTATGGCAGTGTGTAGCAGCTCGCACAGTTCTGTCAGCTGCCTGAAGTACATCAGTCAAGACCCTTTTCAGAAGCTGTCATGCTCCGCTTTCTCTTCCTCTTGCGTTTGGCATCATTCATCTGACTGAATCCACACCCAGCTGGAGGGGGGGTGAAGTACCTGAACTTTCATGGAGAGCCCCGGTGCCAACATATATTAGATCCTGCTATCTAAAATACGGCCTCGAATCGCTAAGTGCCAGTAGTCAATGCCCTGCTGTCTCATGAAGTTTTCTGTAATGCTGTGATAGTTTGTGTCACTGTGGGGAGCGATAACTGAGTCTCAGATTTCCTTGAGCTTCCCTGGTCCTGGCTGGTTTCAGAGAGCTGGAACAGGCATATCTGAAAGCACGGGTGAAGATATGATGCTGATGGGCTTTTCTTTTGCCTCCTATAGCCTTGTTCTCACCCCTTGCCACAGTCCCTGCTTTTCTGTGGCAAGAAAATGTTAAGATTCCCATCAGCATCACTGGTGCAGGCTGAGGTCATAGGTGCAGTCTGATTAAGGTAATGGGGGATTTGTTTTTCCTCATGCGAGTCTAATGATTTTATGTTTGTGCACTTTGGATTACTACAGCGATAATATTAGCGTTACATATTTACAGTTAGGATTGCTCATTCGCTCATACCTGGCTGTTTACAGTTCTCCCAATGCTTTTCCAAAACAATTTTTTTTTGCATTGAAGTCTTCCAGTGGACAAGTCAACTGTCCCTTTTGGACTGAAGACTTTAGGGTCAGTTGTTTTAGCAGTTTAGCAAAAATTTTGCATCTGTGTCCCAGAATCAGGTTAAAGGTTTCTTTGGCAGCTT
>NW_008825306.1:2431085-2449539 GCF_000699105.1 Pygoscelis adeliae
AATTTCCGCCCGTCCTGACATGCACCAGTCCTCCCAGTAGCAAGGAGTTACTGGGGTTTCAGTTCTACAGTACAGTGCCAAGGATCCAGCTGGGAGTCTGAAACGGATGCTTCGCTGGGATGCTGAGGTGCGGGGGCTGAAGTGCTGCGGGAGAGGAGCAGGAGTGCAGGGATTGGCGGATAGGAACCACGAGAAAGATGGACAAGGAAAACGGGAGCAGAGGTGTGAACAAAATAAACCTTAGTTATTTCTGGAGCGTGTTCCCTCCAGAAGCTAGGGCTGATCTTCATGTGCTGACGTGTTTGATGGTCCTCTGCCAGGGAAACACATGTGAAACGCACTGACTGTGTTTCGGCCCCCTCTGGCAGTCCTGCGCAAAGGGTAATGGCTTATTCTGCAGCTGTGTCGTACCCTGCTAGCTCAGAGCTGTGTGCTACACAGATCTTAAGATCCCAGTCCTGCTTGTGACCCATGAAGACTGATACGGTGTCAAACAATAGAATTTCTCTGTCCTCAGTTTTTGCTTTCTTAAAAATAACCTCTCAAAAGCTAGATTGAAAGAGCAGTGAAATGACAAATTCGGCACTCGGAAGTTAGAAGTAATGTTGTCTGTATATCCCAATGCAGTTCACTTCTGCATACGCATTACGATACAGTCTCACTGTACCTGTTTAATTGCACAAGGTGAACTATGTAACAGAATCGGGTTGCTATAACCAACTGGGCTGTTGGTCATCTGATTTCTTATCGGATACTTTACATTGCTTCAGAGCTACGGCAAACGGGGCTGGGACCGCAGGCAGGGGAAGGACAGAGTAGTTATCAAAAATCAGATCGCACCCATTATCTCTTGAGATGTGTTTCAACTGCACATGATCAGCAAATCACAGGGAATGCGGCGATGTACCTGTCAAGGGTTGTTAGGAGTGCCAGATTTCCACGAATATTTAGCGTCTTAAACTGGGCACACCGGACTCATTGGAACTCTGGATCCTTCTGGCCTTAACCTCTCTAGATGTAAAAGGTGAAAAATGGTATCACTTGACTTTCTTGGAATATTGTGGGTACTGTGTTGTCTCACATTGGGGGAGGAAAAAACAAACCTTAAGGAAAAGAGTAATTGTGTACTCAGTTCATGTTTGTAGGGTTAATATACTGGAGGGTGAGGATAAAAAGAGACAAATTCTTCAGGTGAGCACTGGATACTGTGTAAATCTGATGGTGGGAGGGGGAAGAAGGCAGCAAAACCCTCATTGGGCATTTGCACAAAGGGCACTTTGTAAGCACATTGACACACGTTTAGTTTGAGTACTTTCTGAGTGTTGGACTTGCTCCTCTAACAGTCTTTGGTGCTCTTTTTTTATTTTTTTTACCTGAAATAGATGCAGGGTTTTTTAGTTTAAAAAAAAAAAAAGTTCTAACACTTTAAAATGCAGTTTAGTTTTGGAGAAGCAGCAGAGAGAAATTGGAGAGTAGTCCAAGACTGTTGTTCCTTCATGTTTTAAAATGAATTTCAGTCCTTGTTTTTTTGTCTCTTTTTAATACAAAATCAGTTGCTATGTTGGAATTGACTCCAGATACAAACCCACTACTATTTTATTTTGTGATTTTTTTTTTTCTTTATTTCTGTAGCAATAATTGCAGATGTAGGTTTTGGGTTTGTGTTTCTTAATAAGGATGCTCCTTTTCTCTTGCTCTTCTCTGCTCTATCAGTTCTGCAATAAACCTTGCATGTCAGTCTTTGTTACTGTAGTGGCAGGATGGTGGAGCGTTTTGATCGAGAAAAAGAGAATAGCGTTTTCTACAAGAGTAGCTGGAGTCTTCTGTCATCTCTAGGCTTTCAGTTGCAGGATGACTGATACAAATCTATGTGCATGCACAGTATTTTCCTGTGAAAGATTCTTCTGCAGGAAAACTTCCTTAATGCTTAGTTGTTAAATGTGCTATATACTAGGTGTAGTATTGTAGTTTAATTTAGAAATGAAAAGGTTAAAACCTGGGTTGTGGAAGACCTGATTGTGAAATGTCATTGAGAGCAAATGGCTCAGAAAAATGGAACTAAAAGAACACTTTTCCTTCATAGTTTTATTAACACTTATTATGATACAAATTCTGAATTCTACCTGGTAAGGCTTTTCACTTCTGTTAATTTTTATGTTCACAGGGAAATGATTTTTGGTTTTCTTTTCTTGCTTTACAGCTTGGCACTGCAATTGGCTTTTTGTTGCCACCTGTTTTGGTTCCAAATACACCTAACGATATCGATCTAATGGCACATAACATCAGCATCATGTTCTACGGAACAGCTATAGTGTCCACGCTTTTGTTCTTCTTAACAGGAGTTGGTAAGTGCTCCCTTCTTGTAATTTAAATGGTGACCATAGGGAGTGTTTACATCGTCTCGCTTAAAGCATCTGACTTTGCTCAAAGTAGCTGAGGTCACATTTTCTCCAGTTTGTTTGTGTTCACTTTACCTGTTGTGCCAGGGTTAAGCAACAACCAGTTTACTGTATGTTGTGCTTCACACGGGGTGACCTCTCAGAATATTTAGTTCACTTAGGCTTTTTGCTACAAGGACATTATGATATAATGTGAATTCTCTCTGTTAATCTTACAATTCAGATACAAAGGTCTAGACACATTGCAGATGAAGTCTGTCTGTGACCATATGTTGGTAGCAATCAGATGTGACCAAATAATTAGCACATCCTTTGTGGCTGTGACTTGATTCTTCCATGAGAAAATCTAGAATGGTTTTTTTCACGGAAGTGTTAAAAACCACAAGTTAATCTTCTGAAATTCATCAAACTGAAACACTTCAAAAAGAGAAAGCATTAGTCTGGTAAAGACAAATCAAAATTGTTCCTTCTTCTTTTTCCCCAGTGTTTGAAGAAAAGCCCAAATACCCTCCTAGTCACTCTCAAGCAGTCCTGCAAACTGTGCCTCCCGAGGATTACTCCTACAAGCAGTCGATTATTAACTTGTTCAAAAATATTCCATTTGTACTTTTGCTGATCAGTTACGGTAAGTGGTGCTGTCTGGCTCTAGCCTGGCAGAACAGTTCAAATGTGTGCCGAAAGCACGTTGAGTTTTAGTTGTGGTGGTGGTTTTTTATGGGGGAGGGAGTGTCAAACTTTCACTTACTCAGCAGCCAGTGCTGGAAAATAGCCAGTGCTGCAAAAGTCAGCAGGATGCAAAATACCATTTGTAGGTCTGGTGAAGAGATTTTGCCTGGGAGATAAAAGGTTTTGCCTCTGATGTGAGTCTTAAATATCAGAAGGTTAACTCTTTAGGGTAGCAGATCTGCATGGCTACACCTGGAATGACTGAAGCTTTTCTTTTGGTACTGCACTGCAGGTATTATGACTGGGGCATTTTATTCTGTCTCCACGTTATTAAACCAGATGATAGTAACTCATTATGAGGTAAGTTTCTTGGATCTTCTTTGTTTTTTTTTTTTACTGTACATTTGCAGAGGTGATGTTTATTATTATGTAGGTGCTACGTGTGCTCAGACGTTTGGTTTCCTTTATGCCCTCCCTACAGTTTCTTGCACCATACAGCTATGGGAGTCATAGGAATGTTTGTTTGCGCTTATGACTGCCAAGAGGTCTGAACTTGACTCTGAGTGGAAGCAAGTTATTAATGAGCACCATATAAATATTTGTTGAAAGGGAGAAGAAGTGAACGCTGGGAGAATTGGCTTGACACTGGTGGTGGCAGGAATGGTGGGTTCGATTATTTGTGGTTTGTGGCTGGATTACACTAAAACATACAAGTAAGTGTGGGTAGGCATGTATGGGGTTAGGGGTAGGAGAACGGTGCAATTGCATTAGAAAAATACTGCAACGTAAGGGCTGAAGTGAACTGATGATAAAATGCAGTTCATCTCTGATCTTTTAGTGGCCTTGATAGAGACTAGTTTCTGAGGCTACAGCAAAAGCTTGAGACTCTTACTGGTTCTTGGCCAAAAGAAATGAGAGAGGAGAATGCAAAGATGCGAAGAGGTTTTCCATCTACTCTTGTCTCTTCAGGAGTGTAAGGCTAACAAGAAAAGTACTGTATGTCCTACATACAGTGGCCAGGTAGCCCAGTGCGCTCCTTCTCCTAGGAACGCATAAAGGCTCAAAACCTACTCTGCATTGTTTTGTAAAAGGGACAGTTGATGGATTCTTTTTTTTTTTTTTTTAATGCTACTCCTGGTCCTATTAGTAAGCGTAACATTTGCTTTAATTCAGGGGATGACCGTGGAGCAGAACTCTGTTCTGGGATAGGAGCTCCTGGGTCCATCACCCATGGTGTGGTGCCCCTCAGGAGTGGGCAGTGTCCTGGAGTGCTGCTTGTGGTGGAGTAGTTCTCCCCCGTGACTCTTCGTACATTATATGCAAGAGCTCTAGAAACCTAATGGATGTTAATGCTGTAGATTTGTTTTGTTTCTGCATGTGTTTTGGCTTATTTATAAGTGACGTGCTTTAATATTTTGGATGACATCCCTTATTCCAGATTTAAAATAAATAGAACATTGTAATGAGATTTGTTTGACTTGCCTCTTAGGCTGACTTTTATTGCTAACAGTGTTCAATTTGGCTGCTCATGTATTGATGTATTGTATAAGGAGCAGCGCTGCAGAATGGCTGAGAGGTACAACATAGCGGAGAACTAAAATAGTCTTAAGGTAATAGTATCTGCTGTGATTGTCCTCTCTTTGAGACTCTGAGTAAGTCTCTTTAGCCTTGAGTGAAGCAGCCATATAACCAAGGCAGTAAAGAGTTCAGGGAGGCATACGTTCTCATTGCATGATATGTTTGAGTCAGAATTACATGAAGCAAATTTTATAGCTGTAGAATGTCAGTTGTTAGAGAGTAAGTAATGTTTATGTTACTCTTCCATGCTTCAGCAATGTGCTATGACCTTCTGTTAACAATGTTAATTTATTTATTTATTTATTTTTGGTTGGGTTGCAGGCAAACTACTTTGATTGTTTACATTCTCTCTTTCATTGGATTGCTGGTATTTACTTTCACCCTGGACCTCGGATACCTTATAGTAGTGTTCGTGACTGGAGGAGTACTTGGGTGAGCAATTAAAGAGGACTAGAAGACTTACTGCAGTTCTGTTCAGAAACAATACTTAACTGTTTTAACTAAATGATTCTACTGTATATTCTGTCGCCATGCTCTGAGCCTATGCCTGTAGCTCACAGTACAGATAGGGTTTACTAGGGTTTCACCTTCTGTTACATCAGAATAAATCTGAAGTAACTCACTTTTCAGTGAATTTCATTTAACATTTTTATGGACCTAACAGAAGTGTGTATGTGGCCAATTTGTTTGGTTCCAACTCAAAAAGCTGTCTGTGGTAAAACTGAATCTTTTTGTTGACCACTGGGTAAGTGATTAGAGTTTAACTGAGCAAATCTAGGAAGTCTGGCTTCTGGGCATTTTGATTAACCTGTATCTTGATAGGCCAAGCAACATGCTGGGTGCTTTGTTCGCTCAGAAAAGCATGAGCGTTTCTCATAGATACGTAATCTAAAAGCCCCAAAAGGCGCTGAGGGAATAGTGCTGTATCCAGACATGGCAGTCAAGGTAGAGCCAGAAGTGTCTTGTGAGTTTCAGTTTAAAAACCAATCAGCCATCCTCAACTGCATTAAGCCCCTGCTCTTCCTGTCACCCGTCGGTCCCCTCAGCTTCTTCCACGGCAGCTTCTAGCAGACATTCCAGTGTCCAGCCTCACTCCCTACTGATGGTCTTCTTCTGTCCTCCAGCATGGATGCTTGGGCTGATCAGATGATGATGTTCGTGTATGTCTTTCATTTGAAAGTAATTGGCTTCAATTACAGAGTGGCTTGTGGACTGGTCAGAGAGGTTGTTTCATATGTATGGAGTGGAGTGCCGGTGGTTATGGGAAACAGGACAAATACATTAAAACATCTTTGTCCTAAAAAGAGAGATGTATGGCTAAAACTGTTGGATGAGGTCGGGGGAATGAAGCAGGCAAAGCAAGTATTGAATCATGTTAGATCTTGAAAACAGACAGTTTGGAATACCAGCTAATTCATAATACCATGTGTTTATGTTTGATTTTCTTAGCTGTAGTAATAGATGAAGGCCACACCTGTCATCCTCTTACTCTCCTCTTCAACAGGTTCTTCATGACTGGCTATCTCCCACTTGGGTTTGAATTTGCTGTGGAAATTACATACCCAGAGTCTGAAGGCACTTCCTCAGGTCTCCTTAATGCATCAGCACAGGTTATATCATTTTATTTCTTCAAGTGAAGTAATGTTCAGGAAGGTCACTCTGCTCGAATCTAAGAAGGCTTTCTTAGACAGGGCTGCTAAGTCTCTTTTTGTGTTGCTGTAGTCTTAATTTTTTAAATTTGGTTTCTATAAGATGTGACCTGAAACTTTGCAAGGTAAAGTGATGACTCTTTTCTATGTGATCCTGACGAAGTGACTTGTTTGTTTATAGATATTTGGAATTGTCTTTACACTTGTTCAAGGAAAACTCACAACAAACTACAGTCCGCGTGCAGGGAACCTCTTTCTTTGTGCTTGGATTTTTGTGGGCATTATCTTAACAGGTAACTAATCAGAAATGTAAGTAATGATTTCTCTTTAATGTAACGATGTGGAGGTTTTTTTGAGATAGTGAATTTCCTGGTAGTTTTTAGATGTCTCGGACATCTAGGATTTCTGGCTTCCTGTCTGGACTGACAGAAGTTATAAGTGCAGGGTTTGGTGGTTCCCCCCCTCCGCCCGCTTTGTTTTTCACTTTAAATACTTGCTGTGCGCACACCCTTTGTTTTAAGGATGATGTTGCTAATATATGGACAGCCATCTGTCACCCGTTTCTTGAGTCATGTCTTAAATTTGAGGCAGATGTCTATCTCCAGAGTAGGATAGTAAATGTAAACAAATATATAAATGGAGACAGTTTGCAGTTTTCCAAATGCAAGAAACTGCTGATGTATTCCTGAACTGTACCAGTGACTTAGACACGCTGGTACTTACAAATGTCCTGAAAGTGCTAAAACCATCAAGCTTTGCTTTAATTACTCATGGTTTAAAAGCTTTTATTGTCATTTTCTGCATGTGCTGTGTGAGTTCAAATTGCGAAAGAGTGAATACAGGTATTTTGAATATGTGCTGAAAGCAGCTTCCGTGTGCTTGGACTGTATAAACATTTCCCTAGAAATGCATGTCATTGCAAAGTTGTGAACGTGCTTTCTCTTTATTTTTTGTTTCAGCCTTAATAAAATCAGATTTGCGAAGACACAATGTGAATTCAGGGATTATGAATTTGGATGTTAAAGCTGTAAGTGGTGACTCTTTTTTACCATGATTGTATTAGTGTACTTGAATGCTTGGCTTCTATTGGCATAATACTAACAGCAGAAGAGTAATTGACAAAAATTTATAGTATGACTGTTTCCATGCTGTTTTGGAACAACAGAGCCACATGGGATGCTGCCCTCAGATACCTGTTTCTCCCCTTAGCTCCTGTGAAAAAACCTAAAAGACCCACCTGCTTTCAGATTTTCCTGAATTTTAAGTTGCTGATATTAATCTCTGATTTTATTGCTTAAATCTTGCTTTTTTCATATTTGCAGGTAGCGTTGTAAATTGTGAAGCCTTTTTGTGTATTAGGTTAGGAGGCTGTGCTATAGACCACATGTTTTATTTAAAATACCTGCAGTTCCTTTAAGTGAAGTCAGTGTCTGATGAACAGAAGTCATGCTGCAGTTTCTATACCGTGCGCAGGAAGAGCTGGCTCTGTTCTTCTGCTGAGCACCCTCTGAATTTAAATGAAGAGTGAGCATAGCACTTTCTGCTGTTCAGGAGGTCGCAAGACCATGTTTCGGCAGCTTTGCCAAATTATCACAGTTACTAGTAGAAATAAGGCTGTTACTGGAAACTTTTTTTCAGTGCTGTGGGTTTTCTGATCATTTGGATCTAGATAATGAAACAGCTTTTTGGAGTCAGATATTGCAAGATCCTCTGTCATGCTTCTTTTTATGTGTAGGTGTCTTGCATGTATAGCAGCTTTTGATCATCTGCGATCAGGTGCAGACTGTTAGTGTCTGCATAAGGTTGAGACAAAACTTCCAAGCTGGTGCTATGTGTGCTAACTTGAACCTGAAACCTGTGCAGCTGTGTGCGCACAGTATGGCATCCTGTGGGTTTATCAGCCTGGGTCAGGGCTATCTCGGGGGTGTACGTGCTGACTATAGGCAGTGATCCATGACTTGTCTGTTTTCTGTTATCACCTTGTTAATTAGCCTAGATTGTCACACAACTTCATTTATATTAGCCAGGATATAAAAAAGCCTGGAGTCCTTGCTCCGATATTGCTATAAATAATTGAGAACTGCCTGTGCTAATAAGGTAATAACACTTTGATACCAAACCTTGATCATCAAGATTCTACCGTGTTTAAATGTAATGGAGAAAAAAACCTGAAAGTTAATCTCCACGTGATAAATATCTATGTGCAGTAAATATATACTTTAGAGTTATACTAAGAAATTCCGTTCTGTAGATGTTTGGTTTTGGTTTTTTTTTTTCATTACAGAGAGAAGGGAAGATAGGGCTTTCTATAAATGCCTAATTTGGCTAATTAACTACATACACTACTGGAGTCTAACCTAATAATTACCCAAGAATACTGAGGCTGGGAATAGCTTCTGCTGAATAACAACTTATTTCCTGCTTTTTTTTTTCCCCCGCTCCCCTCCCCCCGTCCCCCTCCAGGTACCAGTTGACAGTCCTGTAGAACCTGAAAGTACTACATTAAAAATCCAGTCGGCTTTATAAAGCTGAAAGAAGGTGACTTAGAAATGCACAAGTTTGGTTGGATACTGAACAATATTAATTAGTGTAATCACTGGATTTGTGCGTGTGAGTAGTAAAATGTGTTTGGTGATATTGCTGATAGTTGTGTGGTGGAAACTATGAAGATGCTCAGTTCATTTTGCCCAAGACGCAAACAATTTGCCTTTGTATGGAATATTTATTCTAACAGTTTTCAAGTTTTGCAGTTTCATTAGTGGAGAACTGTGTGAGTACTCTCCACGCTAGGGAGACACGTACATTCAGGATGCATACTTGAAAAAATCTGGAATCCTGAAGTACAGTCGTCATGATCAGAAGTATCTAATCTTCTTTTCTTATTCAGTCTTTGCTAGTGCATTTGAAAAGTCAGAGAGTAGGTAGCTGCACAGCTGGAGGATGTTCACAAGTTCCTTTTTTTAAATGTATCTGTATTTTTAATATAAGCCAATGGTTCCCTCTGGGAAACTGTCTATAGCACAATACTGAAAACAAGAGATGACTGCAAATGTGTGTGTTTCATACCGGCATCTGACATTTCTTTTGCCTTGAAACTTCTCGATAGATACCAGAAGGCAGATGAGAGAAAACACTGTCTTATAGATTCATTGTAACATTTCTGGGGAGATTTAAAGTTTCCCACTAGATCAATTGAAGAAAAAACATTCCTTATTAAATACAGTAAAAAGGAGGAGAAAGGCCTTTGATATCTCCACTGTGAAGTATTTATAGGCAATGGCACACTACCACGCAGGTTGCCTCCACGGAATATTTCGAGTGCTTTCTCAGTTAAAGTGAGAGGAGTATGTGTTTACAAAGAGCTGGTGCCTTTACTTTGTAAAGAAGATCCTTGCCTCATCTTGAGTTTAATCAGTGCTGCTGAAGAAATTCCACTTTGTGTGTTAAACCTCCTCTGAATATTTGTGGAGTTCCAGAAAATGTGTTCTGTTCTTTTTTGCAATTATTTCTCTGCGTTATGAATTGTAGCATTTGTCTCATGAAGTTTTTGTGCTCGTGTAACTTAAATCATGTCTTTCACAGTTTGTTAAAAGCTGTAAGGGTGAGTGAAAGGAAAATAGTGATGTTTCACTTTGATGAAATATTTGCCGTTTATATCATGCTTCTTAGCTACAAAAGGAGCAGACTTCATTAACATTCACCTTGTGTTACTACATTTATCTGAACTTGGGATGTGGATTTCTCACTGCAGTGCTTCTGAAAGTATTCTCCTTTACCTTGTGCTCTATCTACACACCTACAGAATTGATAGCACTACAGTAATACTGAGGTCCTACTATTACTGAAGAAGTCAGACCTGAGTTAGTAGACTTTTTGCAAACATTTAAGCTTTAGCAGTCTTTAAGCTGAGCCTGCAGGTTCAGTGCCATCAGTGATGCTGTCTCTTTGAGTTCCCACAGATGTAGTGCCATCCAGAAGGTGGAATCCTACCCAGTTTTCCATGGATTGTTACAGTTGGGTATGGGGAACTTTTTAACTCCAAGATAGTCTTTCAGTATGATAAGCAGCATTAAATGCTTTTCTTTTTCTTCTTTCACTGTAGATTTAGAGAATCCTTTTATATAAAAAGGACCCTGTAAATTTAGCTTTCTAGACTTAGCCTCTAAACTTGATGATCTTGCTTTAACATTTTGTATGATAAATGCTTCAGACATGGGAAGACTGAACGGCAATGTACAAACCAGAATAAGCAAGGCATGCTTGGAACACTCGCCTTTCCAAAAAGGGTCCACGTCTCTTTGCCAGGTCCAGTGCTAGAGAGAAAATGGGCACACCTTGCTGCTCCTGGAGAGGCGAGCTCTACAAGAAGAGTCTTGTGGTGAGGTAGCTGAATATAGGAAAAGTAACTTAGATATTCATACAGCAGGCAAGAGTATAGGAGTGGAAGTAGAGATGTTTTCACTATGTCAGTTCTTTACATTTAATGACTTGCTATGATATAAGCTGCCCCATCAAGGGATGTACATGTTTTCAGCCTGAGTGAGCAAAGTGAAAGTTCCTGCCTTTTGATATCTGTGGGTGGCTTTTCCCTTTGGAAAAATGATAATAATGTGTGCCAAAATATATACGTTCTTCCACAAGGTACAGATTCAGTAAATATTTGTGTTCATGGCTCATGGTTGCTTTGTACTTCCGCTGTTGTGAAATCTTAACAAGATAATATCTTTGCTGTTTTGGAGAAGTGTTTTCAAATGTCCCATAGAAAGTCTTTGGCAGTATCTGGAACGCTTTCTGAAATGTCCAGCACACGCCGTTCAAATTCAAAGATTGAGCTTTTTTATTCCTTTTTAAAATTTATTTTTTAATTCCTTCCTTGCTACTAGTTTCCACTTTCTTTAGTTATGTTCAGCTGATTATTGAAAAAAATATTGTAGCCCTTCTGGCTCCTTGTGTTTTTTTATCTTCTGCCAAATTACTTGCCTACCCTCTGAAAAGGTCCAAACAAGATTTTGGCATGCTGGAAACCCTGCTGGGTCCTTGAAAAGAAAATATTCCTAATAATGAAGGCTTATTTACATCCTGGATTTAATACTCCCCCTCTAAAAGGAGCTTGAAAGTTGGAAACCTGTGAGCTATTTCCAGGCAACGATAAAGTATTTAAATACAAGGCTCAGCAGCAAAATAAAGAGCAAATAAAGAACAAATCAGTATTTTATGCAATAATCTTACCATCTGTCAAGGTAACTGAGGTTCTAGCTCATGGCAGAAAAAAGATTGGGGTAGTTGGGGCTTTGGTCTTTTTGCTTTTAACTTTTGTTTTTAAACAACATCCACCCAATCCATCTGGAATTAGAAAGAGGGTTTCTGATTCTCTTAGCCTTGAGATTCTGGCTCAGCCCTCCAGTAAGGGTAGAGGTGGGGGCTAAAAATCGTAACTGCTTAAAGAGGTGATCGTTTAATGAATGGAATTACATTTCAACTATGAGAGGACGGAGTGGGAAACCAAGTGAGGAGAGGCATCCCAATCCTATGCATCAGCTCTTGCTTTTCAATATGCTTTTCTTTTAATTGCTTCGAGAGAACTCTGGAGGATGCAAGAGAACTCGTGTAATGGTGAGCATAAGCAAGGGGGCTGCCCCAAGTTCCCAGGGGCCCACCAAGGTGTGTAACAAGATTTAGAGATTAGCCTTTAAAATAACTATCTACCTTTGTTTCTTCCAGACCATGTTAAACTTTTGCTAACTTCAGTGGAAGAGACCCAGAGAACGTTGACCCATTTTTGTTTAGGATTCCTAACATGGCCTTAAAACCCTCATTTCTGTTGGCTGGGTGTGAAAATGTCAGACCCGTAAGGCATAGTCTGGAATTGCTGCAATCAGGAGCTTTCTTCTTCAGCTTGGTAGAAAAGTCCTTCAGAGCATTTATTTTGTAGATGGGTGCTTGTCTTTTAATAACATGTCTTTCTGTTGCTGAATGCTCATGTTTTACGAGGAGGAAAGAACAAGGGAGGAAGTGGGAGAATACATAAGAATCATTTCGGGTTAATAGGGCTTTCCCAACTTCATCCTCTTGGTCATCTCTTCTGTTCAAGACAGTCTGTTGTTTCAGAGACAATCACTGGAGTGTGCAATTAGAGCTGCCAGCCCGTGTTGCCTAATGAAAAAATGCTTTTTGAGAAATCTTTGAACTATCTTGTGCATCTACAACCAAGTGAAATTGGGTTAAGCTATAAGCATTTATTGCTTTCACTTTCCATCCTGTGAACTCACGAGTTTTCCTGCATGAATGGGAACGTGTGACCTTTTCGGTTGCTGCCTTTCAATATGTGTATGTACCACCTTCTTAAGTGTTTTAGGCTACTAATGATTCATAGACCACAAGCTAAGTTAATTGTATCCCATGTGATTCCCCCCCGCCACCATTCTGTCTGAAGTCTGTGAAGAGGGAAGAGTGATGTTAATGCATGAACTAGAATGAATTAAGCAAAAAACATTCCTAAGAGAAATGTATTTCCATGTAAGACCCATGTTATCTACTGTTCATGTCTTTGTTCTTCTCATGAAGGTAGAAAAGATTTTTGCTGTAATATTTTGTTTTTTAGTGTTCCATTCTTTGTTTCAAGAGAAAATTAAAAGTTCCTTATGAATATTCTCTGACTGCAATATTGTATGTATGTGTATATGTGGGTGGCATCATTCCTTACCATTATATGTTACTAATAAAGTGTATAACATGCAACTTGATTGGAGCCAAGATTACCATTTTTGACAGCTGCTGATACAGCTGATGGCCAAAAAATGGTTCATTTTTTTCCTTCAAAGCTGCCATTTAATGTAGGAAAATTTTATAAGTGAATGATACACTGTGTCATTAATAAACATGCATGCACACATATATGCACAGTGCATGTATGCAGGGTATATAAATGTATTATACACAAGAGTATTGGCTTACAAAGAAATTTTCTCAGGGCATGGGATGAAAGTATTAACATCAGTAGTTGAGTTGCGCTGCTCTAGCACAGTTATTTCTCCTCCTTTGCTTTGGAAAAGGTCTGTGAGGAAAAGAAAGTGCAGTTAACACCTAAAGCAGAGCAGTCCAGTGTCATTTCCTTAACGGTAGTGCAAATACTATTTTAATAAAGCACCCAGCTGGTAGGGAGATTATCTGGGGAGAGAGGGTAGAATAACTTCTTAGAGGGGGTGGAGTGAGACATTGCATTCAGTTATGGCCCAATTTTTGTTTCTGAAACCAGAGTTGTCTTCAGTGGGAGCACAGTAGGACCCTTGTGAACACTTTGCAAGGGTTCTCTCACTTATGCTCAGGCGTTTAGTGTGGAACCCCAGCACATCAGCTGTGAGCCAGGTAAGTTTGAGGAGTCTGCTTCAAAGAAAGTAGAGTCACTGTAAGAAAAGGTTTTGGTTTTGTTTGTTTTTTCTCCCTTCTCCACAAAACTGGAATTACCTCAGCTATTTTCACATAAGAGATTCTTCACAGGGGGAGGCTGCAGGTGCTGAGAGCACAGGAAATATGAGCCTTTTGTCGTAAAGCGACGCTAGCATCCAGTTCAACAGTGGGATGAACTTTCAGATGGGCTTCTCATTTTACAACCAGGGCTATAGGGTTGTATTCCTCTTATAGTATCTCTGCGAAAGCTGCAGTCTATATCCCCATTTAGCATTGCCATTTAAACATTCCCACAGCTGGGAAGGAACAATCACGGCAAATTATTATTGCCTTAAAGTTCATTCTTTGGCAGACGCTCAGTCTTTCTTGAAAGAAAACACCAGAAACCTCATCAGGTAAGTGGGAGGTAGGAAGCTGTCACGGCTATGATTAGTCAAAGCTATTCTTGAGGGAAAATACTTTTTTGTTGTTGTTTCTATAGCTGGGAGGGGGCACTATGTATCCAAAACTAACAACTGTTACCGCTTCCAGAAAGGCGATGCGGTTTGTGCATGGATAAAACACGCATGTGCCCAACAGTGCAGCTGCTACCTAGACTGGAAAGGTTTCTTAGAAGCCTGCTGGATTTTCTCCCAGCTCTACTTCACAATGAGCTAACCTTATCTGACCATGTTCTAAATCAATATTTATATTTTCAATTAAACAACATCTTTCCAAAGACAAAACAATATTATCCTGAACTTTGTAGAAAGGACTCCAGTAGGTATGTCGCAGTAACAAAAAAAAAAAGGCTAAGTACTGGCAGTGGTTAGGCATAGTTACTGATTTGTGAGGCTGGGTGATACCTGCTTAATATCAGGTGTGGTCAAAATTCAGCCTCTGGGATGCTGATTTCCAGTGTTTTCTCAATAAACTGCTGCTGCCTGTAACAATGCTTAGGCCATTAAAAAAGGTTGTAAATAATATCTAAGGGGCATTGTCAGAATTGTGGCCGTGCGTTATGAGTTCTAGAAACAGAGGCGACCCTACAAAAGCTGAAAACTCTGTGCAGATAGAAAACTATCATGAAAGCAATTGATTTTTAAAAAAACCTGGTTAAGATGCCTCATGTGAGCCCAGAAGTGCTGTCGTTGTGGCTGCAGCTCCACAGGTCAGAGTTCATCAGCTTTGTAGACAAGGCAGTGAATGTGCATCCTAGTGTGAGCTGATTTTGGAAAATGGGAAGGTGTAATTAAAAGCCGCCTTTTTCCGTGCCTAGGTGGCTTTGGTTTATGATATCTGTTTTATCACTGTAATAGCAATTTCTTACTGGTTTAAGTCTTTATGTTCTACCTGTACTTGTGTGTGCTTCGAAACTTATGTAGCATGTACTAAACCCAGCTTCTTGGTGAGCAGCATGACTTAGGGATGTCAGGGATTAACCCCGGTTCTTACAGCACGGGTTGCTTTGCTGGGAAAAAACCCAGGGAAGTATTCAAGGCTTCAGAAGTTTTCCCAGCCTGTGCTGGGCTGAACCAGAAACTTCCCAATTTTTTTTTCCAAATGGGGCAGTCCTAAAGTTGCTCAGATGCTGATCGCTAATTTGGATCAGGTAGAAGAGGGACTGCAGATGACTGCAAAGTTACTTATTCTTTTAGAAATTAAATTGTCCAGCTGCTGCCAAGAGAAAAAAATTAAAATATAACAGTGCAGTTTCTAAGCCTGTATATACTGTTTTCTCCATTAATTTCTGGAAGGTAACTTGATTTCTTCAGAATAATTCATCAGCTAATTCTGAACAACCCTACAGGCGTTAGACAAAACCTTCATCCTGTGCTGAATGAAGAGGCACTGTCACGCTAGGGTGAGAATGACTCACCCTTGGATGATTAACTTGAAATGGGACTTGAATTTATGTATCTTCTGCTCCCAGAGAACAACTGAAATTCACTTGAGGGGGCCTAATGCTAAAAGCCTAAAATTCACTTAGAGGCTAATGCCTAAAGCCTAGAAATCCCATGATTTCTCATCTTGTCACTGCTCCACAGAAGCTTCAAAAGGGTAAAGGAGCCCTCGGAGGCTCAGAAGTTTGTCAAAGTTACTCAAACCAGACTGTTGCCAGTGGAGATATGGAGGTCCATTGGCTTTTGGGGAGCAAAGACCCCCATGCTCAGTGTGATTGTCCTCTGACCTGCTCCATCTGCTCAGGCTTGAGCTGTGAGACTCTCACGAGGGTTGAAACGTCTGTGTGTGTGAAGAGGACACAGAGCATTATGGAGCCTCCTTGAAGTCTGCAGCTTGTGTCATCGCACTTACGATGTTCCTGGTTTTGATTACAAAGTCAGAAAATGCTCTGTAGGCTTCTCGAGTTTGCTAGTTACCTCTGAAGATTAATATCATTCACATGATGGCAAACAATGAAGATGACTGAAAAAAATTATTTTGTTCCAGATGACTGTAATTCCTTTAAGAGCTTTAAATTTTTTAATTGACCGCAATATTTGAACTTTACTCTCACTTTCAGGGGCTCCTGCAGTGTTTTGACTACTGTTCAGTCGTTCTCTTAGAGAGGGGGAATCTTAGTGTGCAGAGCGCTGCCTTCCAGAGATGCTTGAAGTGATGCTTCAGATCAAAAACTGTTTGATGAAATCATCAGTGTCGTGATGATATCTTGTTGTACCATGACATTGAGAACAATGCATCATGCATTTCGCTCTTTGCAGGTTTCACACAGCACCTAAATTTAAGGGCTTGTGGTTTCTGGGCTTGTGACATGTTCTATTGCTAAACAGTCACTTTTTCAGTCCACTTTCAAGTACTGCCTGGAAAGACAATGCGTTTGAGGAACTTTAATACATAAGGACGATGTTTGTTCAGAGTGTTTCCCAACCGGCATCATACTGTTCCTGCAGGGCACAGGGTATCCCATAACAGAACTACATTGCTTAACCAATTTCTAAACAGCACCAACAATTGTGCTTCTAATCTTAAGCACGCAGGGGTTTTATTGCAGTACACTCCTCTCTCCCTGCAGGTGGGGATGACTCAGGTGCTCACTTGGCAGTGGAGGTTAGGTCCTGCCTCTCACCTTTGGTGCCACCACCAGCAGCTCCCCTGTGACAAGGGCTGCAGGTGCTGACGATTGCTGGAAAGAGATCTCATTTCTGAGTCAGCATTTTTTTTTAGCCACTGCCTTTCTTTACTACCTGTACTTTTATTACGCAGTTCCCCTGAAGAGAAGTGATTGTGCTGGGTAGTTTACCTTCTGACTGAAGGTTAAAGAAGAAGTAATTAGTCCAAAAACGATAGATTGCCGAGATTTATGGAAGGTTACATTAGTGTTTCCTTGATTTTATAAGCAGAGCTTGCTGCGAAGACCAAATCATGTGATATGCTGGCAAGTAAGACCTTCACAGCAAACTGTATTGACATAAATATTTTCCCAAGCTACAGCAATATTTGGGACTGAAACCTTGGAACAAGACAGAAAGAGTAAGGCAGGCTAATAGGGATGCTGACGCTGTACCAGTGAGAAACGACAGTTTCATCTGTATCTGATGCTATCAGTTGTAGATCAGAATGAGGTGACTATAATAAGAACAGAAGAGGAAGGGCTATTTCACTGTCAGCAAAGGCTCAGGCCAAGTAGGACATGCTGACCTGCAATGAGGGGTGGAAAGAGAAAACTTGCAAAACAGTTTTGAGGAGGCCTGATTTATAGGTTTTTCCTGCCACTTTGATTTTTTTTATGCTGGAAATCTTGCCTGTTGGATTAGCCTGAGATCAACTGGAGCCCAGTTAAACAAACCCATCTAAAATAAACACTGTAATATTTGCTGCAGTAGAATTACTGCAGGAGGTCCTCCTCCTTGCTCAGGCAGAAATCAAAAGATATTGCTGATGTTCTTCATTGCTAAAGCCAGAGCAGCTGATTTTTTCTGGCTGTTTTTTCTGCTAGACCATTGCAAGATAAATAGTGTGTTGAGTTTCCAGAAAGGGCTACCTTGGGGAAAGCTCCAAAGAAGCACGCCCTGAAGCATTCCTTTTATAGCTTTCTTTTTTTTTTTCTTGTCTACTTTACATATTTATTTTCCCAATGATCACATTGATTAATACTTAGTTATCATTCTTAGTGGTTGTGCAAATCACTCCTGCAAACTTGCATCAACAGCCATTCCCATATTACCATGGTTACATCCTTATCACAGTTTTACCTCGCATTTCATTACTAACCCAATCCAATTCCAGCATAACTTCCAGTTTGAGAAAAAGCCCCAAACAAGTTTTATTTTCCTTTTCAAGGACCAAATGAGGTCACTGTAGTCTTTTCAGGAAATGGGCTAGTGTTTGCAGAGCAATAATGCAATTCACTTATGGCAGGCAAACTTTTTCAACCCGTGTTTTCCTCCTCCCCTTCTGCAAAGCTGAAGCACATTTATAGGATTAACGGTTTCAGACTGCTGCTGCTTTTCTGGACATGCAGTGGTTCCTAAATCCAGAAAAGGCCATGAAGATCTTTGGCCAAATTTAGCAGAAGAGTGCACTCAAGCTGGGGATACTTGTACCCAGGCTTCAGGCTTTTGCACTGACTGCTGCCAGCTGGAGGTAGTGGACACCTTTCCTGCTCCACCAGTAACCGACCTGCCTCTCATATGCTCAGTGCTGGTACAGGAACCTTTACTGAGTGTGGAGCACTTGGTGTCCACTTTTGCCGACCTGGATAACAGCACAGGTCCAGATCTATCATGCTGCCACTGATTAGCACCTATCTGCTAG
>NW_008825306.1:2449598-2453180 GCF_000699105.1 Pygoscelis adeliae
CAGGTCCCTGCCCTGAGCCCGGCTCGGGCTGGAGCCGCGGGCCAGGGAAGCCTTCTCCTGCTCGCTCCTGGCGCCTGCACTGAGCCAGCAAGAAGGGCTGCTTGGAAACAATGGGTAATAGAGGAAGTATTTTCCCAAATAAATAAACAGCCTCTGCGTATGGAATATCACAGGGCAGTGAGGGTTTGCTACGCGGCAGGGCTGTCCCTGCCCTGAGCCCGGCTCGGGCTGGAGCCGCGGGCCAGGGAAGCCTTCTCCTGCTCGCTCCTGGCGCCTGCACTGAGCCAGCAAGAAGGGCTGCTTGGAAACAATGGGTAATAGAGGAAGTATTTTCCCAAATAAATAAACAGCCTCTGCGTATGGAATATCACAGGGCAGTGAGGGTTTGCTACGCGGCAGGGCTGAATTCATCACTGTGCGCAAGAAGATGCTTACTGGGGAAGCTAGTGGGACTCCTTGAGGGGGGTGTGGAGGTGACACTTCTGGAGAAGAAATCTTCTTGGAAAAAAGTGCCGATGCTGTATCACCTTGCTGCCATGGTACAATTAAGAGCCATTAATTTTCCCACAGTTGGTTGTGTAATTACGCTGCAGGGCCTTTTGAATACTGCATTTAAATTAGTCTGCAATTGGAAATAATGAAGGTTAAAACCCTCTTACATGATTTTATGATCAAATTAGTTCCTTTGACACAGAAAGCAGCTGTGGTAGCAACAAGCGCTGCATTAGGAACAAGACCGTAGGCTCGAGGTGTTACTCAGAGCTAGCTTTAGAAAGGTACCTCCGTGCAAAGTGACTGGATTTCAAAATCAAAAGGCTCTGGGCTCTGGAGCAGGGGTCGGGCAGCAGCCTGGGGGCAAGGGGAGGGTCAGCACCGGCAGGGCAGAGGAAGAGCTGCGAACAGAGCAGGAAACAGGGCGGCTCTGCTGAGAGTTACGATATCAAAATTAGGTGGTCCCACGAGGTGAAAGCGGTCGGATGCTCGGGGGGGGAGGGGGGGGATGCAGGGGGACACGCTGCATATCCCACCCTGCTCTTACTTGTCTTGAATGTCTGCTCATGACTAATACCAGGGAGGGCTTGGGCTAAACCAAAGCAGCGTTCTTCTATTTTTACTGTAATTTGTAGCTAGGAAGAGTGTAATTAAGGCTTTCCCTTAGCTGTGGGGACTTGGGGACTCTGCTTTTATCCCCTTAGGCTGTTTCAAAGTTGCCGTTAGCTTCAGGACCTCAGCTAACTTCTGCCCTGCCTGTCCAGCCCACAGCTGGCCTTGGGCACACTGGCTGGCCTCTGGGAGTTCAACTTGTCCCTCTTCAGCCTGAGCATCAAGGAGGAGCTGATAAGATTTTTTTCTTTTGGTCCCATTTGGAAGGGGTCTGGGTGCTGCAAAGGGCTGCTATAGACAGGGCTGTGGTGTCCCAACCTTGCTGTGCCCCTTACCTGCCTGGCCAGGGAGACTCCTTCCCTCTGGCACAGAGCATGCCCTGGCATGGTGGATGCAGAAGGCTTTGAACTGCAAAGCACGTAGCATCACTCTGGTCTTCACACTTTCAGGGTGACTAACAAGTGGGTGGGTGTAGGAAGGCATGATCTGAGGGCTCCTGGCTGCTCTGGGCAGTGGAGCAGCACTGAGCGAGGCTGTGGCAGCCTCACCACGGTTGCCTGTTCCAACAGTGAACAAGGCTCTGGGGCTTACGTGGCTGCCAGTTTGTGTACCAGCGTCATTGATGATGACTTTCTGCTGCGCAATCCCAATGCTCCCGGCTCTGTCACACGCAGTGTGCCCCGGGCAGTCCCATTAGTCCTAAGATGCAGGCCTGAATGATTTTCAAGCTTTCCCCTGGCTCTGCTCCAGTGAACTTGCAGACTTTCTCAGCCCCCGCTTTCCTCATTCTGCCTTGCCTGAGCCTCCCTCTGCTCTTCAAGAGCCCTCTCCTCCATGGCTGCAGCCACCTGCAGCCTCTGCAGGTCTCTGTGCCTCATCAGCTCCCATCTGGAGCTCATCTTGGTGCTCTCACATCTCACCGATGTGCAGCCTCATCTGCGCTCCGGAAGGAGAGAGGAACTGCACTTCCCCTGGGATCCTGCTCCAAAAACCAGCAGGGGGGTGCAGATCGCCTCTGGCAGGCACAGGGACACATTTGCCCTCTGGTTGTGATGTTTGCCTGAACATTAGGGAAACGCAGGACATAGCGGTGAGGGTGAAGACTTCACAGCAGCTCTAAACTCACTCTGACCTTTCCTCCTCTCCCCCAAATTGCATCGCCATTTACACACTGAGCCCCCACGTTCAGCTCAGGGGGCTCGCTAGAGCAAAGTCTCCTGGGCTCAAACCTAACACTGGGCAAGCTGTGTGAGCTGAAGCCCTTGGTTTGCTTTAGCTAATGGAACAGCCTTCCTCCGGCATCCCTTATGTTAAACCTCCTGATGAGATTCAGGCATGCCGCATGGCCAGGATGCAGCAGGGAAGATTACTGGTAGGACTCGCAGAGACGTCAACTCCAGTGGAGAGCAATTAGTAACTCAACATACACCCGTGGCTCCTGAGAGCCTTCAGGAAGCTGATTAGGGCACTAGAGACATTTCTTTACAGCGAGAGATGAAAATCAGTAGTTGCAGCTGCTGAGGAGATGCACAGGTATGCACCCAGCCTGGCTGGGAGCAGGGGAGATCAGAGCAGGGGCAGTATCTGAGTGCATGGGCAGGGGATGGGAGCAACATTTTTCAGACTACCACTTATTTCTGATGGGGAGTCACCTCTAGCTCTAGGAGCTAGAGGTGTGTTAGGTTGACACTGTTGTGCTTGATGCAAAGAGCTAAAAGAACCCCTCCAAGCATGGAAATAAGCATCAGGGAACTGAGCTGAGTGGTGGAGATGGCAGTGGCAGCCAGGGAGTCGTCTGCCTGGGAGGTGCTGCAAGGCCACCGACACAGCTTGGGGGAAGAGACAGGGTCCCCATTGCTCTCGGACACAGCTCCATCACACTGGGTACGAGCAGAGGAGGACCAGACGCCATTGTTTCTGTGGTGTTAGTGTGTGCAGATGTGTGAGGCAGGTACCTCTGACTGCTGCAGGGGATCAAGGCAGAACATCACCACTGTGCGTAGCGCAGTGTGAGACAGCCTGAATAACGGGCTGTGCTCCGACTCATGGACCGCTCCCCCAGCCCTCTGACAGTGTGTGTGGCAGCAAAACAGAGAAAGGCCACGCTGTGACGACCCTCCCTCCTACTCACGGATCGGGCACTCAGTGCTCCTACCACTGGAGCAGGAAATATTCCCCTGGAGGATAAGTAACAATCCGTGAGCCGTCCGTGGCAAAGGGAGGCTGTGGGCTGCAATGAGACCACAGCCACTCATCCCTGCCATCCCTGTAACTCTCGATGGTTAACAATGATTTTCCAGCTCCGTTAGGAAGAAGGGAGCAGCCCACCTCTCTTCAATGAAGAGTTTGATTTTCAAGGGCCCCTCACGCAGCGGGGGGCAGGGACGAAAGGCACGGCACGGCACGGCACGGCACGGCACGGCGGGCCGTGAGCCACCGCCCCACGCCGGTCAGCTGCGGGAGAAGGGGCTCGGACTG
>NW_008825306.1:2453943-2457509 GCF_000699105.1 Pygoscelis adeliae
CACAAAGCCCGACCCCAGACATCCCGCGGCTGCTGAGCTTTGTGGGCGCCGAGGGAACGGGGAGACGCAAGGGCCGGGCAGGAGGGCGTCACGCCTCAGCCCCGAGGATGCTCTCGGCCCCTGCGAGGGGCAGCGAGGGGAAAGCTGGAGCGCCTGCTATTTGAAAATACACAAAACGGGTATGGGGGGGTGTGCCGCGCGATGCTTAGGAGCTGGAGTTGGCGTCTTGGGAAACAAGTAGAAAGAAAATTACTGTCTTGTCTTGGGGAGGAAAAAGCCGAAAACAAGAATTAAAAGAAATCTTCGGGGACTGAATGAAGCGCTTTGTGCAATTTAAAGCACATTTTGCGCAGCTCTTTGGAACACAGGCGTTTCCTAAAACACAGCCTCGCTCCTGAAATGTAATAAGGGATTTAAAACTCAGACACTTCATTTCCAGTACATGGAAAGATTCCAAATGCTTTTGTCTTGTACGTTCCTCGGTACAAGCTCCAAACATCTCTGCCTGACCCAAGTCTTTTTCCTCCAGCCAGCAAATAAAATGTTGTTGTCTGCTGATGTTCCAAGGCTTCTCACCACTGCACTGAATTGCTGATCACAATGTCTTTAACACTGTTGTCTTTGGCAGACTTTGAGCTTGATTCACTCCTCCCACCAAGCAGCATTAATCTGAGCTGACCGCTGAAGTCAGCGTTGATTCGTACCCCTCTGCATGCTGGGGTGAGATGGTTGGGGTGGCATCGTCACGGTCCTAGTTGTCAGCGATATGTATCCTTGTTCTTTACATGGGGTAGAAAGGAAAAACTCTGTGCATGGAGAAGTTGAAAGTATATTGAGTAGAGCCGTCTTGCAAAGGCGCTTGTCAAATAAGATGCAGGCTGAAAAGGCCTTTTATCTCTCTTCTGCAATGTCTAGTTCCGCAGAAGTGCAATAGGGGCAATCTCTTTCTCTCTGTTCCCCTGCTTCCCTCGTGCTGGCATCAGCCTTTGTTTGGATGGGGGAGCCGATCCAGCTAAAGAATAATCTGGTTATGCTGGGTTTGTTTGCGGTTCCTTGGTGTGGTTCATCTCACACTTGCACAAGCACTTGAGGTAGAAATGAAGGGGCAGGGAGAGGGCAGAACAACTTGTTTCAGCAGCGTGACCAGCTTAACACTGGTCTAAACGGCCTGCAGATCTGTTTGGTGTTAAGAGACGGCAAAGCACGCACCGGACTTGATTTCCTTCCCTTACTTTCCAGCTCTAAAGCATGTAACTTTTACTGGTGACACCTGTAGTGACTGACAAAGCATCTGGTGAGAGACCTGCCAGTGGCTCCAATGTGCTGGAGCACCCCAGAGAGCACGACCCATGGCTTCTTCCTCAGTGCCGAAGCTTGAGGCTGACTTGGTGTGGGATGTGCTGTAGCTGGGTAGGAGGAAAAAATGTTTTGAAATCTGCTTGGCTAAATCATTTGATGTTAGTTACTAGTTGCTGATCAGTGGAGGGTGCCGCAAGAGTTGTACTGCGTTCCTCCAGCAGTGTCCGGCAGCAAACTCCCCATCGCAGTGATTAACTTCTTCAAGAGCAGAAAGGCCTGGTGTTCCCTGAGATTAACTAGGACTTGCTGGCTAAGCCTGGGACCTCTGGGGTCAGAGGGTAGTTTGAGGACCACCTGGTCCTTATTAAGGCCAGCACAGCTCAGGTGAGCAAATGAAGGTTAGGAGCAGGTTTGTTTGCTACAAAGTGGTAGTGGGTTGCTAAAGTTGTGATGGTAATTTCTGGATCAAAATAGGAATGTGAGGGGAGAGTTGTTCCTTAAATGATGGTACAGCTTTTTTAATTGCCTTCTGCTGCTGGGTATGTGGCACCCTGCAAAAGACCAGGTAGTGCTGATTGGGAGTGATGAGAGAAACTTGTGCCTGTGAGAAGATGGCTTATAATCCACTTGCATTGGTAGTTGGTGGAGGCTGAGTGAGTGGTGTGTGCAACTGCTCCTTTTTTGCATCTGATCTGTTCTTAATCCCTAGTGATGGGAATTTTCATCCCTTCCCCAAGAAGCTCTGCTTGATTGCTCTAATCATCTTGGTATTAGTCGCGGCGATCATACATGCAGCATGGTAAGTAGCTTCTTACTGTATTGGCGAGGTTGTCCTTACTGGAACAAATGCAAACTGCGGGGGTGCAGGGCTGCATCTCTCTTGGGAGGAGGAGTCCTCAGGAAAAGCTGGCTTGTCTGCAAGGGGGGCAATTTTGGAACCTGAGGGGTCCCTTGGTTGCACCCCCCACCTCTGATTTTTGGCTTGAGCCAAAAGTGCAGGCTCCCGGTTTGGAAGGGCTGTGCAATCCTTTACATGGCCTGTGATCTTGGAGATACTTGTAGATCTTAATGAATTAAACATCTCGCCAGCTTTGAGGGCTCTAGCCTGCCGGCTTCATCCGTGCTAAGTAACAGCGTACTTGCAGGGTGAGCTAGCAGAAAATGACTTTCTGGTCATTAAATGAGACACAGTGGAGTCAGGCAAGACAAGTTTCAAACAGGATGTCTGCGGTGAACTGAGACTACAGCATTTCCAGCTGCAGGATGACGGTCTCCAGCTCTGCCGTGAGGTCTTGCCCTGCAGCGGCTCTGCTGTCTCTGGAGCTGCTTGGAAATACTGAGAGTGGGTCAAGGTCCTTTCATCTGCCTGGTCTCTGAATTTCACTGGCTTTATAAATTCATAGTCTGTAGTGCTGTGTCTGCGTTTCCTCTTGGCAGCTCTGCCCTCCTGCTACAAACCCTTGCCGGCTCCTGGCTGCTGCGCCGGGATGTGCACTAGTAGCTGGAGGGCTGCAGCCTCAACCACAACAATGTCGCGCTTTCCTTCGCTTGAGGTATTGCGCAGCCCTGGCTTCGGCTCTGTGCTGGCTGGGTGCCCAGGATTGGTGGTCCTGCAGCTGGGGCAGGAATTTGGGGGGGAAAAAAATGGGTTTTGTTTGCAGGGAGTGGGAGCAGCGGGTGGCTTTCTGCTGCCTGGCTGGCGACATGGTGGCACGTACTGCCCACCCGGCACTGGAAAGAGGAGAGCAGTGCGCTATCCTGTGTGGGGAAAGACCGGTGGCTGCTTCTCCCTCGTTGACGGAGATCTGGAGGGACTTGTGCCTCCTGGCTCGGCAGGCCTGCTGAGGTAACTTTAACGGACAGGTGATGGGATACGTGTCAGCCATTGGGAAAACCCTGATTCTCTTTACCTGAGCATGCCCCAGTGGCTGACACGATCGTCAGATCGCCTTGGAGATGGGGAGGAACCTCACATGGAGGTCCAAACCCAACCCCCATGGCGAGGGTGGCTGCTGTGGGTTACAGCAAGGGCTGCGTCCCTCCGCACTGGTGCGGTCCCTATGGGATGCTCTCCTGTCCCATAGCTGGGCGAGGGCAGGGGCCTCCATTTTATGGAGGGCTGGGAAAGGGGTGCTATTCCCCCAGCAGCTCTGCAACAGCCAGGCATCTTGCTGGCTGGGACTCCTGTTGCCTTGGCACGTTGTGTCATGTATGCGCAACTGGTGCACCTGGAGATTTTTATCTTTGAATAAAAGGAGTGTTTATAT
>NW_008825306.1:2457543-2468163 GCF_000699105.1 Pygoscelis adeliae
CAGGCCTGCCTTAATTCCCTTTTCCGCTGCTTGCTGCTCCTGAAGCTCGAGTCTCATCTGGTGCGTTGAGTCCAGGCCTGCCTTAGTGCTGAGAGGGACAGGTGGATAATTCGTCCAGACCAAAGGGTCTGGGGACGGAAAGAACCTGTGAAACCAAAAAATTGCCTCTAATGAAGAGGTTAGGTGTGGAAATTGTGATTAAGAAGCGTTAATGAACCTTGCTCATAACTCCCACTTGTTCGGAGAGAAAACCCGTGTGTGTGCGGTTGTCTCCCATGTGGCGCTGGGGATGGTGGCAGCATGCTGGAGGCCTGGCCATCTGTCTCCTTGCCACTTAAAATATGTTTCTGTGTGCCAGTAATGTAGGAGTGTCTATTTTGAGTTTTTTCCCTTCTCCGAGGTGTATTTACTATTTGACTGTAGTAACTAGCTACATGTAGTAAATGTTGGGTTTTGGTTGTCTTGGGATTATTGGTGCTTGCTTGCTGAAAGCAAACACGCAATCCCTCCATCATAGTGGAGGTGGGAACTGGAGAGGAAAGTCTGTGTGGCAGAGATGGCCCTGCACCACCTGAACTTGCTTTTCTTATCTGTAGTCGCTGACTTGAAGTGTCTTTAGAACAGTGATATCTCACTTTATGATCTTCAAACTATTGTAATGATGTCACAAGCCTGCGGACGCTGCACGCTTTCCTTGGCACCTTGTGTCACGGCTGCCTAAGTTGCTGGTTCCTGAATTTGGGTCTGCATTAATATTTAAATAAACTGTTTCCTCCACTATGTTTGTGAGAATTGTACTAACTTCTTTTAGCCACTCTGTCCACTTTAACATCTGCTGACCCCGTATTTTGCAGTCTCACCCCTAAAATAAGGGGACTTGGGACAAGGCCCTGCCCCTTTCCTGCGTGGTTACAGCCTCAGAGGAGCCACGTAGCTGTGGGGATTAAATATGGATTGAGGGCCCGGCTTCTTAAAGTGCTTAGGCACAAGCAGATGTCTTATGGGATTTTTCCAAAATCCCATTACGGTGCCAGTCTATATCTTTAAGTGTCTTAATATCATTAAATATCTGGGTCCCAGGTGGTCTTCTAGGTACCATGCGCTCTCTGCCCAGCGAGTGTGCTGCTGACATGTGGCAGGTGGGAAATCATGCAGCCTGAGATCCTTGCCTCCTTTTATCTTTCTGTCATGGTAGAGGAAACCAAAAATTAGACTTGAAATAGCTTCTTGTGGGAGAGAGGACAACAGAGCCAGTGCTGGGACTCTGTTCATCCAAACTGCCCTGTGCTAGAAGGGAAAAATGGGAAGTGCTTGACTTCAGTGCTGGACTGCCTGCCCACATAGGGCAGTGTTTGAGGGATGTTGGTGGCCAGGATGAGTAGGCTGCCGTGGCGGGGGCCTGCCTTGGCCTTTCCACACCAGCAGGGATGGGGCTGGCTCCAGTGCTGGGGCAGCCCCCGTTGTCAGTGGGATGACTTTGCCCGATGCTTGAGTTCACGTGGGGTTTGAGCCATCTGTGCTGCCATGTTGCATTGCACTAAGCGCATGCCACTGCCCAAGTAAATCACTTATCTGCTCTGCAGGGAGCGGTAACTGTCTAACCTCTTTATCTTTTCTTGTGTCCAGCCCTCAGTGCCGCCAGTGCCAAACTACAAGCTCTCCATGTCGATCCCAGAATGGCTCCAGGCAATACAGACCTACATGAAGATGCTGCAGTATCCTTCTCCAGCGTGCGGTCCCCAGCGAGAAGGCTGGCTTGTGCCTGGCATGAATTAACAAGGGCTTTACCAAATTGCTAGCTGGCCCTGAGGGCTTGGGTTCATTCAGGGGTGAAAGGACACCTCTAAGGATTTGTGATAGCACCTGCAGCACTGAGCTTGTCACAGCAATCCTCTGGGAGATGTAATTAACTTTAAATGATACTGAAGAATTTAACTGAAGTGACGTTGGTGGGAGCAGAAATGCTTATTTTGAAGTTGGTTTATGAGGATATTATGACTGGGTCGTGATGCCTGGAGAAATAATGTGACATCTTGTTGTAAAGCGACTAAGGGAGAGCCGGCGTTGTGGCAAACCCTTTCTCCCTCTGCCCTCGCAGCCCCTGCAGGCTCCCTGAGGACTGCCTACATGTTCAGCTTGCAGGGGGTGCCTGTCATTGGGGTGGGGGGCACAAGCAGCTGTCCTGACTCTGAGGTGGGCAGGCTTGCCCGTGGCACAGGAGCTGACCAAAGGAATGCCCCCTTCCAGATGTCCCACCTTGCTTGGGGGGCTCATCAGAGATGTACATATCCATCCAGCCTCCCTATCGCTGCCCCATGCCTAATACCTGACTGTTTCCTTTGCTGACGGATAATGTTGGAGGAGATGGTTGCTGGTCCAGATGCTGCCCTTCTCTCTGTTTTCCTTTTTTCTAAACTCTCCCTTTTTGTGTGTGTGTACGTGTGTGTGTGGGGAAGCAGTGGGGATGAGGAATGAATGTAAAGTCCTGGTAAGGATTAAGAAGGGATGTGGGTGGCAGCTGGAAAAGCATCCAAAAATAGCAGGCACGGTTAGCCTGCTGGGGGGTAGTGGCTGGGATCAAGGCGGCAGCAGGGGGGGGAGCCACAGCAGCTGCCATGGGGAGGGAGGCAGGCTGGGGCCAGCCTGCTCTGTGGGGGGATGGCACATTTCTCTTCTGCATGTCGGCCACTTGGGCAGGACAAGAGGCTTGCTGCTCAGTGGGGTTGTGCTGGAGAGGAGACCATGTCACGCAGAGCTCCAAAAATTAACACACACCCCCCTCCCCCCCGCAGCAGTCTTGAAATCCTGTACTCTGCTATGTAGCAGGAGCAGGCCTGAAGCAAGGGGTTTGGATCTGTGTTCAGAAAAGCTTCAACGTGGGCTGGGGAACAGGGTCTGGGCTTCCTTTGTGGGCTAAAAGAGTCTGTATGCTTTGTTCAGAGCATTCTGAAAGAGCCTCCTGAATTAGGTTTTGAAGGCAGGAGGGAAGCAAAGCCTTGTTTCTGGAGAACTCTGAACTCTAATTGAAGTCAGTTCAGAGCATCCTGGTGTGAACTGAAGTTTTTATTTAGACCATGGTTATACAGCCAGCAGCTGTGCTATTTATGCCTTGCAAGGTACCCTTTGCCTCCATGAGGTCACCTGTTTCTGCCCTGGTATCGCCACCACAGTTTTGCTGGCGTGAATGTTCTCGTGGCCATGTTGGGAACTAGGCTGGGGAACAGATTCAACAGTAGAAATAACCTAGCAAAAGTAAGTGGATGGTGTGATTCTTTTTTTTTTTAATTTTTGTTGTTGTTGGGGGGGTTTTGTTTTGTTTTTACTGGACAGATTGGTTTCCTGGTCTGATTTACTGCATTACTGCTTGAACATCTATGCTCAAGGAGCAGGGAAGAGGCTGCTTTCGGTGATGCTGCTGCATGGTAGCTTGCACTCCTAGGCAAGTGGTGCTGAGGTCTGGTTGATGGGTGATTGCCTGCTGGCACCCTTTGTGATGAACTTTTCTCTTATGTTCATAGTGTTAACTAGTGTTCTTGAGTTACACTTAGCTGGTTATTTCCATTTCAAATGCATTGTATTTTTTAGAGAATGACTTATATTTCCTAGATGTGAATGGATGCACCTGCCGTGCTTTTGGTTTATAGGTCATACATGAGCCATGTGGCTGGCTGAGTTAAGAACTTATGAAGGAAGTAAGTTCTTTTGAACCATGAATGGTGTTGATTGGTTTGGCTGGACTATAAAAGCTTTCTGTTGCCCAAATGGGAGACTTTTTTTCAAACTTGTAACCTAATAGTGAGTGGAACCTAGAGGAAAAGTGAATTCATAACCCTCAAATGCCAAATTTAAGTGTCATTTTAGACAAACAACCTTTTTGCTTGACTCTCCACCTAATGCCAGTTAATATGTCATAAAAAGACAAGTGAAAAAATTGCTTTATTTCACATGCCAGGGTTTCATTTCTGAGAGTCAATGGCTTTTACTGCTTGTTTTATGTTTCAACAGGAAATCGGAACTGAAATTCACCTTTTGAGCATTGTTATTTTATTGTTTGACTGTTCAAGTTACTTTCCTTTAACAGACAAAATTCAGATACAATCACACTGGAACACAGTTCTTCGAGATTAGAAAAACCAGACCTCTAAGTGGGTAAGTGTCTCTGGAAATGGTCTAGTGCCCTTGTCCCACATCATGCCGCCTGATCACTTTGGGCATTTAAGCACTGTAGCACCATGGCATGGGAGGGCTGTCTCCTCCATGCCACGGCTCCTCTGGCAGGGCCAAAACTGTGTATGCTGCTACCTTTGAAAGGAGGGTCCCAGCTTGCTGCTAGGTGGCAAATGGACCCATTGAGAGCCAATGAGTGGAAGGGCTGGTCTTGCTCAGCAGCCGTGTGGGAGCTGCATAGCTGCTGGCCAAAGCTGAATGCACAGGGTTGGGAAAACTCTCAGTTCTCACTTGTTGGTGTTGGTTTGGGAGGGCTGGGCTGCTTTTATGGAAACTATGTAAGTCCTGATATTCTGGTTGCACTGTAATGCTCTTTGCTGATAGTAGAAAGATATCAACTGCGCAAAATGCTGCAGGAATTTTGATGTCGTCACAGGCACAATCCTTTCCCCTGGAGGATCGCAACAGACCGTTTTAAGTCATGGCCTTGCTTCTCCCATTGCTGCTCATCTTGCCGTTCCTTCCACGTGGTGGACTCATGTGCTGGTTGGCGATGAGTTGTGCAATACAAGTACGAACGTGTGTGCGGGGAGCTTGGCAACAGAGAGCTGGGATCCCTTGCATGTATGAACTGCATCGTACTTAGGACAGCTCTTGATAGGACCCAGTAAATTATAGCAGGTTAGGGCGGGAAGACATGTTGATAACATTATGCTTTTATTTTAGGGTGAAATTTAGATAAGCAGAATATCATTACGCCTGTAGACTGGCCTGTCTCTATCTCTTCCCAGCTGTCTGTCATGAATCTAATGGTCTGTCACTGTAAATTCCAGTTCCCATCCCCGCTCTGCACTTCAGGTTTTCATCTTGCTGACAGCAATCTTTCCCACTTCCTTTCTCTGTAATGTTCACTGCACCAGTGGAACTAGTGTAGAAGAAATCTCGTGCCTTTAATGATAGATGGGTTTACAGAAGCTTAAACCAATTTTCAGGCTGGTCACTCATTTTCAAATTTGTCCCATTACTTTTCTCCGAGGAAGTGCAGGATGAAAATGAATTGTGCTCAGCACTCACCACTTGAAAGGTAGGCGTCCTCCTGGGCTGGATGAAAGCCTGGCTTATGAGGATGGTACTCTCTCTGGGAAGGGAACCAATATAGTGCTCACAGCTGGAGGTGCACCCGTGGCTTTGGATCCTCTCCTCGGTGGTACCATTTCCTCTATTTACCTGCCTTAGTATTTGCTTGGGGACTCATGTCTGACTTCTCTCCTTGTCCTGTTGCTGTTAGGACCAATGTGAGTGAATTGGTATGTGGTGGCAGGACTTCTGCAGAGTTAAGGAGAGTGCCCCTAGAAATGGTCCAACCCCTCGGGGCAGCTGCTGCCAGCTTGCCAGGCACAGTTGCCTGCACCTGGTGCACGCTGGACTTGCACAGTGTTAAGTCCTAAGACCTGTGCCGCTTTGCTCCTTGACCTGCTGGATGGGAGTGCAAGGAGTAGTGGAGCTGTTAGGAGTACACTTAGCTGCCCGGATCCTGTCGTACTGCAGTGGGGCTCAAGCGCTTGCCCTGTCGTGGTTTTTCCAACTTTGAGAAGGGGAATAACGCGTTGATTGCCCTGTAATGTTGAGGTATCCCTAAAGGCTTTCCTTTCCTTCATCTGGGGTGCGTGGCTGTTCATACCAGCTGAGGATATCTTCCTTGCAGTTGTCCTTGGTGATTTGTTCTCCTGCTGCCAGGCCAGTTTTCATCAGAGCTGAAAAAAACCCACACCTGCAAGTTTTTTTCCTGGGAGGTGTGTTCTACTTTGCAAGAAATCTGCTTCTGGCATGGTGAGAACAGGCGTCTTGTGCTGAGGCGACAAGCGCTGCTCTGAGCAAGTTTCTGTGGTGTGAAAGGCCTTGCTTGCTGCAAGTCAAAGTTTGTATTTGCAAGTTGATCAGGCAAGATGCTGAGCACCTCCAATTGCCACCAGCTCCTGGAAACTGAGGCTGTTCCCAGAGCTGTGATTTATTGATACTAAACATATTGCTTATTTCATAACATGAGGGCTCAAAGCTAATGAAAGTATTATGAGATCTTTGGCAGCCTCTCTTCAAGAGAGCAGTGGCCGGACACAAAGAAGCTGAGCACTAGATGGAAATTGAATATTCATAAATTCATGTGAAAGTGTCCTAAAGCAGCTGGGGCATATTAATGAGTTTTTCTATTATGGAGGGAGGACTAGATATTATAGAGATTTACTGTCAGCATTGGTGTGATGCATGAGAAAATAAAAATGCCTGGCTGCGTTTAGGAAGAGCATAAATTATCTATAGGAACTCATAACATCAAGGGACACAGGCTTCCTGTAATTCAGTATTTACAATCTCTCTTAAGAAGAAGTCACTGTTAGCTATCAACTTGCTTCTAGACTGCCAGACACCCTGTGAATTTGTCTAGACTACAGATAACACTTTTGGAAATGCTAGATTTCTATTGGTGTAGCTGTGTGAGTCGGGGTGGCAAGAGATGTGATCCTGCAAACTGTGTGTGGTGTTCCTGTTGTACTGGCAAACTGTGTCTGAAAATGCATCTCACCTGGCCTGAGTTTGCTGTATTTGCACAAAATCCAGATTTACAGGTGTAGCTACATCCACCGTAGGAGTGCTTTGCTAATAGAGTATACAAGGTATCCTGACCTGGGATGGTGTCCTTTACATAGGCTTCGTGATGTACCCTTTCGTACTAGGTAGGTAAAGGGCACCCTATGGAGTTCAGCTCTACTGATCCGTGGTATGTGTGTGTTGTGTGTATGCATGCGATACAAGTGTTTCAGACACCGATTGAGCTGGCTTTCCTTTTCCCATACAGGATTATGCTGGCAAAACCTACATTACAGCTTTTGTTGGTACAACCATTCTGATAAAAAATGGCACTGTTAATTGAAATAGTCATTCTTTAAAACTCCCAGGCCTAGATCATGTAAGAGCTTCAGAAAAAAAATGTATTTCTGGATATCTAGTAATATCTGTAACTGTGCATTCAATGCCAACAAACTTTTATTACTGGCTTTACAAGGAGCAATAAGCCCTCTGCAAGCTTCTGTTCTAGGACGCAGGCACGAGCCACAATGAGGAACAAATATCTTTGTCCTCCACAAAGTATCTGGGGAGGTTGTAGATAGGTGCGGTATTGTGCTGTTCCCTCCAGTTAAGTGCCAGCTGATCAGTGGGACCTATGACTGAAGCAAAAGGTGATGTTTAGGTAGGTTCTGGAGACTTTGAGAAATTACAGCTCAGAAGCTGCTCTGTGAAGATGGAGAGACATTCAGTGACTGCAGATATAATGGGTAATCAATTGCAATAAAAGAGCATGATAGAAGCAGTCACGTGGGAACGATGCAACCAAATAACAGCGGGAGGAGGGTGGAAAATAGTACTGTTTCGACACACCATGTTATTAAGGAACCCTGATGGGGCTGTAAAGAAAAATGGGCTCATACCATTTCCAGACAATAGGCTGCAGAAGGCATTTGAACATCTGCTTCTCTCTCGCACAAAGAGAGAATGTTACAGATACGGTGCTATGTTCAGCATGTGGTAGAAGTGCTTTTGCCACTGAAACAAACTGATTTTGAGAAGATTCACGAGAGCAGTAGCTGCCCTGCTGTTTTATCTCCTTTTACTCCTGTTGGTGCCTTCTCTCTTTGCTTCATTGGGAAGAATAAAACTGTAAGGAGCCTTAGAAAAACTGGGGAGAGGGAGATTTTACAGACATCATGCAAGTACCGAGTCATAGGGAAGGAGAACTTAGTGGAAAATGTGCTGGAGCATCTCACTAATTCAAAGTTTACTGAAGTCTGTATGAGTCTTTCTGGTGAAGGTAATGGGCAACCTCTCCTAAGCATGGTTGTCTCTGCAGTGACTCTAGCGTAATGGGTGCCAGCTGGTGAGATCCTCCAGTTTGGGGCATGCTAAAAGGTTTGAAGCTTTTTCTAACCTGTATATGAGATTGGATGCCCTAGTGAAAAATCCGGGAGCAAAAGGAATTCATGGTTCTCCTGAGATGACTGCAGTCACTGCCATTTTAAACAGAAAGCATCCCAAAGATGCAAAATCATCTCCTCTATGGGCCTTCTCTTAGTGCAGAAAGCAAGGGAGATAATTCAGCTGGGCTTCTGAAAACATTGAAAGAAATTTGAGTCAATTTACAAGGAAATATCACCATCTGCCTAGGGCTAGACCTCGAGGGAGGAGCGTGCAGCCTGTTTTTTCGGAGGCAGAAATGTTCACTGTGGTCTGGAATAAAGATCTGCCTGGCAGACTTCAGACAGTGGTGTAAATGCCACGAAGAGGGAAGCTGCATGATGCTTATTTTTGACAGTGGCAGTCTCCCCCAAGTTACTGGAAGAAGTGGGCAGCCCCCGTGCTCACTGGGGTCTGTAGAGAGGGTGGCTTTGGGCTAGTTCCCAGCTAACCATGATACGAGGTAGAAAATTACTGCGTTAGAGTATCATATATGTGGAGTCTGTTCAGATAACTGGAAAGATTTAAAGAAAATTCCGCAAATAAACCCTGCTCAGGCAGGGAATTGAAATGCTTGATGCTGTTTTGTATTTCTTTCCCCGCTTCCTTAAATAATTCATTCACAAGTTCAATGGTGCAGCCTTTCCGGTTACAATTAACATCTGAGACACAGTGGTAAGAATTCAGGAGTGAAAGAAAATAGGGAAAGGACAAGTCAAAGAGCACTTGTAATTAGTTGTTTTCAAATGAGCTGGATGCTCTCTCAGAGAACTGACAAACAACCTCCAAACCATTAATCCTTCTGTTAGAGGGTGTGAGGAGGATGGGTGCTCTTGTTGGAAACTGGGGAAGGCAAAGATACCAGCCTTTAAAACAAATAAGGGAAAAGGTAAGTCTAGGAACTGTTTGGGTTTATCTGCAGTTTCAGGAAAAATGCTAGGGCAAATAATCAAGTGTCTGGAACCTAACAAGGTGGCAAGTGATAGGCAATGTGAATTTAGTTTGGCATGGTTTGGTTCTGATAATATCCTTCTATAAGAGTGTAAGAGCTTTTGACAATCAGGGAAAAGTTGTAATAATTCTTTGCTTTAGTACGGCTTTTGGCAGCCTCCAGATAAGGCAGGGACCTCGAGTCTAAATGAAACTATTTTGACATAAGGACCCAACCTGGTGAAAAGCAGCACTTAAAAAGTGGTACTTAACCAATAGCTTGCTCTTGCCTAGCACAGTTCGTCAGTTGAGGTGTGCAATCTCTGTCCCAGGTCAATGTTTTTTCATTAATGGTACGGATAAGACTAATTGTTTGCTAATAGATGTGCTTTGTGGTCCGGGCTGGACAAGGTGACAAGGCTTTGCAAAATGGAATTGGGATTCAGAGTGATCTCGAAGGGTGAGAGAGAGCTGGGCTGGAACAAACAGGAGGTATATGAGTTAAGGGCAAATACAGAGAAGGGATTTGGGAATAGCCAGCTGTGGGAATACACAATGGGGAACGAAAGGCTAGTTTTGCACAGATGGAGCTGATCTTAAAAACCAAAAAAACCCCACCAACCCCCCCCCCCCCAAACAACACTGGGTTGGTAGCAAAAATATACTGAAAGCTGGATTCAGAAGGAAATTGGTCAGTTTGTGTTGGTGTGGTGGGCTCAGCTGAAGGGACCATGAGATGCGAGTCAGTTGAAGAGAATCCAAAAGGAAAGCAAAAAGCATTGCCCAAGGTCTAGAAAACATGACCTAAGGGAAGATTTGGGGTGAGAGAAATGGGGGAATTAAAAAGAAAAAAAAATACATATCTGTCTTTCTCATGTTTACAGAGGAGAGGGTAGATTACAGCCTGTCGTGTATACAAATGTTGGTTGCAAGAGGAGAGATAATAAATGGTCTCTATGTCCACTGTGAATAGCAGAAATAGCTTCTGATTTAAATTGCAAAGAAGGAAAGATTTTGTTTGAACATCAGGAGACCTTAGATGCAAGGTTAAGTATAGGATAGATTAACTGTTGGGTTCCCGAGCCTTTGAGAACCCAGTTAAAAGCAGGCTGGAAAATTATCTGTGAGGAGTGATTTAGATTTGGCTTATGCTACCTTGGGCAGAGCGGTGGCTTGGGGATTCTCCAAAGGCTTTGCTTCCAATGCAAACATGGGGTTTAAGGCCGTGTTTCATCTCAAGCTTGTTAAAAGTGGAAGAAAGACTCTCTCAGTGGTTATTGAACTGGGTCATCCACATAAACCCTGTGGTCTGTGTTGCAAATGCAGAGGAAAAAAAGCAAACTGTTTGTGGAGTATTCCCCAGGACTCTGGGATGGGTGTGTGCGATGGCGTGACCTGCCCTGCGGGTGCAGATGGACGCCTGTTTGCTGATCATTGGTGATGCTTCTTGACCAATGCTCCCCTTGCACAGATCCTCATCGCTGTCACGGTCCGGAGGCCGTGGCCGTCTCTGAGCTG
>NW_008825306.1:2468510-2475850 GCF_000699105.1 Pygoscelis adeliae
AGGTGGGAGAGGAGGGCTTCCCGGGGTGCCTTCTGAGCCCAGCTATCTGATGATACTATGTAAAGGGAAGGGAGGGCTGCCGCTAGCCTCGGAAGGGACAGCCGAGGTACTCATGCACTAGCAGGCGGTGTGTTTTAAGCAAGCAACATGTCTTTGCTGTTCAATTTAAATCTGTCTTAATAACCATATAGCATCCTGGAGAGCTGTGCTTCAGAACCAGCACGTATGTGGCTTGCAAACAGAGTGCATGTTAAATACAACTTAGTATTTAAATAGTGTGAGTGTTGCTGTGACAGGTAAGTCGGTAGTAATTTGACTGCTCATTTAGGCCAATTATTTTGAAGACTCCCTCCCTGGCTGTGGAGTTATCTCCATGTTGACAACACCCTGAAATCATGACAGCAGTGAGCTTATAAAAGCAGGTGTTAGGAGACCTGATGCTGCACATGGTGACAAGGCAGCTCCAGTGCAGTCACTGTGTTTGCCTGCCGGCAGCAGGGTCATGTGTAGGTGTGGACCTGAGGAGGAGATGCTGGCCCTGTCCCTTGGACCATGTTAACTAGGCATACACCACACTAAATGGCTTGAAGCTAAATAGCTTTACAACTTCAGCTTTTTCTTGCCTCTGATACACATTCATAATCGGCTGTCACCTTCCCTCCCCGCCCCCCCTCCCCCTGGAGTTAGAAGGTAGGAAATTCAGTGGATCATCTTGTTTGTGGGTACCTCCCATGCATCGTCCGCATGTAATACTTCTCCGGACAGAGATGGGGCTTTGCAGAGGCTACTGCTGCAATCAGCACTGAGGAGCCACTGTGGGGGATAAAGGGGCCCCATTGTGTGCCCTTGTCGGAGCTGCTCCCTGCTTCCAGCAGTGGGGTTTCTGTGGCTGATTGTGAGCATGTAGGAGGCAGGCTAACTCTAATTTGTCTTCTGTACTGCTGGCAGAGTGTAAAGGGCAGTTGTTTACAAATGAAAAGATAATTTCTAACTGGGATAAATGGGATGTGGAATGGCTGTGACAGGCTGTAATAGCAGTGGAAGCTGTGTTGCCATTTGCAGTCAATACAAGGTTTAAAATGCATGAGGTGGGTGAATTAGAAAGTGGGAAAAACAAAGTCTAATGGTTTCAGATGCATATTTTCATCTTCTCTAATACAAATATTTTTATAATTTAATATTGTGTTTCTGTAGAGTAGGGATCTGTTTACAAAGCTCTTTTCAGGGAAAGGACATGCATGGAGAAGACTTCAAAATAGAAGTCATCCTTTGGTTTGGTTTTTAGCTTTTTTTTTTTGGTGTGTCATTGAATATGACTCTTCTGGCCTTTTTTTATTTCCTTCCAGTATTTTTTTTTCTTAAACTCTTCAGGATTTCAGGATCTGCTTGTGGAAGGGGATAGGATACCTAGTTGGTTGATGCTGTGGTGTCAGTCTGGCATGACAGCTTTCTCAGCTGAGCTGAGATTAGGTTGCTTGTTTCTCATCACAGTGTTGTCCCTGTCAGATAACTCTACTCCAAAGATGAGAGTCCAGATTGTAAATAAACTTTGTGAACTTGCAAGATCTTGGGCATGCGCAGTTTCCTGCACTCCTGCAGGAAATCTTATGTTTTCTACTACTTTCCCAGCCCACAGGAGGTAGGGAGCAGCAGCAAGATGATAGCTCAGCTTGCAGTGGTGTGAAGTGTCTGTGTTGGCAGAGCTTTCTGCACAGCAGACTTGAGTAAAAAGGCATTAAATTCTTATCTGCATCTATAGCTATAGGCTCAGACGCATTTGTAGCTTTCAGGGGGCCATCATGTAACCATCCTCTCCCCTGTTTTTTTCCAGAGGAGAGCCAGGGTTATTTTGAAAATAAGCTAAACTTGGTCCTGCTGTGGGAGCTTGCATGATTGCCAGCTTTTGCAGCTCAGCAGGGCTTTGTGTTACAGTCTGAAGTGATGCTTGTGGAGTTGCTGGAGAGGCAGAGAGGACTGCATTCCTCCAACCCATCTTCAGAGGCTGGAAGGCACTGGGATGCCAAACGCCTTTCCCCCAACTCCCCACTTCCCAGGAGAATCAAATTCACCAGCACTTGCTGAGATAAGAACTGGAGGTGCTTGGCTCTTAGTGTACGAGAAGACACTTTGATTCCTGTCAACTGCTCCAACTGAAAGGACTGAAAACCTTTTTGTTTCTGTCCTAGGTTAATGGAGACAGCAAAAGAAATGACCAGGGAGTCCTTACCTATCAAATGCCTTGAAGCAGTTATCCTGGGGATGTATCCTTTCACGTGCCTCTGGCTTTTTCCACTGCAGCACTGTTTTATATATTGCCCTTTCTGGATGGTGTTTGAGATGGCCACAGTCAAAGGTGAGTGCCAGCAGCTCGGGGAACTGCCGTGGTGTTGATCAACAAGTTGCTGAATTGCCTAGGCTTGTTGGTGGGAGCTTGGATGCTGTGTCCCCGGTTCACAAGTGTCATGCTCTGGCTGTGCTGACTTTGCTCCTGCCCTGGTAATCTGCATAATGTCAGGATCTGACCCAAAGTGCCTAGATAAGTATCTGTCTACACAATCCCTGTTTTCTTCGTTAGTACTTCTCTGCCAGTTATTGTTGACGCTTGGTAACACCTGAGGAATGCAGATTTTGTCCTATGTTTGTCTATTGTTTACACAGCAAAGTCATGTTAGTTTTTGTCTCAGCCCACAACTGTGCTTTGTGCAGAAACAGGTGTATTATAGTTAAACATTTAAGTTTTACCTTAACATAATGTTTGCTTCCTATTCAGTCTCAGAAAAACACCCCAAGAATATTTTCATTTAGAGACTGACTTGCTTCTTGACCCTCTTGTGCTGTCACTGGTAAATCAACCTGCATCATCCTAAAACACTAGAGGAGGGCAAGACAGGGTTGCAGAAATAATTGTATGCCAGCTATGTCTTACCACCACTGATCAAGTTTGATTTAAAACAAAACGAAAACCCAACCCAAAATAAACCCTGAAGCAGACCAGCTTCTGGCATGTCTCTGTGGCGTTTTGCTTGCTGCTGCTGCCCCCTCTCGTGGGAGAAGCATCTGGCAGAGCCCGGCAGGCAGTGCCCGGTGTTGGCTCATGAGAAGGGGTGGCTGCTGTGAGGTGGGAAGGGGACGTGGGCTGAGCAAGTGTCATATGCGGTGTGTGAGACCCGACGCCGGATGCGGTCCCTGCTGTGCTAGGAGGTCTGCGGTGTGCACCGGGTGCTGCTCGTGGCTGCGCTCGGCTCCCCATGTGCCAGGGATAGGCTTCCAGTCTGAGTCTGAAAGGTGGCTCTGGCTGACGGGGCTTCCCCTGCAAATGCTGGCAGGGTCTGCATGCAGCTAGAGGGATGGAGGTCCTGGGGGCTTGATGTCAGCAAGAGACTCAAACCGATGCCCTCCCAGAAACAGAAATTACGTCAGTGGATCTGTTGTGCTTCCCCTTGTGTCGGGGTTGTGTCCCAAACTATTTAGGGACCAAAGGGATGGGGGAAATAATCCCCAGATGGAGTTGATGCTGCTCTGCAGTACTGGTAAGTGTCAGTGTGGCTTCTAGTGCTGTATTTCTAGCACTGAACCAATTATTCCACATACCACATGAGCAGAGGCTGATTAGTGGCGTACAGATGACCATGATAACCTAAAAGTATTCTTGCCGATCTAAAAGTTTTGACCATTTTATTTTCATTTGGAAAGAGTTTTTTTTCTGCTTGCGTCAAACCTGACTTTTGTTCAGTTTTGGTTTTTTTTTTTTGAGTGGTGGGGGAAGGAAAATAGTTGAAAGCTATGGTTTATACTATTTGGTGTCATCTGAAGTTTCTCTGGACTTTTGAATGAATCCTTCTGTCTCTAGGTGCTACTTTAAAAAAGTTTATGGAAAACTTTTTTTTTTCCAATTGAGATTACCTCATGAGAAGTCTTAAGCAGGGGAGGCTGTGGGACAGGCCTGTGTTCCTGTGACTTCTGCTTGCTGTCTTGGAAGTCACCTGTGTGAGAACAGGGGCTATCTGCTGGGGTGGTGGTCCAGTAACAGATGCGTTAGGTTTTATATTGCATGGATCTTTTAAACTTTAAGTATTTTGCTTGAGGTGTGGGTACACAAAGAGTGTAGCAGTGGTGAGTGGATGAGCTGTCTGAATATGTGTGCTTTGAAAGTGGCTGGTACGAAGCCTGTGCCCGTGCGGAACCTTGTGGTGTCATGCTGCATGTGGGTTTTTAGGACGCATCTTTGTAACAGCACGTGGGGAAGTTTGCTGATTTTTCTCAGCCATGAGATTTTGATCTTCAGCATTGCCCTCTGGATGCGGGCACGGTGAGGCCAGCAGCTGCGACTCGCTTTCCAAGGTCAGGCGGTTACCAGATAAGAGATGCGCTTACCCTCTCCTGAGTGTCAAACCAATGTCTTCACGTATGCCTGAGCTGAGCATCCCTGTGTGTGTGTTAACCTCTGGTTCCCTTCTCTGTCTCTGGAAATAAGGTACTGCTTTTAATTTGTGTGCTGGCAGGCTTTGCTGTGTTGCTTGGATACTGAAAAGAGCACAGCCCACTACAGCGGACCCTTGGTGTGAGTCTTCATTCAAAGGCTGACTCGCACAGAGCAGCTTAGCAAGATGTCATTTTAATTGAGCTGCTTGCTGGCTCGTGCAATTGCCTTTTACTATGCAACTTCTTATAAAATGCTTCTGTAATCCCTCCTGGTGCAGAATTGCGTTTTGCATAATTGCCTTCGCACTAGATCTTGAAGCGTTTTTATAGGGCAATGAGTTAAAATACTGAGCTAGCCTGTCTGCACGCACCAAGGCAGCAGCTGCTGTGAGATCACCGAAAGCTCGTATAGATCTTCCAATATTATTTTGCAGCAATCTGCACGGCTCTTTTCTTCTCTGTGTAGCTGTCTGAACTGGCTTCGTATCTCTCTGCTTACATGGTCTGCTTGTCAGTGCCTAACTAGAGGCATTCCTCCTGCTGTCTTCCCCAGGGCATTTCTCAGTTCAGTTGTACGAGATGAACATGGCGTGTTCAGCAAGGATCGAAGTGACTTGTGCTCAAGAAAGGGAATAGTAAGCCAAAAAGTGCCAAGGGAATTTTATCCGTGCTGTATTCACTTTATTAAAATGGGGAGAGCAAAATATCAGAGAGGGAGAGGGAAGCGGCATGGTGCATCCATCCTGAGGGAGTGTCGCAGAGTGTGTCTGTGTTGGGTGAACATAACTCACTCCCATTGCCTTCAGTGTGCCTCTCCCAGTTCATGTGAAGTAACGGTCAGATCCATGCAGTGTATTAGACCTCCCCCCGTCCAATAATATCATTAAACAAGGAAGAGGAGAGCAGAAGTGCCTCAGTAGGGAGAAATGATTTAATAGATTCTGCACTATGCCTTCTGCGCATTTAATCAATGGATGAAGTTTATCACCGCTGGAGACCTGGGCCCATCCTGCTCCTCTTGCCTAGCAGGTACATCCCTGGGCTTGGGAGCGAGTGGTTTTCGATAGCGGGGGGGAGAGTTTCTTGCTGCAGTCATTGCAGGATATTGATGTCCCCACAGTGCCCCTCTTTGCCTCCTGCATGCTTGTCCACAGCTCGACCCACTTGCTGACTGAAATATGGGTGAGGAGGGTCCTGCTCAATATCTACAGCCCCTCTGATAGCTGGGAAGAGCTGGGAGAGAGCTTTTAATTGCTTCCATTGCCATGGTCTAATCTTAAGCTAGTCACCTCAGACTGCAGCTGGGCACTGGAGAACAGGTGCCTCAAAACAAGCGATGCCTGCCTGGCAGTCCTGCTTTGGGAGGCTGAGCCAGCTGCTCGAGGTGTTCCTTTGTGGGTGCTGGAGCTGCAGGGGGGGAACCCAGGCTCTCTGTGCAGACGACATCCAGATGTGGGCTCGGTAGCACTCTCCTCACAGTAAGCAATCCCAAACCTGGGATCTTGGCACTCCTGGAGCCTGTGGGAAATGCTGTCTGACTCCGGGCTGTGGTTGGATACTTCTCCGAGTGTTTACTGCTGGTGGTCGGAGGCCCTCTGACATTGCAAGCAGTTGCTTGGTTTCTTGGGAAAAATAGCTCTTCTGTTTTTACTGAGGCCTTATCTGATGGTTTTGAAGTGTGAGGTTTATTCTCCTCTTGCTCCACCTCCTCACTCTGAGCTAGTGGCTTCAGCATTGCTAGTGTAAATTAAGCTGCCTTCTCGCTCCTCTCAGCGTGCTCTCATCCCCTCCAGCTTGCTTGTGCCCTGTGGCACAGCCTGCTGCGATGGCTTGGGGCACCTGCTCACGCTTCCTCAGCCCTTGTGAGTGGCAGGAGAGGAGGGGAGCAGATAGCCCGTGGCTTTCTGTGCTCATCTTGACCAGCAAAAAACACCCTTGCTGGGCTCTAAGACATGAAGCACTGCAATGGCATCTTGTCTGAGTTAAATAAGGGAGAATTTCAAACTAAAAAATAACAAATTGATTAGCACAAGCAGTGCAATGGGCACTCATTTGCTCAGTATCAGATTCATCTGGCCTTCCCTTTTTTCTTTGGTTTGCAAGGCAGAGTGGGACTTGTAGTGGAGACACCAGAAGGTTTCAGGTGTGATGGTGGGTCTTCCTGCAGCTGGAGGAGAAGCACTTGTGAGTCTGGGCACCGGATCAGCTGGGTGCTTAGACCCGCTCGAGCCTCAGCGTTGGTGGCCTCATCTGATCAAACAATTGATGCTGGCACTTACCTCTGAAACCTGAGACTGTCTTGGTTTGTTTCAAACTGCTGTGGGCTCTTCAGGGCCTTGCTGCACTGGCTTTTTTCCTTCGGGGCTCTGAGGAGGAGGGTCTACCCATGCCCCCTGCCTCTGGGGGTCTGGGTCCCTGTTGGTGCTGCAGGGAGGGGGCATGGCGCAGGGATGGCACTCATCTCCTCACCTGCCACTAGTGCACCCCTTGCACAGTCACTGCCTGTCAGCTTGGCAAATGCACCAGGTTTTTTTTTCTCAGCTAAACTCCTGTTGAAGATGGTTTAGATGCAGGTGAGCTGAGGTCCTTGCAGCGTGTCCCTTTGCCTCCTGTTCAGCTGGCTGTGGTTCCTAGTGGTGGTGGGAAAACTGCTGGTGGCAAGTAACCCAAGCTCACCTAGCCATGGGGAGCCAGCTGCTGTCTGGAGGGCGCTATCAGCTGCGAAGACCTATTTCCAGAAATATTTGAAGACTGGAGCCACAGTGCTGGCATGTGGAAAGATCCTGCTCTGATTATTAATAATAATAAAAAAAAGGCAAGAGAACATTTTTTTCTAAAAGTTGCTGCTGGCAAATAAACAACGTGAAGGGCTTCAAGTCTCTCTTCTGGATGGGAACTGCTCTGAGCTCTGGGGGCAC
>NW_008825306.1:2475924-2482496 GCF_000699105.1 Pygoscelis adeliae
GGCACCTGTGTGGGGAAGGGTCTGTACTGGGGGGGAAGATGCTGGGACTTCTTTGTGGGACTTTTCTGATATTAGAGTTCACTAGGAGGTGAAAACAAAACAAAACCAACCCAGACAAACCACAGAAGGGCATCGGTTGAGTCATTGTGTGAGTGTGCAGATTTCAAGAAAACCCATCCAGATGCTTTCTGCTCCAGAGTTTTAAAACTAAGGGGTTGACTCAGCTAACACCTTAACTAATTCTCCCCTTTTCTTTTGAACTGACTAAGGATGCTACTCCTCGTTTGCATCACTGCCCAGGAAGGTCCAGGTGGTGGCCAGAGTGCAGGTTTTGTGACCCAAGTCTTGCTTGTATTTGAGTCTGGGATCTGAATGTCTCCCAAGTATCCAAGCTACGTTGTGCGTGAGCCTGGGTGGTGAAGGAGATGGGACTATGGGAAGCAAAACAACCTGTGGCTCAGAGAATGGTGTACTTAATGTCAACTTGCAGGTACGTAGTAGCTGCATGCTGGCCTGGGAAATCTGGCCCTTTCTGCAGGCTGCTAGCAGTATTGGTGTGCTCAAGAAAGCCTACTTGTTAATAGAGCCATAGTGGTTTACCCCAATGGCCTGTCACCCCCAAAGCATGTTGTATGCTTCAGGCCCAATTCTTCTTTCATTCCTTTGACCCAAACATGTCTCTTTCAAAATCAGCCTCCTGGGGTATGAGAACAGAATTCATAATTTGCCTAATACACGCAGTGCTGGCCGGCAGGCATTAGGGACTGTGTGGGGTGGAAGAAATTGAGGTTGAAGGACTAGTATGAGGCTGCAGAAGAGCTGAGAGTCAGGGTGGGCAGGGTTTGGGAATCTCCGAGGGATGGGGACATGCCATACCAACCCATTCCTGTGAGACCCTGGTGGAGCTCCAGGTGTCGTCCTTGTGCATTTCCTGGGTGTGGGGGAAGAGGAGGGATATTGGGGCAAGTGGTGGCCAGCCAGAAGACTAGTGTCCCTCTTGTGTGATCTCCAAGGAGATCAGCATCCCTCAGTGCTGTTTTTCTGCTGCTTTGATTTACACGAAGACCCAGGATCGGGAGGCTACTGAGCTTTCATTACAGCTGCTTTCGCCCTCTCCTGCTCTGCGCTGCTTCTCTATTGTGGCACATAATTTACTCCCTGAGTCTCCATCCTGCAGTTACAGTCCCAGCTCAAAAGTGTGATTACAGCTGCGGCATTGCTGTGTCATTGCCTTTTGTTTGCCACAATACAGCTCTACTTGGGCAGAGCAGAAAGGAAAAGAAATAATAATGATGCATGGACGCAGGGGAAGATCTGATGTGCCTTTCCAGCTCGTTTGCTGTGTATTTCATCTCGGGTGGGGACTCTCATTAACTAGTCACTTAGCAGAAGCAACCTGTACCTAAAGGTTAATTTCCGCAGCGGTTGTTGCTGGGTTATTTGATGGTGGGTAATTTCCATCTTCAAAAGATTCTTTTACTCCTACCTAGTATTTAATGAGATTAAATTGCAACTTCTCCGAGACCTCGTGGCAGAAGTGTGTATGTGTGGCAGGTGGCCACCTAAGCTTTGTGTGGACTTAATAGAAAGGCACTCGGGGAGCAGAGAGAAAACCCTTTCATAATGAGGGGGAAAAATAGTGGTGATGTTTGAAAGCTTCATAGGTGTTAATAAAAGATAGTGCTTTTTCAGTTACACAGAATGATAAATACAATGGGCTTCTGCAAGAATCTGTCTGTAGGACAAAAATCATTGTAACATGACTTTGATGTACGCAGGATGCTCCTTTTAAGGCCTGGAGCAAGGTGACCTTTTAAATGAGGTGACTGTGGGCTGAGTTTTCCAGTTGATACAACGTCGCTGGGCCTCATTCTGACGTTGCAGTGTATTTATAATCTTTAATTCTACCGGTGGTGCGGGGTTTTGCCTTGGAGAAGCTAGCCCTAATGCAACAGCGATCCAGCGAGACCACCGAAGGCAATAGAGCTATTTCTGTTCTGTGTCAGTGTAGTTGGTATCGGGGTGAGCTCTGACAGTTGCTGCAGGGTGTTTGCGTTTGCCCATCTGCTGCCCCACCTACATCGGGGTGGGCGCACGTAGCCTTGGCTGGACGGGGGGTTGTGTGCGCTGTAGGGAGGTCAGCGCTCTGCTTTGCACGCTCGTCCAGACTTACTGTCCTGCAGATACTGAAGTGTACCACGAGCTGGGCCCATAGCATTGTCTGTTCCTATACACTCTAATACGTTTTCTCCAGACTGCTAAAGCCGATGACATCTAGCACTCATTGCAATTAAATATGTTTGACATTGAACCAAAAAGCTTCCCTGTGGCTGTTTTGAAAGATTTTTGCCAATGTGTTTTTCTTGCATTTTTTTGTACAGAGGTTTAACTCCTTGCTCTCGACCTCAGATTCTGGACAGTTCACGAATCTCCTACTAGTTGGTTTCTGTGTTCACCTGGAGGGCAAAAGTTTGAATATGTGAAATTCAACAAGCGTCAGGTGGGTGAAATACCCCCTTGAGAAAATGCTTTAGAGACAGATAAGAGCCACGGGATGCTTTTCCTGCATCCCTGTAGAGAGAAGAGGTGAAATGCGGGGTGCGGGCGGGGGGGTCAGCATCCTGTGGAGTTGCGCTGGTGGTGAGGTGGGGTGTCAGGCTGCATAGAACCAGAACCGAGCCTGAACTGTGTTTTATGATATTGATATAAAGGCTTTTTGTGTTCTCAGTTTCCCAGCAGCTGTCGGGCAGCTGTGCTATGCAGACATGGGAGAAAGGCCAGCCACGGTAACGTCCCAGGGCATCTCAGCTGTGCAGTGGCTCTTGTTTCGCTGCTGTTAAAGACCTCCTTTTTGGGCACGGGGTAGGGGGAGGAGGGGATGCTGGAGATCTCCAGAGCAGGACCCTGGTCTGAGCTGGTTCCCTCAGCTCCAGCGGGGACCGACCCCACTCCTCTCTTCTTCAGGCTGCCCTCATGCTATCCTGGCAGTGCTGCCGCTCGGGCCAGTGTATTTTGTAGTCACACCGCCCTGACCGACTGCCTTGACCACGTCTGCCTCTGGGGATGGCTCCGGGGTTACTGCAGGTGCCTCTGGCTGGAGTAACCCCAGGCTGGAGCATCCTGCTACAGCCTTTTCTGGTCATCCCTCCTCCATTCCCCAGGCGTGGGTAGGGGGGGGAGAGCTGCAGAGGGGAAGGGCACCTGCTGTCCCAGGGGCTGGGTGTCAGCATGTGGAGCCAGGCTGGGTTTCAGCTGTCCAGGGATTAGCAGCAGGGAGCTGCGTGCAACGTAGGTGCTGACGCAAACCCACTTGCGTGAGGGAATCTCAGTCTCTCCTCCCCCTGGCACAGGCCAGCAGCCTCCTGAGGAGATGACCTGGGACCCACAGGTAGTTCCCCTCTGAGATCACTTACTACGTTGTTACGGAGCTTGGCCCCGGCCTCTGCACGTGGTGCATTTGAAATGGCCAGCCAGTGATTCAGGGGACATGTTTTGCTTTTTAAAAGCGTTTGTTCCTGATGATGTCTCTGTGCTTATCTAATTAATTATCTGTCTGGGAGCTTTACTTTGTCTCAGCTATGCATTACAAGGGTAACATGCAAAAACATTCTTTTATGAGGAGTGGCCGTGCTGAGGGCTGGTTTACAGATGGAAAGGGAGACTGTCACCCTGGAGAGCAATAAATTCAGATTTTTTTGTACTGTTTGAAGACTTGGGAAAATGAGGATCAATAACCTAAGTCGTACCAAGATCCAGCATGAAACTGAGGGAAACACTGTTCCCTTTTAGGAGCATGGGAGTTTGATGTTGGTATCAAAGATCAAACTGTGGGGAGTTCCCACAGATCTGGGGAAGGTGGTCTCTCTTCTGGTGTGCTGACCCAATCACTGTTGTTTTTTTTCCTTCCCCCCAAGCGTGGTTAAGAGTCAGGCCCTTCCCTGCCTGAAGCATTGCATCTTATTCTCCAAGTAGTGAAATGGGCTTTGGCAGCATTGACTGTTTCTGGGGCACAGCGAGAATAAATTTGTGTCTGTAAGAAAGCACTTGTCCTGGCAGTTAAAAAAAACCCGCTAAAGATGTCTTACAGGGGTAGTTGTACGTGCTCCCTTCCCAGCGCCGTCGTTGCCTTGACGCAGTGCACACCAGATACTTAACAAACGGGCAGCCCTCTGTGGAACGATTCCCCATCAGCTTTAAAACCCACTTCTCAGGGAACTATTTTCATCATGTGGTGCTCGGGATTTACTGCAATGGCCGGTATGGCTCGCTGGGCATGAGCAGACGATCAGATCTGATGGACAAACCTCTAACTTACCGAACTCTGAGCGACCTCATCTTTGAATTTGAAGACTCCTATAAAAAGTACTTGCATTCAGTCAAAAAAGTAAAAATCGGATTATATGTCCCACACGAGCCGCACAGCTTTCAGCCCATCGAGTGGAAACAGCTGGTCCTCAATGTATCCAAAATGATGCGCACAGAAGTCAGGAAGGAGCTGGAGAAGTTTGCCAGGGATATGAGGATGAAGGTAGGTCTGTGCGCCTGGGCGGTGGACTCAGAGGTGGGTGTGCCTAGTGTGCCTCCTGCAGAGGTTGGTCTTGCTCCATGTCAGCAGACTGACCCTGGCCTGAGATTAAGGTGGTATCAGGTGGGCTGCGGGTGTGCTTACATCTATCTCAGTGGTTCTCCCACGGGGTTTGGTGTGTTTTCAAGCCCTTATAGCTATTTTTTTTAGTTCAAAGATTTCCCCTTCAGCCTGGGAAACACTTGAACCCCGTCCTTGGCCATCAAGGAGCTCTTGCCCAGTTTGCTTTTCTCACCGACTCTGGAAGAAGGTGGCTGGGAAGAACTAGTGTGCCTGGGACTGGTGGGGTGGGTGGCCTGGTTGCAGATAGGGATCTCTGCTCTTTGCACCTGAGCTGCAAGGGGTTCCATGGCACAGCCGTGTCAGTGGTTCCTTCTCCTTGCAGGGCACACCAGTGGGCTTGCCCTGCGCCACCTGATGCCTACCACTCCCAGCTAAATCACAAAGTAGGTTATATGGGAAGCGTGAGGAAAGCGAGTCCCTGACAGGCTGGTGCTTCCCCGCTGGCTGGTTGGACTGAAGAGCCCGGAGGGAAACGATGGGGAGACAGGGCAGGCTGCCAGATGGCTGGAGGGTTTGGCTGCCCTTGGGGATGAGGGGTGTCCCTGACCGTGCCTCCGGGGCTGGTGTAGACGAGGAGCTGGTTGTGGTCATGGTGGAAGGGGATTTGGTGCCTTTCCAGCCTGCTGCTGGCAGCGGGAGAAGAGCAGGTGTGTTGCTAAATACGGGACTGGCTCTCGTGAAGAGGCATGCGGCATCCCGTCCAAGTTATTCTGGGTTCCTGTCCCCTGCCCTGCTGAGGAATGGCTCCTACATAGCAGCCGCATGCTTTTTTGGCTGAGGCACCTGCCCCCTCACCCTGACCTTGAGGTGAGTGTCGCCAGTAGCATCGTGGCCCCTACGTCCTGCTGCTACCTCTCCTGCCCTGCCAAGGAGTTTTGAGGACCAACTTGTACCATACTGTCACCTTAAGCACATGTGCTTGATTACAGATGTAATGAAACTTTTCTTCCCCTTCTCCATGCACTTTTAATATCATCTAGAGAACAAACAGCTGAAGCAGGCTCTAGTTGAAGAAGTCTATATGGGTGGATGATTTACTGAACTTAGTCTTGCTTTTGATAGAGGGACCAGCTCTGTGTGTGTGCTGACCTGTGATATTGGGTCCAGTCCTTGTAAGTGCCTCGAGGCCAGGACCACAGCCCTGAACCCTTGAAGGCTGAAGGCCCTGCATCTGACTCTTCCCTCGAGTTAATTCAGAATTTGAGGCACTTGATTCAGAGGGCTCCTGTTGTGAGGGGTCTGACTTTGGAGGATCAGGTCTTAAAAGTAGCCTGGAGGGCGAGTGTTGTGCTGATTGACTTCTGAGGCTGGAGTGCCTGAGGGATGTGGGCAAGTGTGCGAATGGAGGGAGACCTACTGAAAAGTCCCACTGTTGCACAGAGTTCAACTGCCAGCCTGGGAGACGATCGCCTCTGTTTGCAGAGAAGAAAGCTGGAGAGAGTGATTTGGCTGCATGAGTTTCCTTCAGCTGATGCTCAAAGCCGTTTTTCTTATCCTTTGCTGTTGCCAGCTCTGAAGAAAGCTGTGGATGAGACCTTTTCTTCAGTATTTTGCTGGGAATTGAATTGCTGACACCAACTAATTTTTGCAGAGGGCCCCTGAACAGCTATCATGTGATAACAGCTTTGGGTTCCTCTTAACCTGGGGTGGGGTTTGAATAAGCCTCAAGAGACTGAAGGCTCTTTGTGTGCTGTCCCTGCTACTGTATGAGGCCCTTTATTTTTATTTTTTTATTTTCAGTGAATCATTGCCTTTATTGAACGCCTTTTCCTTCCTTTCCCCATCTCTCGCAGATTCTGAAACCCTCAAGTGCCCATTCTCCGATGAAAGAGAGATCACGGGGTAAGTCGTTGTCCCCTCGCCGAAGGCAAGCCAGCCCTCAGAGACGTGTGTGCAGAAGAGACAAATCGTGAGTATTCCTGCT
>NW_008825306.1:2482528-2487809 GCF_000699105.1 Pygoscelis adeliae
GGTGGGTCAGAAGTTGAGGGTGGTGTCATATTGTTTTGCTGTACAAAAATTACATGCTCACTGGCATATATAGGAAAACTGCACCAAGTATCTTGGTTGCCTGAGAGGCTCCAGAAGCTGCTGGTACTGCTGAAGTCCTGGCGTTGCTGTGCTTACTGCTGCCCGATGGCCCCTCTGTGTGGTGTCCTTGGAGGCCCCGATGGCCTTTGCTGGGTTCAGCTGGATGTTGGATGACTGTGAAAGTCGAAGTGTGGGTTTCCTCTTTTATTTTTTCCGTCTTTATACAGTCCACTGTCTGGAGAAACAAAGAACCTAGTTTGGGGTGCAGGGGACCTGTACAGGAGGGAAAGTAGTTTCATCACATTTAAGGGTGTTCAGACATAGGTATTAAAAACAGGAGGATGCATCTGCTAGCAGTGGTGGGATGCCCTGCTGTCATGGTCACTCAGACAGAAATTAGATTCTCCGTGATGAGCCTTCGTACGGAGCTGTTCTGATGGAGTGGTTTTCGCTGAGGACTGTCTGACTTACAGGGATGGTAAAAAAGTAAACCTTTTTTCTCCTTGCCAAAGTGGAAACATCACTTGCATTGTATTCTTTGATTTTAATCGCTTTAAAAAAACCCAGACCACTTCCCTCGTGTGTCGTAGCTAATAGTTTTTCTTTAACTGTGCAGGGAAGGATGGACTAACTGCATGCGATACCTCTAAATGGATAAAACTGATCTTCCAGATCACAGGCCTTTTACAGCCACTGGCAATTCAGACTCCCATACCTTAGATGTGGAAGAATGAGTTTTAGCTGTATTGCTTCATGCCAGAAAGCTGACAACTGTGAAAGCCTATACGTAACCCAGATTAGTCACATATTTATGACCATCGCTTTTTAAATAGGCTCCCAGACTACTGTCTCAGCACTTATTTATTTATTTTAAAGCAGCTAACAAAGACATTAGACTAACCTTCTAAAGATAACTTCAAGATACTTTGGCAGCAGGTGATTTCACAGCAGGCTTTTATTTTTACATGTGAATTCGCACTCAGTCCATGATGCTGTACTTTGGGCTTCATCACCGAGAGCTCCTTGTTTAGTGCATGGATAATTATAGTTGTAATGGGCTCGGCTACTCCAGGGTTCTTCACCTCCTAGATTCGCTTTGAGGGATGGTTTCATCTTTGGGTTTCTGATAGTGCAGTTGCTGGAGTGGATCATGTATGTCTGGAGAGAAGAGTGAGTCTCTCTGGGCTTGGAGACTTGCCAGTTGGGCTGGTTTCCTGAGAGCTGCTGGGCATGTGGCTGTTCTGCAGTGGCTGGTTCCTCCTTGGCAGCTTTGCTTTTCCAGGACAGAAAGACAAGTGAAGTACTGGTGGCCTTGCAGTGGCTTCAGCACATGTTACCTGCTGGGTGGTTCTGCTGTGTTGCTTTGTATCTACAGCAAATTATATGTTATTCTAAAATAAACCCTGGGTCACCATGATACAAGATCCAGGACCCAGCTATGGCATGATGCGGGAGCAGGAGTCGAGAGCAGACTCCACGTGAGACCTTCATCTCTGTTCTGGTGGAAGGTGTTGAAGCATTTCAGAGCAGATGGGAGCTCTTGCACCACGTGCTGCATGACAACCCTGCCGGGTCCTGCACAGCCCCCTCGCAAGCCTGGCCAGTATGCTTGGAAGGAAAAGGGGAGTGAAGGAGCTTTCAGCAGGTCCAGAGCCTTTGAGCAGACCCAAGAGGCTACTCTCTGTCAGAAAAGTGATGCTAGGGAGAAGAACTGGGTTCCTGGTGTTAAAATGATGCTTCTGTGCAGTGGTGCTGGTGGCTCGAAGGCTGACTGTGCCTTTTGCCCCAGCGGCAGTGATGCTGCAGAGGAGTGCGCTGCTGTAGGGAGTTCCCTGCTGGTGATAAAACCCTTTCATTTCCAAAACTGAGATCTGCTGGTTTCTGCAACGGGAGGTCTCCAAGATCTGAAGGGGGAATGGCATCCCCTCATCAAGGATGAGCTGAATGACACATACCAGCATGTACTGCGGTTGACACGGGGTGAGAAATAGAAGAGGGGAAAAGGGGTATTTTCTTCCGCGTGTTGATGCATCTCTGAGAACCTAGTTGCAGTGAGAGGCCTTCGTGTTACACACAGAAGAGGAAAGACTTTCAGGCTTGCTAGGCTTTAGGCTGAAATCCTAGCTAAAGAATGGCCACGCTTCTCAACACTGTGTTTTGCTTCTTTGTGGATCTTACTCACATGCTGTAATTACAGCTTTTTAGAGCTTGCAGGGGAGGGGGAGAGCAGTGTTTTGCTCTAGTGTTGAGCTGGCAGGGGCTGAATAACACATTCGTCTGAGAGGCTTCACCTGCTGATGACAAGCTGTTATTACAGCCTGGGTTTTGTCAACAATAAAATTATATGGGCCTGCTGGGAGAAATCTCCCAGTGAAAAATATGTGAACTGGAATGGTGAACTGGAATGTCTTTGCTGGATTGTTTCCGAAGGCTGAAGGCTGAAGCGGTGCTTAAGGACAGAAGTGGAATGTACAGCCTCAACCCTTTAACTTCTCATCCTGGTTCCTTACTAGTTTCTTAGGTAAATGCCAGTGGTGGCCACTAGCAAGCCCACGATAGCATTTCAGCCTGGAAATACAGCTACAAGGCAGATAGGGTATGTTGCAGGACACGGGTGGCAATGCGATCAGCAGTACATGCCTGTCTAGGAGGCTGGTGTGTAGTCAAATTGCAGCTCATTAAGTGAGCTATGGTAACAGTCCATGTGCTCTTAGCCCACAGCTGATGTGATCCTGCTAAGAGTGGCCAACAGACAGGACGAATAAAGAGGATATAGGGTGGTGTGAATCTGCCTGGTAAGTCTGAAGCTTTACTGTGTCCACTTGTCCATCCTCTGAAGTCCCAAAGCAGGAGGGTGCAGTAAATTGCAAGCCACTGTGCTGGACCAGGCAACGCAGTGCTTCATCCTCAATAGAGGTGCTTGGAGCTGGAGGGATTTGGGAGAGTTGATATGAGTTTGGAAGGGAGCGTCATGCAGCAGCCCGAAGCAATCTCTGCTCCTAAGTGCCAGTTCACCAGATCTATTTCCTTTTAATTTCATACTGAGGCTTAACACATGCATGCTCTGAGTGTCATAGCAACACTGGCCTTGTGTGCTTCTGGCCTAATTTAGCCGTTGAAAGGAAAATTCTGTTAGTCCATTATATTAGGATGTGCAAGGGGCAGGATTATATTAGGATTATATTACATTGGGATGTGCAAAATCAGGCATATCCAATGCAGACAACTCATGAATACTGTGTACCCAGCAGCTATGCACAGCTTACTCATGTGCTCATTGTCATGGTGCTTTGGACAGGAGGTGCGATCTGATGGGCCGGTACAGCAGAGGTCCCTTGCTTCAGAGGGGATGTTTGATGTCAGGTCACTTGCCGGCCAAGGTGAATAGGGGCTGCGGTGCCTCTGCTCCAACAAATCCTTGCTTTTTCCTAAAACCCTGAAGAGAAGCCTTATGGAGGACAGTCTGTTTGTAGCTACAAGCTAGAGAATTGTCATGGAGTGGAAATGGGCCTGTTGCCATGGGTGTGCAGTGACTCCCCATCTCTCTTGGATAATTAGAGAAGGTCGAACCATCCAGGCGTGCTTTAATTAAAACCGTATTCTGGCTTTAATTAAAGGGAGGGAGGGAGAGAGAGAGAAAAGGGTGGGAAGGGGAGAGCATCCCTAGATTTGAGGGGAGGAAGGACGCTCTGGAATTTTCATACACTGCATCTCTCGCTGGTCTCCGACTCCTACGCAAGCTCTGAGGGATGCAGCTTGTAACTTGTTTTCTGGCTAGTCAAATCCCATCTGCTCCAAAGGAATAAAGTGGAAAAATCCAAACTACCTTACAATGACTTCTTCAGGTGCGATCCCTTCTTGCAAGTGACAGAGACCAGTGAAGACTCCTTCACTTCTGTGAAGTACTTACAAACTGAGACAAACAACGAGGCAGGGTGCAGGGCAGTACTGCAAAGAGGATGATGGGGTTATTAATAGAGGTGCTTGGATAAGTGACAAAAAACCAGGCTGCATTCAATGTGTGACTCTAGGCAGAAGAGCATTAGTTGTCCATAGCAATGTCCCCAGCTCTCAAATGCTGTGCAAATTCTCAGCAGAGATCTGGTGTTAAGCAGCTCTGCTCTTTTAAAAAAAAAAAAAAATCAGTTATTGAATCAAAGAATTAAAAAATATTCCCGAGGCTCTGCCACACGTGTGTGTGTATATGTATGTAAGCTACACATCCCCACCTCTTAGGGCTGCAGCGGTACAGCTTTTAGATTGGCGCGTGCACCCAGCAGCATGCCATGGGCAGGGTTTCCCTGGCCTGACAGCCTGCCTGCTGCGCGCTGCCTCTCCTGTGGCTGTGCTGGCTGCCCAGAGCAGCTTCGGCAGAAAGAGGCAGGCAGTGTGCAATGAGGAGGTAAGCGTCAGCCTTGCGTGTGTGAACTCACGGGTCACATCTGCCACCCAGTGAGCAAAGAGTAAGTGCAAGAGCTGGAAACCAGGTCTAAGGAGCTGTAGGAAGGCACTAGAGGCATTACCAGCTTCACATTGTACTTCTCGGGCTTTAGCTGAGTCTTTGCAGTGAAGCGGACATGCTGTAGAGTCTACTAGGACAAACGTGTATTTCAGACAATGTTTTACTTTAGAAAACCAAACATATGGCTTAATGTGAAAATAGCTAAAAGCCTGGAATAAGCTCTCAGATTAGACACTGCCGTAGACTATAAATCACCAGGAGCGTTTCGGTTTGACAGCTTTGTTGCAGGAGCTTTTCCATTGCTTGCTAAACAGGGAGAGACTGATTGCTCAATCTCAAGGTTTCATTTGGTTCAGGTTGTTGATACACGTATGCTGTTAGGTCATTTAAGTATATGTGTGATTACTCAAGTGAATGGCTGGACTGTATCAGAATATAAGATGCCTGGAGACTGAAGGGAGTTCATCTTGTGTTTTCTATTTGGTGGGCTCCAGCCCTTCACACAGACCTAGCCAAAAGGAAAGGGCAGGTCCAGAGAGACAAAGTGCTGTGACCATGTGAGAGGCCTTGGCTGTTTGCTCTCGGCAGTTTCCACTTTATTCTAAAAGCCAGTCCTGCTCTGGGATAGATCACGGGTGGGATGTGTCTAGTCTTAGCTACTCATTTAGGCCCTTTCTCAAGTCAGGGGGAGAGAGGTGCTCCCGGGCTCAGATCATGGACCCCAGGATGGGATGACTTGTTCTTGGCCGGCGCTTGGCT
>NW_008825306.1:2487872-2499333 GCF_000699105.1 Pygoscelis adeliae
GATGAGAAAATTAGATCTAGTCAGTCCTATTTTGAAGTAAACCGTTCCTCATTTGACAGCTGCTCTCTCCACTCCTGCACAGCAGTGTGGGATTGCTGGTGAGCAGCACCCTCTTCCCTCCTTCGCTCACAGGCCTGCGGTGGTGGACAAGAAAGGAGACCTGGCTAAGCTCAACGAGGTAGGCTACCAGCTCCGCATCTAACAAAGCCATACGCCGGACAGAGGGCTTCCCTGGTGCTTCCCGCTGCACTTTACCCGCACTCCGTTGGAAGGAAAAAGGAATGGGACTATTTGTTAACTTGGACTCTTGTAATAAAAGTTTTACCTAGGAAATAGACGGGGGGATTTTTTTTTTTTGGTGGCAGTATTTATTTTCTTTCAATTCATAGAAAAGACATCAGTGAAGAGAACCTAAAATTATGTTTATCAGGATATAGAGTGTTTTTCCCCTCCATGATGTAGCAGGTGACTCCAGTGGTGTGAGAGTTTCTTCAAATATAATTTCCCTGTACAAGTATTAATTGAATTTGGGCATTGTGCTGGGTAGTAGCATTGGGATAACTAAGAAATCATATTCTTAGTGTTAAGATGTGCTGGGGTGCAGTGCAGTTTAAAAAAATCATATTCAGTATTAATATTTAATTCAGCAATAAAAACAGAAGCGGTGTTTTTGAAGTAGCAACATTACCTCACTAAACTTAACAGATATGCAAAACTGTCAGTATTATTGTTTTGTAACTAATTTGTACTGTTTCCCAGCATTTCTGGTAGTATTAAAACAGCACTGGATGTTTTACTGCCACCTGTATTATTATTTTGTGCATGTTGCTGAAAGATGTTAAGTAATAGTAATATGCATCTTATTAGGCAAAATATGAGGTTTTGGTTTTTTAAATGATGATAATTGATGAATAATGACTTTTTAAACTTTCAGAATTTTTTTATACTCTGTCACAAGCTTTTAGTCTTTCTGGACTACACTGCTGAAGCACAAAATGTAGAGATTGCTGTTTTGTAGAGACAACTGTTTACCTACTAGTCAGGTTGTTTCTTGTATAAGTTCCTGGAATAATGGAAAAAACGTCAGAAATTACTACCCTGAGTCTATATGCTTTTCTTTCAACATTTGTGTGTAACTTTGAACCTTGTCTTTGAAAGGCTGAGCAGTCTCAGATGGTGATGCCTTGACATCTTATATTAAGATCAGACATCGCAGGCTGAAGTTAACCTTCTGCCATGCTGCCGTAGGGAGTTTTTCCTATATGTGTTGTAGTAACGACGGCTTAGTCAGACCTGAATAAGGAAGCTTGTACTGCAACAACTTCAGCAATAAATTAAATTGTACATCTGAAATAGCTGAAAATCAAGCTTGTCTGCTTCCTCCCTACTCAGTCCTCTTGTTCTAAGACTTAGCTAAGGACTCGTGACGGACAGCAGCGTTCTCAAGTGACGCGGTAAGACTTTCACTGGGGTCTGCCATTCGCATTAGTGAAGTTCTCTGGAAGCATTCGAGTGCTGCATTCCTGAAAATATTTCATTAGGTGCCTAAATAGAAACTGGATTATTGTACAAGTCCAGCCTCTACCCTTTGTGCTGTGCTTATAGATGATACTGCCATGGGCCTTGTGTATCTCCCCTCCTGGGCACGCACTTACTTTTTTGGGATCTCGATGAAGACAGGACATTGTAACGCAGTGACAATGATGCTTACTCAAATTGAATGATTTAAGCTCCTAGAGCACTTATATCAGCCAGCAATTGAATGAATACAGAAGGAGACGATTGCTTGTACACAGACCTCATTGCTCAAAAAAAAGTCAATGAATGTCACCTGCCTAGGACAGGAAGACAACACTGAGACCCAGCAACCTTCTGCAAACAGTAAAAGGCTTTCTACTAATTAGACTTCAGAAGATCTAGAAAGAAGACTTTTCAAACATAGTATACTTCTTTATAAAAGATTGCCATATCAGTTACAGGGAGGCCTTTCCCATCCCTCTTTCTGCAAACTTTTCCACTCCTGTGTTCACAATAGGAATTTTTTTGGTTCAGGAGTAAAATTGGAGAGAGGGAAATACTCTTTTGGTCAATATTCTTGTGTAATTTGACATCAGCTGCAGAGTTTCAGTTTTAAACTTTGTGCTGCTCAGTGTCTTGTGAAGAATTAAACAATTTTTTTCATGTATCCCTTAGACTTCTCATGATGTGAAAAACTTACTTTGATCAGCTGTATCCTAGAGCACAAGGTTATCTGATATGTTGCAAGTTTTTTCTATGAAACCATGGTTTACTTCTGCTCAAGTAATGGTGGTTGGTACATAGTTTTTACCATTTTCCAGCACAACTTGAGTTATTTTCTCTTAACATCTAACTTACTTATACTGAAACTTTTCAATGCTGTAGAGGTATGTGACAAATTGCTTTTGGTTTTGTTTTGAACTTCAGCTGAAATATTCTCTTGAAACTTGCTTATAATGGCATTTGTCTTAAGTGTGGTTCTAGTGGCTGTTTTTCTAACTTACTGCGAAGTGGTCAAATAGTGTAGAAAACATGCATGACTTTCTGATTTTTTTAATCACTTGTATGTTTATGCACAGCATGAAACATCAATAAAATATCATGGTAGTCTTTTTTTTAATGACTTAGGGTTATTTTTATGTCCTGTCCAGGTTTCTGTTTCAGAAAAGATTAAGTTGTTTCTAAAAATCAAGACAGGACAAATAGGAATGAACTAAAGCAGACTTTTTTTTTTTTTAGATTGTTAAATACTTTCCTCATTTACTATTCTACAAAGAAATCACTGAACATACAGGCCTTAAACCCACCCTATAGCTAACCATTAATGTGTTATACAAAGGAAGACTGAAACAAAATCGCTAAACCCTGAAAATGCAGTTATGGAACAATAAGCACCCCTGCACTAGCAGCACTGATGACTGCATCATGTCAAGCAGCTTCTGCTTTTTTCTTTCAGTAGTACCTTGGCCCTTTCTCCATGTTATCGTCATCAAAATGGGGAAAGACACTTGAGGTGACAGTTTCCCCTTTTGTCAAGGAAAGCAAATCCATGTAGTCCTTTAATAATAACATACACTAATGAAGTAGAAAAAATATGTCCTATTGCCTTAATGGTTTCATGTGGTTACGAGGGAAGTGGGGTATGTTTTTCAGAAGGCCATCTTTACTACCTTGAGGAATTTGGCCATTTTAAAATGTCACAGCAACACACAGTATCTGAATACAAGCCAAATATGGAAACCATTGATCAGCAAGTCCAAAGCATTTGCTTTCAAATTGGCATAAAACTTAAGATTCGAACCAGCATTGTAAATAACTAGGTGTTTGGCCCGGCCTGAATAAGTGCTGCTCTGTGTAAAAGAGAATGGAACCGATGTGAAACCTCTACTTTGGAGGAGATGAGGCTTTAGACAAGCCTGAGAAATGCTGCTCAAGTTAAGGCTTATTCTAAACAGCAGAACTTCTCTCTTTCTTACCCACCTTCCCCTGTTCAGCAGCCTCTTTGCCCAGCAGTGTTCTCAAGCAGCGCCATTAGGATCTCACATTTCTCTCTGCAGTAGAGACAACACGCAGTTCTCCAGGCTAGCAAACCTCCTCGCTCTTAACACAGGCTACACAGGTTGCTACAGCTGAACACTGGTTTTAGCTGTAACCAGGATCTACCAGAAATTTGTTGCAGCTGGTTAAGTATGTTTGCATCTATCAACCAGCTCCAGCTTTGAGAATGTCTGATTGTAAGTAGCTGAATAGAGTCCAGTATTGAATAGGTAGTCATCCACAGCATTAACTTGACCGTTAACAAGTAGTAGAGGAAAGCTCCTCAGTCACAATTACTTAGGAGAAAAATAGCCCCCTTCCAAATTCCAAGCAGTTTAAGCTGAATGTTTTGGTAGGTAGTTGTTATTTTTCAGTGTAACACCAAAGTCCTTTTTCAGTTCAATTGGTTTTGTGATTACTACCACTGTACTTTCTGCATTATTCTCAAAGCAAAAGTAATCGCAGTTGTAATTCTGCAGTCAGAAAAAGGAAACCCAGATGAAAATTCCAAAAAATTAGGTTAGAGAAGAACAAACACGTGTTTCTGGGAGACAAATGCACCTGAATATGATTTCAGGAACATGGGTGCAGGTTTTCCAGCACTACACTGAAAGACAGTTCTCTAAGTGTTACTTTTAAGTCAGTTTTACCTTATGTACCCATATGTAGCTTCACCAAGTTACAAGACTTGTTTCCAGCCCCCCCGGCTCCCTGCAGGTTTCCTATCCAGGCAGTCTTTGTTTTTTTATTTTGTAAATCATATTTTGCACAGAATGTTTATCAGTGCATTATAAGAGTAAATATAAAATCTTGATCATTTCATACCTCAGGATCTGTCATTTCAATATACAACTTGACATTTTTAATAACTAAATGGAAAAAAAACTTCTGCCAGTTGTTCAATATATATGAAGCCTCAAGGTGTCAAGGACTGATTTTTTTCCCCCCCCTATAGTAGATCAATTAAGTTTTCTATAAGTTTTCATGCTCATTAAATTTAGTTTTATTTCAGATACTTTTAAAAAGATCCCAGTGAATACTACCTATATTTAATCTTTCAGAAGTTAAAGTAGTAACTTTTTAGAACATAAGTATTTGCCTTACTGCAAAGCTGTCATCTTCCTTTGGAAGTCCAATCTTGCAGCCTCTGCACTGACTACACTCTAGGTAACGGTGGAAAAAAAAAACCACTATCTAAATACCTTTGCGGAAGGTATTTAGATAGAAGCGTCTACAGAGCAACTTTGTAGTAAAACATTACTTTCAGCTCATTATATAGCGTGGCATGCACACAAACTCACTCCCCTTTACTTGAAGAAGCACACAGTTCTCAGAGAATAATCAGTTTTACTATGATTTACAATAAAAAACCATTTACAGCATCTCCATGAAAAATGCCATTTTGAGACTGGCACAGATTTTTTCCATTATCAAAGAGGAAGCTAATGTAAAATCTTTTCTTTTTTCCTTGAAGACTTCATAAAGTAATTTAAACATTTTTAAAAAAAGTCTCTTTAAAAAGTCTACTTTACACAACACTAACAAATCAGCATGCATGCGAACTTATTTAAACCGGACCAGCAGTGCTTGAATTAACCTTTAAAAAAAAATAATAATAATAATCACAGGAAGAGAGAAGGTGAAGGTAACTTTACCTACACAGAAAGTCCTTTGGATATTACCGTTCAATAAGCCTGAACTCTGCTAGCAGTGGCAGGTGGTCAGAAGAGTTATTTTCATTGGGAAGACCATTAACAGTCCAAAGATCTTTCTCTGTTAGAAGTGCCAGCCTGCCAAGAAGTTTCAGACCTCCATGAAAAGAATCCTCTGCTCCTGTTTTTTAAAAAAAAAAAAAAGTGGAAATGTTCATCAGTGTGGGCTAAAAAAAAAAAAAAAATCAAATCACACATTCATACATACGCAGGAGGAGGAAAACAGGATGGCAGAAATAATCTGAAGTCGTCATTGTTCCATGCAAAAATCACCGATAAAGTAGTTTAGAAATTCTTCTTGTTTACTATTACTCTCACAGTAGAACTTATAATCAGTAGAGCTCAAAGTACTCAGAAAGACACTACCCCTCCCATTTTGTGGAGGGACAAATTGAGGTAGAAGGGGAAAGGGATTTATTTGTTCATTGTAACTCCCCTGAGAAAGCCTCACACAATCCAGTCTTCTACTCTAGCACAACAGCATTGCTAAACAGAGCCGACACTTGCAAAATTAAACATCTTTTGAGAGTTACTGGTTCACATAACGTTTTATTTCTGGATCCTCAAGCACACAGTTCTCCAGCAGGCAAGTCATACAGGAACTCTTGCTCATAAGCATGACAGCCTTCTGGCATTTCTCTTCCTAACTGTTCATCATAAGAAAGGGATCTTCCTCCATTATTTCCTGCTACCTATTCCTATAATTGCCAAAAAAGGAAAAAACCCAACCACTAAAAAAACCCAAACAAACAAAAACACCACAAAAAAATCCCCCACCACACACACACGAAACACCACATTGCTCATGGAAGAGGGGAAGATGACTCACAGCCTCGCTATTATTACACCTTATTATTACACTACACTTAAAATATTTGTGTCCTCATTAACAAAAAAACAAAAACCCAGAAAACCATCATCATCAAAAAGTAACAAGCTTTTTGCAACTCAAGTAAAGAAATTCCATTGACAACGAGATCCTTCCATTATGTGTCAAACTTTTAAACTTCTTGAGCTACCTACTTGTGTGAGATGACTACTCAGCAACCCTAGCTACTGCTTTTAGAGCAGAGAGATGATTCTGAGCAGGTTGAGTGCTTTCAGGACCAGCACAAACAGCAGCTGTAACTTTGACAAAAATATTTTCTGTATGAAAGCGATCAGCAATTTCAGAACTTCCTGACTGAACCTGGTACTGGCTTACCAGTAGGCGTATTTTAAAGGATTATCCAGCAACTGTTAAACTCCTCGGACAGTTCAACAGCTTCACTCCTTTGCCATCTGCCAGCTTTCTAGTTCTCTAACAACTGAGCAGCTGTTTACTGCTGCTCTGAAGAAAAGCTTTTTTACTGCAGAGATGTCTCGGTAGCTCTAGAGCACACGTCCGCCCAGCTCTTGAGCCAAATTTATCATTTGGCACAGCACCTGCGTGTCTACAAAGGAGCAGTTTGTTGCTACAGAGAGCTCGGTCTGCAGGCAGTGATTAATGTCAGCTCAGAGGACTCTGGAACCAGTAAAATTGAGTCCTGCAGGACTTGGGTAGATACTGAACCCTGCTTTCACAGCAAATCCTGAATACCAAACCAAATACTTGGCCAAGCATAACACAGACTAAAGCATAAAAACTTTCAAAAAAACCCCTTTAAATGGAAAAAAGTGATCAGTCAGCCTAGACCACATTTAATACTCACTTGTTCAGACTTTGACAACTTTTAATGCAGAGGCCCAGGTCATCAGAAAACTGAAAATCCAGACTATTACTTAGTTTCTAAGAACTAATGAATAAAAACTACACCAGCTTAAACTACTTGGAGAATTCAAGTTTGGTCTCATTCTGTACTCTGATGTGGGGTGAAGAATCTATTTGAAAAACGAGTGCAGAAAGAAAAAAGTGCTATAGCTCTGCTGGGGCAATGATGGTGCAACAAAACATATAAGCAGGTGAATTAGCATTAAATTTTGCACAGGGATGCCCTCTGAAATCACACAGCATTCCGAAGTCATTTAGATACTTCTCATATCCTAGTTTTTCAGTCAAAGCTTTTATTTCTGTACTGTGAAGCTTTTGTATTTGATATTTTACACTAAGATAGCATTTACTATGCATGTTATGACAAATGAGACTTTTGTGCATTGACTCAATGAATTTTAACAATCTAGTCTCAAGGTATGAGAGATGAAGGTGGTATTTTCATTTCACACACTGAAAACAATGTTAATTTATAAAAATCAGTTGCAATCTACAGTGGGAGCAGGAGTGGAATCCCGGTTTCTTTGTTCCGAGTTCTGCAGAGCCATTTATCCGATAGCACTGCGCTGTGCAAAGACCTTTGACGATGGCATAAAACACAGAACTAATGATGACATGGAAAGCGCACTGCTCAGACGTATCCACGGTAAGAGCACAAATGCAGTAAGGGATGGCACTGTGCTACCATCAAGAAACACACCCGCAGAGCTACCATGTCTTTCTTGCACCATCTGGTGAGTTTTAGCAGCAACTGCAATCAAGAGTGTGACAACTGGGCATGTGCAAGTGACTGCTCTCAGCGCAAAGGCCACAGAGGTCATTTACTTGACAGACATTACGTCAAGACTACCTGAAAGTAGTAGTTTCTTTCTAAGAAACAGTTCATTTATCAGTTTTAATGCACATCATAAATTGCCGTTCACCATTTTGTTGATTAGATGATTGGAAATACTGCTTTGTTGTAGGTCCGGCCACTAAGGTCCTGCATGAGTTAGATAGCAGTATTTCTCAGGTGCTACTTACATGGCTGCTTTTCTGTCGCCTCAGCTCTTGTCTCCATGCTGAGATGGCAACTACAGGAACGTTCAGTTAGGTGAAAGAGTTTGCCCTGTGTGGCACTACAAGTCCAACTGTGGTGAGTCGACAAGGCCAGCCGTGCTTCTCAGATAACAGCTAACATTCAAAGCACCACCACGAACCTCTGAGTGGATTAAATTATCACTACGTTTCCCTCAGAACAGCATCCGAATGTTCCCATTTAGCATTTGTGAAAAATAATTAAAAGCTGGTTTCTTTACCTGGCCGGGCAGCAGTATCATCGTTTGCTGCAGAATAGAAAATATAATCCACAGTGACAGCACTTCGGGAGTGACAAGTTGTTACTTCTGGTATCCCAGTTTCAGGAAAGTAATGAGAATAGACTGAAGACAATTTAAAATGGTGCTGCAGTTTTGAAGACAACCTAAACAGGAATCACAGAAAATAATTTTATTTTCTTGTCTTTCTGAGAAAGAATAAACAATGAAGAAATACCAAATAGTTCCTGGTTACAAACAAAATGCGTTATTTGGATATGCAAACTAGCATTTCTCTCATGCAATCAATCCCACAGCCTTTTGTGTTAGTGGCCTAAACCTCTGAAGGCAAAATGCAGGCAGCTTTTTCAAGTAAAAGGCAGATACCTAAGAGCCTATCAAAACTGGCTTAACTGACTTCAAATATACATAGCTTTCACCTCCATCTACACTTTGTAAGATTTCACATGTCCTCATTCAGCAATCTCTCCCTGACACATGGGTAGAAGTGTCCGTAAGAGCAGCTTATATGAAAGCAACAAACTATGAACTCATCTAACCAGGCCCTTCAGCATATAGAGAAATTAAGATTTTTAGGGTTTTTTTTCTCCCCTAAACTAAAGCTATCAAGTGTTTTCAAGTTAGGCTACGCCTAATCTTCTTTCCTCCACTCAGGCTCCCATTTTGTCTCTCCCCATCATCTGTCAGTCTGTTCCTCTTCAGTTCAGCCTATCTTGTCTCACCTGTTTTTTCAATCTTGAAAGCAAACTGCAAAACTGCACCTTTCAGCAAAAAAACTCCTCTCTCCCTCCCAGCCATTTGCTCCCACCAGCTCTGCAAGTCATCCATCCCTCAGCTGTACCCGCCTCACCTTGCACGGCTGCATGTTAAACCTGAGCTGCAGTGTGTTCTGGTTAAAACCCAAGCAATTAAAAAAAAAAATCAGCATGTCAGCTCCTGATTTAGAGAAGACTGACAAACATGCCAGTTGGTACAATACAGAAGTGTAGTAATTTCTGCTCTTGTTACATGACATCCTTTTTAAGATGAGGCAAAAACTCCCGCAAGTCATGTTCAACACATGGCACACTGTGGATTTGCACAGCACAGTAGTGCTTCCTGTCTTGTTATCTACTCCTTTTCTCAGAAATGCCATTACTTAGCTTTTTGATCACCAAGAATCACCAAGTGTTTTAATGTAACTATCTGCAGTGATACCAAGACCTCATTTCTGATAAGAAATGGCTGACTCGGAGCCTGACATCACACATACAGTTGGGGCAATTTCCTTCTTTATGCCTTACTTTATATGCCTTTACCAGTTTGGTAAATGCAAATATATTCGTCTTTTCAAAAAGCAGTTACATTTTCCTTCTCAGCAGTCTAATGGTGGCTTCCTCCTTCAGTTTAACAAGCAAATGTTTTGATGTGAGTAAGAGTTGTACTACCAAATCCGTAATACTCCAAGTTTCTGGGACTCGAAGAACTTAAATTCTCCCACAGAACTCTTGACAAGGAAGATTTTATGATCTTTCCAGTTCCTTTCCCTCCTTCATCCCAATTTCACATTGTATTATAGGATTTTATTAGCATCCATAAACCAGTATCTCAAAAACAGTGAAGAGAGAGAATTGCCAACACTTAAGCAGCTGGCCAAGACAGGGTTTTTTGTTGATTTCCCCCCCGCCCTCCTCTTAAAAACATGGTTTCTGCAACTGGACTGAAGTTCACAGCTTTCCTATGATATCACTACACAGCAAAATGTCCTGTTTATGTCAAGAAGTGACAAAAAATGCCAAAAGCATTCTTTTAATAAGCAGACAAAAAGTACCCTCTAAACAGCACTGACACCTCGCCTCTGCATTCTGAAATAGTATCTGCAAGTTTCCGCAAGACACACACACTCCTTGATTATTTCCAGTACTAGTCTTTTGCTGTCTGATGAGCCTTTTCGTGTTTAAATGGAAGGTGACTTCTTGCCAGATGGGCAGACTGGGTTGGGTGAGCATCTTGTATCCACATCTGGAATCAGATACAAGTTTGGTCTAAAACCAAAACAACCCCCCAAAACTAGGAACCAGTCAAGGGCTTTCATTTTTCCCCCCAACACATACTTTTCAGATGCTATTACAATCTCCTGAGTGTTGTCCAGTTTTGCTGCTTCCAATTTTTCTCCTGCAAAATAAAAATACATTCAATTTACATTTAAAAATAGGATGTAGGCGAGACCAATATTAAAGAGCTACAGAAAAGCAAAGCTAAAAAAAAGAAAAAAATCTTTAAGTACACTTATTTTTTGCAGCAGCCAAGATACAATTCACAAAGCTGGATTAAATTCTTCTGTTCCATTAGTAAGATCCCCTCCAAAGACTATTTCAAATTACGTCCCATTCATTTAAAATTGTTTTTTGTGTCAAAGAAAAAATGGTGGATGAAAGATGTAATAATACTCAGCAAGGAATCACTCGCTTTTCCCACTTGTTCCATAAAGTGCTTGCACTATAATACATAAACATTGAAGTAGAACGTGGGTTCATGCTACATACATGTGCTGCATTCCTCCATCTCTCTTTTCCCAGTCACAGCACAACTGGCTTTCCTGATGCACACACAGTAGTTTAAATATTACGCACCAGCCCCTGAATGGCAATTTCTAACCATTGTCTTCTAAAGATTCAAATTTGCAAATGCTTATGTGAACAAATAACTTTACACTCTAATGAGCCCAACAAGGAAGTTTTGCAAACTCAAGACGTGCTGTTTTTCCCCCCACTAGAACAGATCATCTGTTTTTCAGTGCTACCTGAATGGTATTTTCAAAGGACCACAAAATTCATCAACGTAGAAACTGACCTGCATGTTCTTCTTTTTGTTGCTGTTTTATTTCATACACACAGTTTTGCGAAATACCTAATTTTTTTGGCCAAATTGGAATAGATAAGATTCTTTGTCCCCTTGGAAATTGTTCTTGTCCAGAGACCTAAGAAAGACAAACATGAGCTTTTTTCAGACAGAAATCTGATTTAAAAAAAATTGACATGAGTGGACATTTTTTGTAAAGTTTAAAGTTTTAAGCAAAAAAACCCCACCCCAGTCCCATAGAGTAAATCTTTTATAATGGCCTGCCATATCTCTGTAAAAATACCCGC
>NW_008825306.1:2499413-2509018 GCF_000699105.1 Pygoscelis adeliae
TTAAAAACCCCCCCCCCCCCCCCCCCTTATGTACCCCCCTTTTGTTTACTCTTACCAAGTTTTTTGCAGCTACCCAATTTTTCAAGATAGTTTTTGTGACACTAAGCTGAGAGACTACCAAGGCCACCAAGAACACTTTTAGCAACGTAACAGGACTGAGTATATACATCTCCCTAGCAGACGCTTACTTTACCTTCATTACGTTTATTCTTCTGGGAGCAAGTCAAGTCAAAGTGAGGCTTGAAACAACTACCCACCAGCAACAAACATGAGTGGGAGCTATTTTTTCATGTTTTCTCATTGTATGTACTCCAGTTACTTTCTATTAAATAGCATGTGACACATCCAACAGCTACGTACAAGAGCTTACAACAAAAACCATCTAACCTGAAACAGTTTAGGCTCAGCATCCAATTGCATTTTTGCTTTTACAATTATTCTAGCCACTCTAATTCAAAGTTTATCTAAAATAAGAATCATCTTTCCATAGAGCACACAGTAGGTATTTGATCAAGTAGCTATTTTATCCTACTTAAAAGACTGGGACACTTAAACACAGTGATACAATCATCCTGTGGATAACTACCTTGCCAACAAATTAATTGTTCTTGCAAGTTTTTAATTTCAGAATGCTAGAAGCGGATACAACATTCTGTAAGGCACAGCTAATACACCCAAGCTTATTTTAGTAACTCCACAGTAACTTTCGCTTTGCAGACTGCGTAAAGGGCACTAAGATTGGTACTGCAATGGAAATAATCACAAGCCCAGTTATGGCATGGTAGCGCCACTCAGTTAAATATTTCTCTTTAATCAGCATTAGGGGTTTTTTTTTGTGTGTGAGAAGTGAAAAGCATAGCCTACCTTCCCTATAGCAAGTCCTTCATAATTTAACTTTCCTTCCTTTATAAATCTGTACAATGGAGAACCAGGAACAGAATTGAAGTCACCACAGATGATAATTGGACAGAAGGTACCATCCTTCTGAGGGGCAACACTAGCAATCTCTGCCAGGAGCATTGCAAGTTGGGTCAGTTTGATGTCCCCTCGCCTTGGGTTATACAGCAGATGTGTATTGGCTATACAGATTGCAGCATTAGTTTTACAGTGAAATCTAGGCTGCAAAAGCAACACCAGTCCAACGTTGTCCCTGTCCAAGAGTGGAATATCATGGCGAAAAAATTCCACGGGGTTTGATGAGATCAGGCTAAATTTGGAAGTTTTGAAGCAAATAGCACAGCCATCAGGTTTTCTCCCTGTCCTCATTTTATACTCACAGTGATACCCTGCAAGAAAGACAATTAAAAACATAAAATACCATTGTATAAATAGAGATAATTTTTAAAAAAAATTAGAAAAGCCTCACGCTACTTTTCTCACATGGCAGTCAACACCCAGTCTGAAGTACCAAAGACTACGTGAAGTTCACATAGAAAAGTGAACACAAGAGACTGTCCTATCCAGCTTCAGTTTAGATACTACAGGAAACCTGGTCTAGTACCTTTTGTGATGTGTAAGCATCTACATAGTTTAAGATATTAAGCATGTCCTTCTATCCTCATGGGGAAAAAAACCCAATATAAAAGAACAAAAAAACCCCACAAGTCACATAAAAGTGGACTTGTGTATTGAAGTTTTTTCTGGATGTTACGACAGTGGTTTACGAATAATACCAGTGAAGCATTCCAATCAAAAGCAATAATCACTGTCTAAAATGATTCATAGAACAAAGGTCTCAAGCATATTTACACAATTACGTAATTATCCAGTTAGCAGCAAGAGGCAAGCTTTCAACAGAGAAACCGAGACATTTATCAAATGACAGTATTGGAGTTCAAACAAGTCTACCTGAAAACAGTAATTTCCCAAGTTCTTTATTTTATGTAAAGGTGAAACACAGATTTTAATGAGACCTTACCTATATAAGAAAAAAATAATGATCTTGAAACAGCATCTAGTTTTCGCCATTTTAAAATGCTTCTCTGCCCAGCCCATGCCATATGAATTCAAGAAGCACAGTCCCATGAAGTGGAGTGAGTTGACCTCCGAGCTCACACCAGTGCTGGAACAGGGGATTCCCACTCCTCTCTCCCAGCTCCAGGCCACGTGCTCCTGCCACTTACTCTTAACTCAGTAAGCCAACAGAAAACTAGTCCAGGAAAATAAAATCAGTCTGGATAGCATTCTGCTGGACTGGTGGATTTCACCAGGGTAACGGTCTAGTGAGTGCCAGAACTAGCCCAGGAGAAGGGACAGGACGTGCATCTGGGAGTAGGGAGGGGAAGAGGAAGAGCTACAGCTACAGGGAGCTCCACATGCTCATGAATAGCAGCAGGAAGCTCAGCTGCCCACACGAGCCTGGACTTAGTGTTGTTTCACATTTCAAGTGGATTTAAATCAGTACTGCCATTACTCTACTTTCTTTACAAACACTCAATTCTGGGAGCTAGACTATCACCAACTAACCAAGAAAGAAAAAAGTATCAGTCCAGTGCTGCTCCTTGAACTGGCTCCTCCTGGCATCAGACAAGTACCAGTGCCAGGAAGAGAGTGGGGCCCTGGGGCTGGAAGGAGGTGGAAAGATTTAGATCAGTTTAAACCACCACGGAATCACACCCCTAGCAGCATGTTCCTTACCATAAATTCACATGGGAGAGTGCTAACAGTGCTATTTAGGCTGACTGACAGTACTAGTATAAAAATTAATGAATATAAACAGACCGTGGATAAAATTTAGTGCTGATATTTGGAAGGTTTCAAGCCAGAAAAAACCCATACCCTAGAAAAGCTATCCAACAGGAATACTGGTAGAAAACACTAAGGTAGTTTCAAGAAAGCACTTGATGAGTTTATAAAAGGCGGTACACAACATTGTTGCATGTGATGGCAGGAGATTGATTCTATAATCTGAGAGGTTTTTCTGAGGAAAATAGTACTGGGGCGGGGGAGAAGACAATGTATTGGTCATAAGAGTTTCATCATACCCAGGGATTCCAAACTTGACTTGATCTCTGTTCTATAGTGGTCTTCTTGGACTTCTTGTAAACAGAGTACCTAAGGCAAAAGTTTACAATTAAAAGATATTAGTAAGTACACCATATCATATCACTGTGGGACAGTCTGTATAGGTAATAAAAAAAAACAATTCAGAGGCTTTTTGCCTCCATAATCCCACGAAAGGATTCACTCTCCTATAGAAAATGCTCCTTAAGATTGTGAAGAGGGCCCCAATTTCTCCCACCCTTTCTCAGACAGACATACATTTTCAGATGTGAAATTAAATTTAATCAAAATAGTGACCTGCTAATACATTTTCAGCAGTTTAGGAGAGGGCTAAATGCCAGAGCAGTGGGATTAAGAGGCCAAGGGCACACTTTTCATTAACTACAGCATGGACAACAGGTTTCCATATTATGACAACCCGAACCAAAGACAACCTCAAAATACACCATTAAGAGAGTTCTGAGCATCTTGGAGCCTTCTCCCTGCACACTGCATTAACACACAGATTTACAAACACCCTGGGACTCTGACAGAGGACTGAGTTCCTGAAGGGTCATGAGTTAGCACTGCCTTCTGAACTGCAGCAACAGACTTCACTTACCCAGCTGACACGAGCTCATTCAAGGTCTCAAAGGAGAACCAAATCTCAAGCAATATTCTGAAATCTCTGCTTCACTTTAAGGTTACAGTTCAAAACAATGAATCAGTTACAAGTCTATGTCCTTTAGCAAGAACTTCCTCTGCACAAAGGGCACCTGCATCTACTTGGGTCTGCTCACAGACTGGGTCTGACGCATGCAACACAAGGCATCACCTCTTTACCCCTGTGCTGTGTTGTGTCTCTGCAGACCTCACCAAGTACTCTGAACTGAACTGCTCTTTGCTAGAGGGGCTGGCTTTGTGTCCAGCCCTTCCGTGCTGGAGAACTGTCTGTTACTAATAGCACCAGGGAGATCTTCACCAGAGTTCCTCTGCCCAATGATCCTTCCAGAAAGCCCACTAATGTATCTCACTGTAAAAATACATACATACATAACGTATAAATTTATGAGGAAGAAAGGAAGAGCTTGAAGGGGACTTTAATCTCCAGCTTCCTAGCTACGTAGTAACATAACCGCATTTTTCAAATGGTACAAGGCAGTTTTTCCTGTGGCTTCCCCAATACAACTACTTTGATTTTTTCAATACTGTTTTTTGACATGAACAGGTTGGATTCTATCACCAAACTCTTAGTGGCCTGAACAATGACTAAAGCAAAAAGTTTACTGACTTGACTTCCTGATTAAGATTAACAGTAAGTGATAAGTGTCCTCAGAAACAAACAAAAAACTCCACAACCAACCAAGAACACGGTAAGGTATTTTTTCAGACTCCAATATAAACAGAAGTTCAGAGTTATACCTCAGTAAAGAACAGCAAGCTTGTTCACAAGTCAAATGGTGCAGAGTACCAGATGAAGACAGAAATGAACACCTGAGAGGAATACTTTTGGATCAGTTTCACATGAATGCTACTAACACCTGCATCTTCGTCTCAACCTTGAACATTAATCTCAAGAAAATGGAGATCCACACAACAGTCTCATCACCCCAGTCCTCATACAATCAAAAAAGTAAAACATTTGAGTCTGCCTTCCAAACAAAGGATTCAGACATGATTGAGTTCTCCATTACGTGGTCTAACAAACGGCTCTGAAGGATTAGCAGCCAGATTTTAGAAAGGGACTTTTGATTCACTGAGTATACAGACACTTGGTGTAACTACTACCTAAACAAATATGAAGTCAAAGTCACATACCTGGAAGTTAGAAAATGCCAGTCCTGGAGGTTGCCTGAATTTGACCCTCCTGCATGCATGCATACAATTTTTCCTTCACAAAAGCCTGGCATGCAAGATTAAGTGTTTGTGAATTATGATCAACTATTCAGTCTTGCACGTCCTTTGCACTAAATAACTTATGGCACAATTAAAGAGAGAGCCTCCAGCTCCAGAGCTTCCTAAACTGTCCAGGATAGTCTCAGCTTCTGGGACTGTAGAGAGGTACGCTGTTCTCCTACTCGAGGCATCTATCATTAGCTACTGTTACAAACATGACACTAGACTAGGTGGACCTTTGGCCTATGCAAGTATAGCTGTTCTTATGTTCAACGCCTTATTTACAGCACTCTAACTGGTGTGCTCTATGTACAGACTGAGAAAGACTTATGTGAAGAAAGAAGGTTTTGGAACTATAAAAAAATTGCAGAGTACCAGCAGAACATCAAAGTCATGTCAAAAGACTGTTCCAGGAAGTTATGGACAAAAAAAAGGCAACTATGAGTGATACGTACTGTAGAGTTTGCCTTTGCTGTAAATTCAGATTGCACAGAATACACTCATTGCATAAGCATAAATCAAAACTACTGTTAAGCATGACATAACTAAAAGCTCAGTTGGATTCACTAGACAGCCCACTTATCAAAATAAAGAACAGCAAGAATTTGCTGCTCCAGTTTATCAGTTCTTAAGAAATATCCACATGCTCATTTTCTACTCACATCTGCATCCAGCTGTTTGATTTCTTGTAGAATGTTGGGAAATCTGTACGTCCAGATTAACAATCTTTGCCTGCAATGTTTGTACAGGTGGGAGTTATCTTCTAACAAATTCTGTGAGAGGATATTGTAGGACATGACTGTAAAATCAAATTTTGCCTCACTTTCTGTATTGCTTTGGTCAGTTTCTTTATTTTCAAGGATTTTCATTGTTCTACTGTGCTGACAGAAATATTCCCAGTGCCTTTTGACGGTTCCTGTTAAAAGCACATGAAACAGAAAAAGTTATGTAATGCATCATATGACTTCTTACTGCTCTTAAAAGTCATTCTACTGACAACTAGTTGTCTTTCAAATTGCTTAAGCAATTCGAAAAGCTTATTTGATTAGCAGTGACTTAGACCCTCTGTTTAAGATGAACTTTATATAAGCATCAGTAAAAAACCAAAACAAACCCCAAAACACAGCACAAAACTTATATGCCCTGGATTTCAAACTGCTTTGAAATTAGGAAACTGGCCTGTTCTAAGGAGATCATTGCAGTCAGACTACACCACCCTGCTCCCTGTAGAAAGGCAGTCAAACTGGTAAGCCAAATCCAGTCTGTTGACATAGTCTTACGCTACCTTCTGCCACTACCTCCTCAGTGGAGATGGGTATGTCAGTCTGGGATACACCCTTTAGAGCAGCATATGGGCATCTTGCTGATCTTTCTATCTGTGACTAAAAAAGGGTTAGGAATCAAACAAAGGGTTCACCTCTAGCCTGTGTGTACAGTCTGACAAACTCAGCCATAAGCTGCAACAGGGTCCATTACAGGGGTCCCAAAACAGATAATGAACCTGATTTCCCTCAGTGAGGTTGAGAAATTAAAAAATTAATAAGCCTCAGAATTACCAAGAACTTCCGAAAAGGCTTACTTTGCCTTTCTGTCATTCCTAGTTTCATACTACTTATTAGTATCATTATATGAAAGTTTATAAGAATATATCTGCCCATCATTAAGCATCCAATTATTTTTCAGATATGTACTTCTCCACTTACAAAACTCATAAACAAAGATGCCTTTCAGCTTTGTCCCAACTCATCTGAGAGCATGCCGAGGTCCAGTTATCTGCGCTATCAACTAGTGGCAGACTGCAGGTATAGCTGTTAGTATCTGCCCTGTTTGGGTAGTAAATTTCATCACATCACTGTGCTTACATTATCCAGGACTTTATCTAGTATTTGCAATGAATACAGCAAGGCTTTACGTACTGTTTCTATAGTGGGAGAGAAGCCACACTGCTCCTCAGCAGGTATCTTTAATTACCGTCACCTTACAATATGCGAAGAAAAGATAACTAGGAAGGACCACAATGCTAACTACTCTCTGAGATAAAGGTATGTCAAAACGTACTTGCTGAGGGAGTTGAGAGAGGACTCAGGAATAAAGGCACAAAGCAAACTCCCTTCCTTCAGCTCCCGCAGATGGATACGATGTTTCTAAGCCTTATGGATATTTGTGTCCAAAAATCCCTTTGGGGTGCTGATGGTATCCGTCGCCCTTCCAGTTTATTTTGTTAAGAAAGTGATTTATGCAAGAGAGGGCCAGTTTTGACTATGCTCTTCTATCTGTTTCACAGTAGACAACACTGTAAATATCCACAATAGTCAGTAAAACATTTGGATGCTATGTAGAAGACTATATCTGTAATAAGCTGAAGCAGACACTTCCAAGCTTCATGGAAGTTACTGAGTCGGGTAGACGTCTTTGCACTTCTTATTGTATTTATCTGGATAAGCACATTTGCTGATTGCTCTGCCAGTCATGGTCTGACACAAAACCTGCTAATGTGCCAGTGGCAGACTACAATTGTAAAAACAAAACCGCACAATCACACTGGAAGCAAACACCGTTAAATCTCAGTCCATTAATTCTCAGTTATCTAGGTCACAGATAACTAAACTGGCTCGGAAAGAAGCCAATTCAGGTCCAGCAGGGCTTATGAGCTCAGGTACCGTACAAGGAATGAAGCTATACAACTGCCAGCCCAGCTCAGCCCTACAGCAAGTTAGCTAGATTTTTTTTGCTTTAAAAGAGTTCCCAAGTTAACAGACCTGATCTGGCAACAGATACCTGTGAAAGAGTTGTCTGAACCAAGCTCAGGACTCCCCAGCTAGGCAATCCCTCGCATAATTGACTGTGTTCTACCACGAAGCGCAGTGAACCTAGTTCTGGCAGACTGTTTGACAGCACAAAATACAAGTTTACAGACTAACCAGCATTACAAAACTGTAACATTTTTAAGACAGATGTTTTCTTGAGAGAGGTGCCAAGAAAAACAGTAACTCAAAAGGTGCAGGCAGTGTTGCTTATAGCTTGTTAGATGCGTTTAGCACTACAAATAAACAAGGAAAATGAGCAAAGAGCATCTTTTACCTTTCTTGCTGCTATGTTTTTCTTCATTCTGTGCTACAGAAAGACACAATACTTCCTTCTGATGAGAGAAGTCTGTTTCTTCTTCAGGAGTTGAAGTATCATGCTGGCCACTGAGTCTTCTCTTCTTTGTCAATGGTTCTTCTCCCTCAGATTTCATACTGGAGTTAGGTAGGTGAAAGCAAGAACTTTGCGTGAAGTTATCAAGCTGCCAATTAGAGTTCTGAAATTGTCTCCAAGGTCCAAAAAATGGAGGGAGTCTCCAGTTTGCTGAGAAATCAGCTGGAACAGGAAGTGGAGATGAGGCCCAGGGATACGGTCCGGCCCATCTCATACAGCTGGAAACCGGGCTGTTCAAGGCAAGTATCTGAGAACCATTCCAGTGGGCGATCCAGTCTCTGCCCAGCCTCTGCACATGACGGGGCAGCATGGAGCGTCTACCAAAGAAAGCACAGGTTTCATTACTTACACACAACTACATCCGCCTGTAGAAGACTGTAGATGTAAGTCATCCTGGTCATGACTTATACAAGATATTCTTTCTCTATGAGTTAACACATACAAGATATTCAAACCTTGTATGTATCTAAAAAGATATTTAAACCTTTATCTAAATTATATGCAAAGTGGGACTTTACAAAGCGATCCTGTATCTTTTTTCCCCTTCAGATTTACAAACACCATTTAATTTCCAAAATCTATCCATCTGAATAACTATTTACAATTTATTTTCTGCCTTGTTCAATTCAACTATCAGATCTTTCAAGTGCTCGTGGAACGACCTTTACAAAAGGTCATTTTTGCATGCTGCATTAACTTTATAAGGCTATTTGAAAGGAATCAGAAAACCACTTCCCTTCAAGCAGTTTAAAAAGCCATTGACTTAGCTCAAACCACAATGCCAACAAGACAGGGAAGCAGAGGCACTAAACTCTCACGCCATCGCTGGCACCAGCTTATAGAGTAAATTTGTATTCTTAGTTATTTTCCAGATGGGAAAACTGCAGCTTAGTGATTAATACCATGAAAATAAGGTGGTTTTTTCCTTTTTTCCAGGGGAAAAAAAAAAAAAATCTGAGTCTCAACCAAAATGCAGGAAGGAAGGCTGAGTGACATCCATCTGTCTCAGCTTCCTCATTGTTTAAATAAGAAAGCATATTTTGAGCTCACAAGCAAAAGACATCAATGTTCGGTATACCTGAAGTTGAACTAGAGTGAGAACCTCCTAGCTGCCGCTCAGCCTAGCGAATAAACCTGAATACAACTTTCAGCAAAACCAGCTTGTCCTGAAACGGCAGTTTCACCACGATGCACCAGAAGTACCTCGACAGACACATAAGCAAAACACACCCCAGGGCACCACGGCATTACGGTGCAGCCAAAAGGAAGAGGCGCCTCTCCTTTGCGAAGACCTCCTGAAACACCTGGTTTACAGAAAAGCGCCGAGAAAGGCTCCCTTCCTAAAAGCCCAGCCCCGGGCGGGTACTTCCCCACAACCACCTACACCCGGCAAAGGAAAACCCCAAGCCCGCGCTGTGTTTTGTTTACCGCGGCCCTGCTCTGGCTAATGGCGGGTATTTAAAACAAGTGACTTGTCAATCACCCCACAGCCGGGCCGGGGGCTCTGCTCCCGCGGCAGCGGCCGGGCC
>NW_008825306.1:2509440-2514302 GCF_000699105.1 Pygoscelis adeliae
CTGGGACTTGTAGTCCAAGGGCCAGCGCCGCGCCCCGGAACCATACTTGATCCGGGAGGCCGGCGCCGAAGCCAGGCCCCCATCTTGGGGCGGGGCGGGGTGACGGCCCGGGAGCCCTCTTTGGCTCCAGCGGCCTGCGGGGGTGCCGGGGGCCGATCCGGGGCAGCGCCAGCTCCAGAGCGCAGCAAAGGCGGGTTGTAGGCTGTTTGATTTCAGACTTTTGATTCTTTTAAATGGATGTAACACTGTGCTAATGCAGTAGTTCCATACGTGGTCATCTCCCTGGGATTACCGTGTGTCCCCGTAGGGTCAAAGGGTCTCAAGGAAGAGCTGCCGTGTGTTTCAGGGTGCCGTTTCAGGGCAGCAGCACCATGTTTACTGTTTGCAGGAAAACAAAGCCCACTCACCTGACACAGTATTGTAACATTCTCAGGTTAAAATGCACTTGAAAATGCTTTGCACAGTGGCTATTGCCCCTATGCAGGCTGAGGAGACCTGGCCTGAGGGATGGGTGGGAGACCTGCCCGCCCTGCAGGCCCCGCGGATGGACCCACCTCTACTTACCAGCTGCATAAACAATCCTCTCTCTCTGTGTCCATGTTGCTTGAATAGGCAGTTAAAACGCTTTCTTGAGGTCTTCTGAGGACAGAGTAAATGCTGGCTCTGTTTACTGTAAGGAAACATAGTACCAAGAATACGAAATGCGATCTGCTGAATAGTGCAGATGCTGCGCAGAAACTGTAATCAAGTAAAATACTGTTTCTCTGCATTCCTTTTACTTGTGTCATAAAAGTGACTTTAAATAACAATAATTTTAAAGTTTTCCCAGGAGCGGTAGGGAAGACTGAAACCTGAATAATGTAGTTATGTTAAGAGTGTGCTACTCAGGCAGTGTGTCAAATCCACTTTGGGTTTTCCACTTCTTGGACACAAGTTACTGGCAAAAGGTAAAAATACCCATCCATTTTCTGTTAGTTTCTTCACAATGTAATAAGTGAGCAAAGCTACTAGCTCCATAATACGTGGTTAGTAAAACATCTCCCAACTATATTTTCCAGATCTACGTTATTTTGGTAATTTGTTCTTTTCCACTTTTTTGAAGTATTCTTACGTATTAGATATATTTCTAAGATAGAAGACAGTAAGCCATAGCTATAGCAACAACAACTGCTGTTATTTTTAGGAGCAGAGGGAATCTTCCCATGGAATGCAGTTATTTTCTGTATTTTGACCTGCATAAGACACCCAAGTTACTCTGTCTGTTCAAAGGTTTTTACATAATAGTAATCTTGGTAGTGATGCTGGAAAAAGGGAAGGGGTGAAGCTTTGGGTTTTTTTAAGATAAGCCTTAATGAAAAGGAAGATATGCTGATAAGCGTAAAATTTAATTGTGTAACAGACAAAATAGAAGATAAGAAAGATTAACCTATTAATGTGATGCAAATTGTTTCTCATCTCAATGTTGCTATTATTTCTTGCCTTGACCTAGGAAGGTGTTAATAAGCCAGTAACACTTAATTGCGGATTGTTTGCTCTCCTCTAATTATTATTTTGTGTATCTAGGTTGGCTATACCATGTTAAGAGATATTCTTCAAAATAGGTATCTCCAAATTCTGATTTGTAACTAGATGCCAAATTATTTTATGAGTCATTTGAGCTTTTGAAACTCCCTAGTGAATGGAGGCTACTGACTCACTGAAGGATGTTTTGATTGATTATACTGCACATAAGAACAGCCACGGTGGTTCAGATCAATGGTCCACTGAGCTCAGTTTCCTGCTTTCTAAAAGCGGTTAGCAGCAGATGCCTAGAGATGTGCAGGGGCTGGGCAAACTTCAAATGAACACGCTCCCTGCCTCTGGCTGTTTTCAGCTCAGTAGATTTCCTAAGCCTGATGCATTCGCCTCTTTAGTTACACTCAGTGACTCTCCCCCAATTACTTGAATTTGCGAACTCTCTGCATCAGCAACGTCCTTTGACAAGAGTCCTGCAGGTCTAGCACTCATTTTGTGAAGAACTATTTTACTGTTATTAATTCTATGACCTCATTCATACCAGCTTCACTGGCCTCTGGTTCTTGTGTTAAGAGAGACTGAACAGTCCATCCCCATCCATCTTCTCCATGTCATTCATGATTTCATGGACCACTATCATGTCCCCTCATGTTATTCCTTCTTCCATGCTGAAAAATCTCAGACTACTCCATTGTTCCGCATGAAGAAGCTATTCCATATATCTGATCATTTTTATTGTCCTTCTTGGTTCAGCCATGGAGTTATACAGTTGCAATATACTCTTCTCTGCCTTGTTCTCTACTCCTACCACTTCTTCTCCCTTCTTCCTCCCACCAAATTGCTACCTTTTGAGTTAGACGGCATTTCAAGTTTGAATTTTTTTCTCAGAAGATGCATCAGTTGGCTATTGAAATTTAAATGAGATCCATTATATAATTCATCAGGGATTAGTCAATGATGGCTTCAGTCCCATTGATTTCTGTTTATACCATTAAAATCTCAAAACTACCACATCTTATGAAATGTTGCAAGCAAATGCTGCTTCGTAAGCAAATTTATACTAGAACTGGTTGTCTAATCATGTTATTATACTAGAGGGTTATATAAGCTGCATGATGTATCAAATAATTAGTATACCATGCTAGAAAATATTCTGTTTACTTGAGGAAGTGTATTTTCAACCAGCTGTTTGTTTTTTGGATGTGATGCCACTACATCTGAGTAGCTGCAAGCTTCCTATAGCTAAAATTAGAGAAGATGAGAATAAAAAAGTATCCTTGAGATCATTCTGTCCAACCCCTTCATTTCAGATCTAAACAAACCTCAGATTAGGTTCCCTCATTTGTACATTAAAATTACTCCAAACAGAATGATCTCTTCATGGAAAGTGTCTTTCAGTGAAACTTCAACTGCATCATCATTGGTGTAAGAAAACAGTCGCCATCTAATGGAGTTTGATGCGTATCTTTTAGCTTTGGGACTTAGAAACTTGCTTCGGAAGAATGATGATCAAGACCAAGTTATTGCTGAGGTGCTCCTTTTTACAGTTACTTCCATGAAGTTAGATATACCAACACCTTTTCAAAAGATGTAAAAGACACTCTTCCTCTCTCAGAAGATAAGTGAGAGTGGCGAGTGAGCTTCTAACAATCAACGTCCTCTTTCTTCCCCATTCCTTAAGAAAATGTTCCCCATGCAAAATAGACTAGACCTATCAAGCAATTCTTAGAGATAAAAAGGATAAAGAATCCTTCTAGCAACTTGATAGCTGGGAACATCAAAGTAATGTAAAAAAATTGAGAGAGGCAGGATGCTATAAAATTCACATTTGGACTGTTTCTGTCCTATGACATGTTAGAAAGCGTCATTGTGTTCTCCCACAGAAAATTACCTTTCTTTGGGGTAGTACTGCTCAAAGAAGCAGCTGTATCTGGATGCTAGAACACTTCCACATGGAGCTCCTCTGACCTGACTTTGCTAGGCTCTCCAGGATTGTCAAATCAACTGTTTTCTGTCAGACCAGGCCTGGGAGGGGAACAGCTGGTCCACTCGTGCCCATTTCCCTGACTCTGCATGTTTGCAGGACCTACTTGCCTCTGGTATGCAGGTTGGAATTCGCATTATAATGAGATACAAATTGAGTGAGGGCAGTGTTGAAATTAAAAGTAACAGTAATCTTGTAATCACTAGGAATAAGGACGAAGTGAAACTGTGGCAGTACTTCCAAACAGCAGCACATTGAAACTGCTTAGAAAGACTCAACGGGTAAGTTTGTGCTTCCAGATGTGTAGAGGTGCATCTGATCTGGAACTCAGAAAATGAATGTGATTATAGAAGACGACCTTTCATTTACACAGCAATAATTGGGAATGTTGTAAAGATTGACGATGCAGTTCAGTCATCCTCAAAGGAGAGACACTTGTTTACTATGAGCTTTAGTACAAGAGTCTCTCATCTTTTACAAAGAAATGCAATTAAGTATTTTTCTTTATGTCAAAGACCTGCATGAGATCAGGAATATTAATAACCTGGTAATGAAAAGCTGATTTTTTAACATCTGCTATTAAATGAACAAAATCACAGTGATAAAAAAAATAATCTTAACAGTTTATATAATCTAGAGTGTGATCTCTATTTGTGTAGATCTACGTTGGTATAGATCCCACTACAGCCGAGTAATTCACAGTACCTGTAATCTTATGAAAGGAGAATGTCTTGCAGCGCAAAATTGCGCTCCTTTGAACTGAAGCAATGCACCTCAAACCCTGGAGAGTTTCCTCACACCAAAGTGTTTCGCAGACCTGTGTGCACACAAGAGCCCATCTGCAGGGAGAAGTCCAGGTACAGCTTAAAGAGTCTGGAGAAGACACGAAACACAAAACATGGCGATTCAGTAACCATCAAACTTGCCTTTCTGTTAACATTCCTCTTTAAAATTCGTGAGTCATTTCTGCATTACAGGCCTTTAGATTTAGGGCAGCAAAAAAAAAAATAGCCCACAGCAAACACTGGAAGCGGCGTACCAGCTCTGTCAGTGGAAGGTCTTACTACAGATTTGTAGATGCCATGGGGCACCTGGATTTGGAAGGGGCTCGGTGGTCACTGCTGAGTGTAAATCCCTCACAGCCGTGCCCTAGCAGAACCCCTTGAACAGGACTGGACCGCCGCAGGGCTGGATGATTTGACCGTGACACCTTGGCCTCATCCCAGCCATGAAGGCTTTCAGGCCCCGGCAAAGGCGACCACATCCAAGCCGCCTGTTAGGAACCGGGGATACTCAAAACCGGCAGCTGGAAGCGGTGTGGGAGGGAGAGGGCCCGGCCAGGCCGGGGCCCGGGGGCCGTCCA
>NW_008825306.1:2514913-2546846 GCF_000699105.1 Pygoscelis adeliae
AAGGAAGGTTCACGGCGGTCTCTCCTGAGCCTGTTTACCTCGGTCCCCTCCGGCAAACCTGTAGCTTCACATAACGTTGTAATTGTCTCAAACGCGCTTTGCAAATAACTGTCAATTTCTTTCCTGTTTGTTGCAGGGCGTACGAGAATAGCTTAAAACCAACCAACTCTGTCTTCGCCCCCCCCCCCCCCCCCAAAAAAAAAAAAAAAACCACCAAAAACCCAAACAAACCCAAAAAACCTCTTTAGATAGGGTACAGCAGAATTGCTCTGTCTGCCTGCCTGCTCCACAGTGCAGTCAGCTCCGGAGGAAAAATGAGGTTCCTGTTTGTTGCAGGGCGTACGAGAATAGCTTAAAACCAACCAACTCTGTCTTCGCCCCCCCCCCCCCCCCCAAAAAAAAAAAAAAAACCACCAAAAACCCAAACAAACCCAAAAAACCTCTTTAGATAGGGTACAGCAGAATTGCTCTGTCTGCCTGCCTGCTCCACAGTGCAGTCAGCTCCGGAGGAAAAATGAGGGAGCAGAGCATGTAGGTACAGCACGCCTACGCTGGAAGCACAGAGCTGTTTGAATTGAGTATTTAGACAGCCCCTTTCTTAAGGGCTGCGTGTGCCTAGTGTTCAACCCCATTTGGGCAGAAGAGGGTCTGGGAGACCCTCTAGGAGACTAGGAGAGGCCTAGTAGGAGGAGAGCTGAAGCAGATAACTGGGTATTGGGAGAGCTGGCTTGGTGCTAGTTTTGCTGAAAGCTCCTTCTATTCCCCTAGGGAAATTCCTGGTTTCTTTTCTCCTCCTCTTTCCTATTTAAGTGAAAGAGGGAGGGGCAGTAAGTAAATACGTGGGGATAGGTGCAAGAGGAGTGGGAGTTCAGGTCACAGGTATGGTGGGATATATTGAGAACATCAGGAAGTGTCAAGAGGGACAGAGTTTATTTAAATGACCTGTGATCTTGTTGTTTCTGCCGCTGTAGACATTCTGCCCATGAGAGCAACGTACATTTATACGTGCCCTTCCCTTAATTCAAAGAATACAGTGTTCTGTATGTATGTGTATATATATTACAGCTCTCAGGTTGTTTGAGTATGATCACTTTGCATGACTTGTGAAATGAAAAATACTTTTTAAAATCTTTTTTGTCAAATATACGTATACAAGTCCACCAAACACAAGTATGGGGCATGCTTAAAACATTCTTTTTAGTCCAATAAAATGTAATATTTTTTAAGAGAAAAAAAAGAGTTGTTTTTCCCTATGAGGTTTTAATCTAAAAAGCCTTTCCTGAGATAGACGCAAGGAAAACAGTGCCTTCAGGTCTTTCTGCAGTAGCTCATGATGGGCTAAGTGTGTGTTAAACAGTTGTGTCAGTGCAATGGTGACTAATGGGAATGAGCCAAGACTTCAGCTTATTTTATTCTGGTGACTTTGTTCTTGCTGGCTGAAGCGAGTTAAAGTGCTCTGTGATATTTTGGCTTATGCAGAATTGTTCAAGAGCAAGTTGTGGCTAACTAGTGAGGAATGTCACTCTTTCTCCATGTCCCGTAAGTTGTAGATGCTCTGGTGCTTTCTAAGCGAGGCAGTGCAGAATCAAGCAGTGTGCTGACTGCGCGTGATTTAGTACAGAGCAAGGAGCTGATCAGTCTGTGAGCTGTCCAAATTAAACTGAGCTACCAGAGATCATTAGTTCTAAAGTGTGTTTTAATATCTAAAATCCTCAAAGTGAAAAAAAATTTCTCTTTTATGCAGCAAAGGATGCTTTGGAATCACAAATGTAGAAGTATAAATAACTTTTGTTTCAGTAGGGCTCTATCTAGTAATCTGTTAGGTAGTACTTGAAATGAGGATTTGGGGAGTTAGATGCTGAACAAAATGATTTAAAAATAGTTCAATGTACATATCTGCTACTCTCCCTTGTTCTCTCCTCCTATTCCTCCCTCCTGTTCCTGCAGTGATCTGGCTCCACGGTTGATACTACAGCACTACAGCTGTATTTGCTGATCTGATGCTCAGCAACTTTGTGGGCCCGCTAGGAAAAAAGTGAGATGGATCTTCCTGGTGTATTGAATGTCCTTCTGGCCTCAGCTAGTACGCAGGGTACTCCGTACGTGATAGTGGAGATTTCTGGTTCCTTTCAGCGGTGTATGAGTGAATACTTTGTGAAAGGAAGTTAAAGGAACTTTCTGTTCCAATATAATGGTAGATTAATAATCATGGATGAGAAAGCACTTGTTTAGTGCATCCTAAACATCTGACCCAAAGGCACAACTACTCATGCAGTCTCTTCTGAGTGCTAAGGTGTCTATCCTTATTGCAGATTTTTCTAAAGGTTTTGTTTGTATAGTAAAGAATATATATTTTATTTACTTGTAAACTGTGAGATAATTTAAGTGCAGACAAGATTAAATGAATATTGGCTTTTTTAATATCCCTTTCCAAAGGCTAAAGAACAGAAAGAGATATCAGCAAGTTGCAATACTAGGAGTGTTCTTTAATGATATCTGAAAATATAGGCCACTAATAAAAGGTCACATAATTTAGAAGATTACAATTATTAATGATAATTAAAATTCTAATGAGTTATGTTGGATATCTGCAGGTCAGACTGAATATTTCAATCTGAAATACTTTGATGGTGAGGATCCTTGTAGGATCTCTGTTTTCAGAGCCTAATGCAGTAATTATGCATTGCCTAGCTCATTGGTGGGTATCCTAATGATATTTTTAAAAATAGATTGAAGTTGCTTGCATTACAGATTTGCAGAAGGAGCTGGCTGCATTGATCCTTGTGGGAGGATTAAAAAAGTGCACTGAAAATTTGGGGGATTGGATCATCTTTGCCAAGTCTCTAGGTTGATTATAGGTTGGATTGAAGGGGCAAACCTCTTCTGAGGTTGACCTTCAGAAAAGGATATGAAGAACAAAGTAGGACAACACATAAATTATTGCGTACTGACTTAAAGTTGGCATGGCTGGTAGATATAGAAGGCGATGTAACGTTAGAACAAGTGTGAAACAGGGCCTCTGGGTTTTATTCCAGATTCTTACTAACTGGCTGGGTAATTACTCATCTCTCTGGGTCTCCTTCTGCCCATCTGGTAACCTACCTAACTGCCAAAACTGTTGCAAGGCTTTAGTTAAAGGTGAACTGCAAAGCAAAACAGTTGGTATGTGCCCTTTGGTGTTCTTCTGTGGTGTGTAGCCATGCCTATGATATCTTCTTCCCCCAGCTCTACAGGCTCCTTACATCAAGTACACCAACTATTAGAAAAGAAGGCTAGAAATATTTCGCAAATTGTACATATGAACTGTCTGGTAGTGAATGAAGGAGCAACAGCCGCCAAGGTTAAAATTTGGTAAAGTTGCCAAAAGTTAGATTACTCAAGAGTGAGGAAAAGTTGAGGAAGGTTTTATCAATGTAGACTACGCTGGAAGAAGAGGACTTTAATGTGTAAGGTGAGAGAAAGAACTTAGACTTGTGAAGGAAAATGTTTTAGGTCTTTTGGGGGATTGCTAGAGAGGATAACGCTTCTCTTTTCTGTCTTGTCTCCTCCAAAATGTGTGAAAGATTACAGTGGCTGGTCTGTGTGGTAAACTGATGTTATGAAATCTGGGAGGCTTTGGCAAGGATTCTTGAAAAACGAAAGGGGGAAAGAGAGCTAGTATGAGGGATGTGTTATTGTCACTTAGCAAGAGGAAAGTGTAGATTCAGTGACTTCCATCTTAGAGCAACAGCTGTGTGGCGCTTGCAGTACAGCAGGATGGTGTTTTAGTCTCTGGGGTGCAAGTAGCATGGACTCCTTGTGCTCGCCTATATGCATCACCTATTCACAGCATTAATTACTCTGGGGTGTGTCGGTGTGTGGATAGTCTCAGTTTGGATTGAGAATGCCTATTTTGCTTTAGCTAACAATGGGCTAATTATTTTGTTAAACAGCTTTGGCTGAGTTATAATAAAGGATATACTGACTTGCACAAGATAATTGCAGTTATGAATTAAAGATGTCTTGATTTGATTTGTTTGTTTGTGTGGATATGCTCTTACTGCTGTTTATAAGCCCAATACAGAACTTGGATTACAGAGGCTTTTATGATCAATATTTATTTAAAGAAAAAATTCCTGACAAAATATAGGCTTCTTTATGGTGTGTAGCCAAGACTCGTTTTCACTGCAATTTTTCCCCTGGACAAAGTCATTTATAATTAATTAGGCAAAGAGTGTTTAAGGAGAAACAAATACACAAGGATAGAGTCAGACGTGTGTGAGCATTGATGGCTGTAAGTAAAGTGGAAATATTGTCTTAGTAAATGCAAAGCTTCACATTCACAGTGAGGTTGTGTGCAGCTTATATTAAGCCAAGTAGCCTTAATTAGCTCCGCTTATTGGGAGTAACATGAATTAATAGGAAGAGACTAGAACGATGATGGGGGGATGTGCTCTACGTAGCTTTGTTTTGTGAGATGCCTTCTGTGCCATTTTGCCTAGAATGAACGTCTTTATTTCGAATCACAGCGACTGATTCTGCTGCTAAAATATCTCACTGTTGTATTTGGATATTAGACTTCTCTAAAACTAAATTAAAACATTTCTGAGCGCAGAGGAACATGCAACTGTTTGCCTTTTTCCAGATTTTTCTCTTCAGCAACAAATCATTGTATGTTACTCTTTAACTTCCAAACTGAAAATTCAAGCGCTTATATGGTTTTTTGTTTTGCTTTTCAGATTGTTTCAAGAAAAAGTCCAGAGGATGTCCAGGAGGTAACAGTTTAAACTTGTGCAAATGTCTTTGTGTATCACACTATGCCTTTTGAAGTATCTTTGGTATAATTTAGCAGTTTCTGTGTGTTTTGTCATTGTAATTGAGCAAAGTTTTTTGTATGTTTCCATTTGTCTTTAGCTTTCATAGTTGAAAACAGTAGCTGGTGTAACATGTTGTAATTCATCCCTCAGTGATGAATTGTGACTTGAAACAAAGTCTTAGGGAGTAAAATGTCTTTTGATGACAAAACTGCTTTGATAACTTCGCAAGCTCTTTTCTGAGGGCTGGAGTTGGCAAATTGATGGCTACTTAACACCTACTGGTAAAATTAGAGATCAGTCCACAACCCAAGTCTTAAGTCTCAGCTGTAGGTACTCTTTTCCTCTTTAACCAATACTTCACTGAAAAGCCTACTTCATTACTGTCTATTAGTGAAGAGGGAAAATGGAGGAGCATAGGAGTAGTTGAGAGAGATTAGACTGCAAGTCATGTGTTATGCCTATCTCTCTGAGGCTCCTTAAGTATTTTCCAGCGATATACTTTGGTAAAACTTTAAAATTGCTTACCCTTTGCCTCTTCTGAAAAGGCTCTGAATAAGGGTCTGCTGTATTCTTGTGCCTCTTTAATACTTCAAAAGACTGTCAGGAACCATTTTATTAAGACAAGAAAATACATCACGCATGTGTGGGTTGCGGGGTTTGGTTTTTGTTTTCTTTTTTTTTCTTTAGATTAAAAAACTTTTTTTCCCCTTTTGACTTCTTCTGGACTAATGACTTGACGTTGATACTATTATACTATGTACATGAAAAATACTTCTTCAAAAACACAACCTTATGGCTTTTCAGACATTGTGTAACATGTCCATATGTTCAATTTCTGGCGCAGTCTCTTACTACAGTTGAGGAGAACCTGGATAGTTGATGAAAGAAGAGCCCATAAATGAATTCATTGCATCTCTGTGTGGTCAAACATGAGTTACTGATAGTGGCTTGGCAGAGGTGAGAATTGGCTAATACACCTAACACCCCTTTGTTGCATCCTTCTTTGAAATCTTGAGAATCAGACAAACATGAGCATTCATGCTTTTTGCATTTTTTTAATCTCTAGAAGATTAAAATAGCCTATCAGAATCAGAGATGATCATGGATCTAGTTTTACAACTGCATTACCGTAGTTTGTAGCTTCATGTTCACCTTTTCCAGGGAGACTCCTGAATTGAACCTATCCATGAGCACATTCTGCCATTACCTTAATCTTCATTTGTGGGAAAAACACTTTATAGCAGCTGTTGATGAGCCATTCATCAGAAAAATATATTGTAAGTGTCTTTCAGCTAGAGTATTGCATGAATATATGTTAAGTAGTTTTGAAACAATAGCAAAACCGTATCTTTTAGTCATTGCTTTGGTCGTTGCTTTGATCTGTGGCTGTAGGTTAGCCATGCAGAGTTCCACATTCTTTAGACAACAAGAAGACATAAATGTGCTATGAACTTGTTGATGATTGCCCTTTTCCACCCCTGGTTGTACCAAATTAATTATTTTGCATGTGATAGCATGTTAGGTGTGGTGTGATTCTGTTATAAGCAAGCATCTGAAAGTACCTAGTTATTAAAAGAATATCCTAGATGGTAGCTGCCATAAGGGTGAATTGTAGTCAAAAAACCACATATGTTGGGAGCTTTTCTGTTATGCTGGCTTCCTACGATTAAAAAAAGAATTGTGGGCAGCCTTTGAAAGAAAAAGAATATGCTCCTAACCTGTTCCCACTGAAAAGAAATTTACCTTGGTTTTCCAGAATGCTCAATTAGAAATTCAATCGACAAAATTTTGTGCGCACAACCACCCTGTTGCTTTATGATCTCTCATGCAACCCCCTTCCCGCATTCATATAGGACCACTTAGCTGTGCCTGCCTACTCGTTCAGAAGTCTCTTTTAATGTCACTGCTGTGATGTTAATACATACATTATGTGTGTACAACTGTACACAAGGCTGTGTGCTGTGACCTCAACTCTACCTGCCAGTTTTCTGTCACCTCTTTTAACTGCCCTTTGGGATATAAGCCTTTAATACAGCATCTCTCCCACTGCAACCAATTACAATTGAAGATAACCCCAGCTGTTGTTGCTGGGACAGGAAGGAAGATAACCTTGTAAGGGCTTCTCAAAAGGATGAAAGAAGTTAACGTGAAGTTATGTGTGGACGAGTTAATAGATACAGAAAGGGTAGCGGACTTAACTTTAATTTCCTTGCTTCTGGGGATTGATGGTGGCAGCATGGTGTGTGAGGCAATTGTAGCTAGGGTAGTCTTGTGGGGTTTTTTTTCCTCTTACTCATTCATGGAGGAGAAGGGGTTGTTCATTGTGGAGCAGATGAGTCAGATGAGTTAATAGAGATCTACTGGCTCTAGCCATGACAAGCACCTTATTGCATTACAAGTCTAACATATGTTTTATGATATACTTGCTGTGCTTCGTTGGGCTTCAAAGTACAATGTGTCCTTCCTCCAGATCTGATTTCTAATGAGTATGTTAGAGTGGGAACTTTGCTAACTTTGCTGAGCCGCATGCATGCAAAGGCATGATTTCCATGAGCTTGTGTAAGGTTTTAGGATGACCTTGAATGCTTTTGCTTTGCAAGCTACTTATGGTTATTTAATTTCTTCCTCTTGGCTATCGGGAGATCACTTGCAGCAGTAAAAAATGATACTTTTTTAGTGGAATGGAATCTCATGCTCTTATTTTCTGGCAGCTTTTCACGTTGTGTCCAAGTACTGACAATACAGGAACGTGATGTTTCAAGACTTCACCATCTTAAGCAATTTTATGTTCTATATGCTGCTTGAGAAGCGCGAATCATCCACTTTCTGGATATCAGATTAGATGGAAGTACATCGTTGAAAAATGATTGCTGATGGTAGCAAAATCACTAGTTGGCCTTCTTGAGAGATTCTGATTTTTCTTCCCTTGTCTGTTGAACTCCACCAAGTACTACTTGTAATTGAGTCCTGGAAATGTGTGCACAATAGGTGGGGCTGAATCAGAACTGCTAGTTTTAGTGTAGCTAAGTTTATAAGGTGGATAGAGTGTTGCCATATTAAAGCTTTGCATATCCACTGTTAATGGTCTTGTTACCTTGTATCTGCATTGTAGGTAGGACTACTGTAGGTAGGACTTGCATCTGCTGAAACTTAGAAGGCCTCTGACCTTAGCGTTTAAAAAAACCAAACAAAACCCCTCCAAAACCCCCAAAAAACAACAACAAAACCCCCTCTAAAATTAAACCTTTTACTTAGCTCTAAATCTGGTTTGCTTGAAAAAAGTAGTTTTTCAATTATGATCGCTCATGAAAAGGCAACCTGTTAAATCCCTCAGAAATATTTGGAATCTTTGAAATTGTGGTTAGTTGTATTAAGCTAATTGAGACATTTGACTGATGGAACACTGGAATCAACTGTTGAATGCATTGCAGTCTCTCTTTTTTTTCCTGTTCTACTTTAATCACTTTAAATTAGTGTTGAGGTTTATTACATGGCTCAGTGAGCCTGACCAAAAATGAGGCCAAGATATAAAATGTCTTTGTTCTTTTTTTTCCATCCTGATAGCAAACCTGTTAGTAGTCAAGTGTAAATTTCATTGCTCAGTTCTTTCCCTGGCCTGATTTTCCTATTGGGTTCCTCTCCTTCCTTGAATGGAAAGAATACAAAGAATGAGATGGAAGAAGGATAAGGTAGATACCTGGCTGGGAGATGACTACTTCTTTCTGGAAAGGATGGATCAGGAAAAGCTGATGTAATGAACCAATGCTCTCTTTGCATTCCTGAGGTTGGAGATTTTGTCTAGATTACAAAAGGAACATATGCAATTTTTCATCAGGGTTATTAGTAATAAACCATTTAAAATGTGGGCTTGCATTTACACCTGATCAGCATTTCACATAAACAAATTATGAGCTGGTTTGTAGTTCTGGGTGTTTAATGTGCTGTCCTTAAGAATCCCTTACTTGTATTGATTTCTCTTCCCTCATTTTCTCTTTTGCTGTTGTCTTTTCCCCATACCTGCAGCTGCGCCAAGCACAGCATGCTATTGAGCGTTGGATAGTGCAACGCTACTATTAGGCTTTTTTTCCTCTCTTACTGGTTCCCTGTGTAGCTCTGGATCGCAGTGTGACTGAAACAGTGCTGCCTTTGCCCTTTCTGTTTCCTTCTTTCAGCTTTTACTTAGTATTTTCTTCTATATGCTGTAGTCTTGTTAGTCAAAATGGGGATTGAGGACAGATAATGACCATTTTTTTTAATGGTTGTTACAGTTGGCAGTTCAGATTGTATATTTTTGTTAAACATTTGCTGAAGGTAGTGGTCTGATTTGCTTAAAATAATGTATTTGTGGTGTGATGCAATGTGAACAATGAACCTCACCAATACTTCTCTCCCCTTTCTCTGCTTCAGATAGTCGTTTGGAAGAGATACAGTGACTTTAAGAAACTGCACAAAGATCTCTGGCAAATTCATAAAAACCTATGCAGACATACAGAACTCTTTCCACCTTTTGCCAAAGCAATAGTATTTGGTAAGCATAATTTCTTCCTGACTTGCTCAAATTCTTTGATAACTCAATATCTATAAATACATCTTGTTTTGCGGCTACATGGAACTCTTTTCCATATGCTTTTACTACTCAGCTTTTTGGTTTGTTGTGTCTTGCTTGTAGGCTGGTATCATAGCTTGATACTTCTATTTTTTTTTTTAACAGGGGTAGTTATGTCCTCGCTTCCATGTTAGAGATATTACCACAAATATTTATTGATGTATATGTTCTGTATCTTTACAATGTACATTCCCTGTTTTCAGGAGCATAAAGTCTATATTAGCTTTGTGAACAGCACTTGAACAACGAACACAGATTTTCATATGAGCTGTCTGTGATTTTTAGTGATGAGTTATAGTAAAGTATCAAGCGGTTGTTGCAGAAAATAAGTTTGTATTTTAGGAATTTGAATGTAGTTATCAATTTTATCTAGCTAGGCTTTTGAGATCAGTTTTACGTATAGCAGTTAACTATTTCACCAAAACAACCCACCACCACAACAAAGATTGTAACTTTACATGAGAAATAGATGGCAAAAAGTAATTAGCTCTTAAAAGCCAAAGGTCTTAAATTAATCCTGTTGTATATGTCATCATGAATGAGCTATAGGTGGACTTTCAGTGAAGCGGTATGACTCCATATGGAATTCCTTCTACCACAATTCTTTTTAGCAGTTTTTTGTGTTTATTTTATTGGTGTGGGTTTTTTTGTTTTAGCATGTGTCCTTTGTGTTCAGCACGAAGTGTTGCTGTTTTCTTGGCATACATATGCCACACTATCCAGTGGGTTTTTAAGCATTTTTCAGCATTTTTTTACTGTGTCCAGTATGTTTGGCGTCTTTTTCGCATGTATGTTTTCACACGTGCTTTGTGTTTCTAAGCTGTGTGCTAACTGTCCGGAATGGGTTTGGTGCTTTTTGGTGTGCATCTACCATGTGCTTTCGAGCCTTTTTTCCAAGCATTTTAACGTTTTTTTAGGTGTCCAACAAGTATTTGGCATTTCTTTGAATGCATCTACTATGTGCTCTTTTTTTGGTTTGGTTTTGCCTGGCTTTTGGGTTTCTAAAGTGCTTATGGGGTTACTAAGGCATTTCCGTGGCATTTACGAGTTGCTCTAGTGTATTATTTTTTTAAAACATCCAGCCTTTGTTTATGCTTTTTTCTGGTATGCATCTAGTATGGTGTTTGGCGTTTTTTGGCATGTATCTCCCATGTGCTCTCTTTCTTTTTTTTTTTTGGCAAGGTTTCTGATATGGATTTTGGGCATTATTGATTCCTAAGGCATGGCTGCAGCATTTTTTCTGTCCAGGATTTCTTTGGCATTGTTTTTGGTGTGCATATACCACGCAATTTTCTGTGGGTTTTTAAGTGTCCAGCATGTTTGGCCTTTTTTGGCATGCATCTACCATGTGCTCTTCTTTTGGCAAGGTTTCTGGTGTGGATTTTGCATGTTTTTTTGGTGTGGGTTTTGGTTCCTAAAGCATTGCTGCAGCATGTTTGGCATTGCTGCGTCGGTGTTTCGAGTGTCCAGCACGTTTGGTGTTTTTTGCCATGTATCTCCCATGCACTCTTTTTTTTGCCAAGGTTTTTGGTGTGGATTTTGCACCTTTTTTTGGCATGCTTTTTTTTTTGTTTCTGAGGTGTTGCTGTGGCATTGTTTTCTATTGTCATGGTGTTTCTAAGATGTTTTGGTGGGTTTTTAAACATACAGCACACTTATCTATGATGTGCTTTTAAGTGTGTTTAGCATCCAGCATGGGTTTGGCTTTTTTTTTTTGCGTCCTGTTACCACGTGCTTTTTTGTGTTTTTTCCATATTTCTTGCTGAACACTGAAAATGCTGAAACATGTTTGGCATTTTTGGCATGCATGTAGTGCATGCTTTTGTGTCTATTTTGTGTGTATTTGCACGTTTTCCATGTGTTGTGCCGGTTTTCCATGCTTATCATGCATGGTTTTGCATGTTTTTTCCATATGTTGTGCATATTTTAGTATCCAGCCAGTGTTTGGTGTGTTTTGGCATGCATCTAGTGCCTGTTTTTGTGGTGTTTTTTTTGTGTGTAGCATTTTTAGCAGTTTTAGTGGTGTGGGGCATACATCTAGTGCATATTTTTCCGTGTTTTTCCTCGGTGTCACACATTAGCATGTTTTAGCATCCAGCATGTTTCACATTTTTTGGCATGTGTCTATTGCATGTTTTTACATGTTTTTTCCCCTGTGTCATGATTTTAGTGTGTTTTAGCATCCAGTATACTTTTGGCAGTTTTTGGCATGCATCTACTACATGCTTCACATGGAAAAATGTGCAAAAACATTTTTCGCATTTTTGCATGCTTTTAGCATAAACTTTTGTTCACTTTTGTGTGCCCTAGCATTTTTTTGTGGTTTTTCTGCATTTTTAGTTTCTTAGTTGTGTGGTGATGGTTTTGTGTTGTTTGTTTTTTTTTAAATATTCTACTTTTTTTGGTGTATTATGCTTTTTGGTGTGTGGTTTTTTTTGGGTTTACTATTACTTTGGGATGGTCAAGCCTGTCAGTTTGGAAAGTGCCAAAACTGAGGTTGTTTAGTCAGCCTTTTTTTCACCACTTTGTGTGACAGCACTATAATACTGCCTGGGGTTATAGTTCTGTGTTGGTATTTGCCGGTCCTCTTTTGCTTTGAGAGCCAGAGAAACTGTATGAAACTCCCCTGGTGGCAAAACCTCAGCCTGGAAAGCACAAATTTTCCTTTTGATGTTTCGGGACCAAATACTGCCACAGATTTGTAATTTTTGCTACTTGGTGTTCATTTTTGATGACTACTGCATGTAGGCATGGCACTGAGAAGCTTAAAAGAATATACTAGCATAAACAACTTTGAACAAGTTGAAGTTAGCTTGTAACCCAAGCCCAATCTGCCCCTACAGCTTTGGGGGAGCCTCTGACTTAACTCCTTGTTGTGTGGACCAGCTAAGTGTAATGCAAGGAAGCTGAACTCTGATGCAGATTTCATGGTTCTCTTTGCAGAGCTGGGTAAAATTCCTGGTTTAAATTGTCTTTCACGTTGGCTAAATTGTATCCAACTTTCATGTAATTTTATTTTTTCTTATTTATGAAGTTGGAAGCAGGGTAAATTTCAGTGCTATGTCAGAACTTGTGCACTAATGGTTAAATGGAGAATGTAATATTAGTTTCATCCTGAGAAGATTTTATATTGGATTTACAGAGTAGTCACTGGACAAGTTATTTACAAAGCTAGTATTTGCAAAGCAGAATTTAATTTCAGGTAGAAGATACGTTAGCTTTTAATAGGAGAGGAAAGAGAGGTGTAAAACGAAGAGAAAATCGGGGTGGAAGAGAGTACACGCTTCTAATCTTAAATAATTTTGAATTGCCAGAAATGCAAATTAGCTGTTTTTACACTAGCTCTGTAAGCAAGGGAAGAATTGAGTGAAACCCCTTCTGAAAGACATCCTTCTTCTATTGTATTTGGTGGACAAAAGTGACTGCAATGTACATTGAAAGAGATGGAGATCTACAGAAATATTCAATGTAGTTATTTGCAAAAAAAGCTTTTTGAAATTAAAACTACACCAAAACAAAACCCACTACATTTGCATGAAGCTGAGCCATAGAAGAATACAGGAAAGAGGAGGTAATGTAAAAACAAATTTTAAATGATTGGTACGTAGCTGAAAGGAACAGAAATGTCTGACTCTTCAATTTAAGAATTATTTTTCTATTTAAAGCATAAAATTTTACTTTGTATCCTTCCATCTCACTTCTACACATAATAGCTGCTGTGTGTTTTATTTTAATTTAAAGCATTTATCTTCAGATCAGTCCTAGTATTTTTTGTACTAGAGGAAAAATGTAATCTTAGTAGATTTTGAGTTTTTGACAAACTTGTTTTCAGTCTCGTTCAGTTAATGGTGAGCTGCAAGGTCCATCCCTATTAAGATCTTTTGTTTTCAAGCTGCTTTAATGGAGCACTTGGGGAGTGTTTCTTCCCTGTGGTGATGTTCCACTTGTTGCAGCTTTTAAACTAGTTACTAATTAGCATTGCCAATAGTTGCTGGCAACTTGTTGATTTTTTTTTTTTTGGATATGTGTGCTTTAAATGTATACATATTGCTTTGCGGAGAGTACACTTTACAAAATGAGCATTGGTGGTTCTGACAGTCGAACTTACTTGTAGTAGAAGTATTAAACCTGAGCAGAATCTCAAGTTCAGCATTCAGAGTTTCAGGAGATGGTGTGGAGAACTGAGATGTATTTAAAAACAAATGGGTCACGCTGTGCTTCCATATTTCATGCAACCAAAGACTTGCCACATCTGCAGAACTGAACTGCATTGCGTGTTTTATACCACAGCTTCTGATAATTATAACGTGCAAGTACATGTATTTTTATCCTGTTACAATAGAGCTGCTCACATTAAAGCATGAAACTTGTTATGGGTGGGAAAAATAAATCATTTCACTTTTTCTGCACTTCACTTGAACCTTTTCCACCCAAGTTATGGAGAAAACATAGTGACCTCGAGCATGGAAATCTAAAACGTCCTAACAGATCCATCTGTTAAAGCTTCTCTGAATTGTTATGCAGCAATTATGATACTATTTCTGGGAAGTGATTACTCTCCTTCCCTAATATTCATCAACGTATCTCAGTATTTTCAAACTACTTTTTTTGTTGGAAGCTTTAAGTATTCCCATATATTGGCTATATGTGGCATTTTACCAAAATACTAGTAGAACAAGAAATGCTGAGTACAGAATCGAACAACTGCAGAAATTTACTCTAGTGTAAAAAATACACTCTCTCCTGACAAAAAGAAACCAAAAACACCCCAGATATTGATACCTTGCTAGCAGTGAGTCAGAAAAATGATTCGCATTATAAAGCTTAGATAAGGATACTTTTTGGATTTGAAAATACCAAATGAAGTAGCATATTTAAGAATTAGGTGTCACGTACAGTTGGAAGTCTTGTGAGAAACTAACTGGAACATGAACACAAACCTTGCTAGGTGTTTTGTTGTTCAGATCTGCTCCAGAAAATGAATCGTGCATTCTCTTTACCGGAATTTACAATTGGTTTCCATGTATATAAGAAATTCTGAATGGATCATTGCTGGAGGAATAGCAGAACTGTGCTAATGCATTTGTTATATGCTAAGATTGTAGCTGACACTTCCTACAACCCTTGAAAGACATGATCCCTATAATGAAGTTTCCATGTGTCTGAGAGGTGTAAAGAATAGTGGAAATAACATTTATTTAGATCTAGGAAGACTTCCTGATAGAAATGTTTGAAGAGTCAGATGGGTATCTAAGCACCTTTGAACATCTGATTGAGAGGGGTTATAATGAAAGTGTTGAGCAATAAAAGATAGCTTGAAAGTATGAAAAAAGGGAGAGGGGGAAGGAGTTAGGCAGGGTTGGCTGGGAATGAAACTGCCAGCAAGATGCCAGATAGTCTGTGAACAAAGCAGTGCTGAATTATGTTCTTCCTTTCCCCCACAGTCCTCTGGTTCTGTAAGTGGTTGTCCTGATAGCGTATCATGATGCTGATGAGCTGGAAAATGTGACAGTGACTAATGTTTCAATGGCTCTGTTCAAACATGTTTTTTTTTTTTTTTTTTTTTAGCTCAGCTGTCTAAGAAAATAAGGCTTATGTAATTGTGCTGTCAGAAAGTCAAACCTCTTACTCATGTGGCTATATCAGCTAAATTTGAGAGGGAAGGCGGTTGCAAATGTAATTATGTTTCTACAAAGTCTGTGAAACAGCAGCTGAGTAAGAAGAGAGTGCATGCTGTGGTGCTACCAAGGGCCAGGCAGGCTCAGCTCGTACCCGTGAGTTTGCAGTTGCCTGGACGATCGGTGAATGCGCGCTGGTCAGCCTGGCAGTGCTGGTCCTGACATGTCCTCTCTGGTGCCCAGTGGAAGTATTGAGAAGATGTGGATGAGGAAAATTAGTTTTGTTGGGTTTGATGACAGAGTAGATCGGGGAGAGAAAGATCCCTGGGAAACAAGGAAAAATACCTTATAGAGTTACTTGCTTGCAAAAGTTACCCGTTTCTGGTCTTGTTCGGTGTTTATTTCTTTGCAATTGATTTTCTGTTTCATTATAACAGTGTTTGTGTTATTTTGTAGATCCATTTAACTGTCCCATGTGGGGACATTGCTGAGGGAAGTTGTTTTTTCATGATGTCCTATTTTGCGGGGGATGAAGCAAAAGCCCTAATGCACCCGCAGTGTTGCTCTGAAGACATAGGAGGTTTGAGGAATTTAATAGAGCCTGATTTCAGTGCTGCCACTCAACGTGGTAACATTGCCTTTGCCTTCTTTCTTCTTGCTTGTTGCTCGCTCTTTTGTACGGCTGCTAATGTTTGTACAGCTGAAAGGGCAGGGTGAACAAGTCATGGAACCGATCTAGCTGAAAATTAGCCCAACGATGTCTTTCCTTTCCTTTCATGGAAAAATAATCTCCAAAAGCTTTGTTTGTGATCTTGTGAGTATGTGTGTATCTTTCTAGTTTTATTTTCTTTCTTCTGGTACCACATGGGCAGGAGCTATTTACTTGAAGAATTTCTGGAAAGAATCCTGCTTTGATACTTTCTTCTGGGATTATTTTTTTGCTTGCTCTGAGTATAAATGAATTTTGCTTCTGTATTCAGTGTTTCTTTTGTCCTCTTCAAAGGTTAATGCCACAGAGCTGTCACAGGTGGTTCTTATTTTTCTGGTCATGCTGTTACAGCAATACTGTTTCTTGAACTTGTCTTCCCAGTCCTTTTTTCCCCTCTGTATAGCTGTTCCAGTATCTGTTCTATTCTCCTCCAATTATTACTGTTAACCTCTGCCCTTTTCCTTTTGTAAACTTGTAACTATTTCAACAACAAAGTGATGTTGATATGAAAAGCTAAAATAAGTTGAGTGCAGTTGTGAAGAATGTGAATTTAAGGTAGCAATCCAAGGGTTCTTTCTCCCGAGAAGCAAATCTCTCAGGTGAACTGTGGGATTGTTTTTTAAATATGTTTTTTCTAATTGGAATGTCTTGGGTGCTGGGTAGGGAAAAGGGAAGGATCATACGTTTTGGTAAATGAGCTGCTTCCCAGCTCTGCTTACCTCTTGAATACAGGAGGAGATGAGACCCTGTCTGCATGGAGCTACTTCAGAGGAAAGCTTCGGTGCCTGGTAGCGGTGATTCACCGTCTCCCCTACACTCTGTCTCCTCCATAAATGGCACCTTGGAATTGATGATCTGTTTGGAGGCTTTTAGCAATACTTTGTTTACTATCCGCTCATATTGTGCGTTGTTCTTGAGAATATGTGAAGAATGCTCAGCTCCTTACAGGATTTGGGCCGTAATCAAGGCTGACACTGACTGGCATATTGTCAAATTGTGCATGTATCATTTATTGTTAGATAACACTGGACATCCGTTAGTGTCTCTTGACTAATCAAGAGTGTTGCTTCACATATTCTTACGACGAGAAGGCGAAGGATTCTTGTCGTAGCTGCCAGCTTTCATCATCTGAGCGGATTGCAGAAGACGGGACTCTAGGGACAATTGAGAATAGGAAGCTTGAAGATTTGCTATGTTCTTCTGAAGCATTGGAATGACTTTCATAGACTCAGGGCATTGTCTCCAGAAGATTGCTTTTGTCTTGTTTTTTTCATGGTGGTTATTTTTGCAGAATAAATGTGTAGTTATTTCTAAAACTGTCAATCCATGTGTCTGTTCCAGGGCGATTTGATGAAACTGTGATTGAAGAAAGAAGGCAATGTGCTGAAGATCTGTTGCAGTTTTCTGCTAATATCCCTGCTCTCTATAACAGCAAACAGCTTGAAGAGTTTTTTAAGGTTTGTTAGTATTTGCAGAAGTATTTACTTCTTACTGATATGAATAAAGTATAGCACTGGTTCTGCTTTACTTTATAAACTGCAGAGTGACAGTGAGCTGATCTGACATGCTTTGTGAAGTGACTGGGAGATTTCCATTCACTCTAGAAATGTGGCTTTAAAAAAACCCCAGTGCCACACCTCTACAAGGTGGAAAACTTTACAGGAACTTCAGGTGAAGGGATTTGGAATTTTTGTTTATTGAATGATGAGCAAAACCAGTGATGTTAAATCCAGGTGTTCAGTGGGGAAGTAATAAAAATATTGTCACTGTTTCTATATTTTATGTAGGTGTTTATAGTTTCAAACCAAAGGAAGGAAGACTGTCTAGACAGTTTTCTCGTGATCTGTTATGGATTCAGGTCCGTGACAACAAATTTGGCATATAACTAGTCAAACGTGCTGCTTGTACAGTGTTGTGAGAACCGCTTTCCAAAATATAGCTTAGGACAATATGTTGATCTGGACTTCCTCTTTATTACATCTTAAGCAGTTTGTTTTCAATAGTTTCCTCAAGTCTCTCTATTTTCAGTAGCTTAGTCCAACATTCTGCAAACACATAAGCGTAAATTTACATGTAAACATGATAGTAACTCCCTGGAATTAAGGAAATTCTCATCTGGCTAAGATGGGACTTAAGTGTATTGACATGTTAAGCATATTTAAGTGTTACATATGGAAAAGCAAAATTACAGTGAAGCTTAAAAGTCTTCACTTTTTTTCATGATGCAGTTATTGCAGAGCCCTTTAAAATACTTAAATAATTTTCTTTAAGCTTTGGTGGCAAAAATGAATGGGAGACTGAGTATTTTACTTCTCAGTTTATTTGCATTTGCACTTTTTTAGTTCTTTGGAAATACTTCTGTGTTTTTGGGTATTTGTTCAGAGCTCTTTTCCCCCTCCTTTGCTTAACAGAAGTATTAGTTTTAGCCTTCCAATGGACCTTTTCTGGCTTTATAAGGCAATGAATAAAACTAGAAAGGCATTGATTTTTATAGGAGCAAGTACGTCTACAAGGGGAGTTATGCAAGTGTAGTAATTTAGGCTCATTTGGTAGCTGATGTTGTGTCATGTTTTCCTGTAAGAAAGCCTTAGGTTTTGATCAGTCACCAGCTCAGCCAGTGTCCTTTAGCTCTGCTCACGGGTGGTTTTGTTCCTTTTCAGATTTTTGTGCAAATAGCCATGGAGAGATAGACTTGGACAATGAAGTCTTAGAAACAACCGAAGGGAGTGCTGTGTGTATCTATGTACTATAGACTCCAGAAAAATGGGCTGGCTAGTGTGAAAATGCTCTGGGCTAGTTCAAGACAGATTAGCAATGCCCATTTGTAACACTGCCTTGGAAATGGTGCAGTTCCTATTAAAGTTGCATGGAAAGTGAGCACCTGAAATACAAAGCAGAATTTGAAAAAAACCATTTAGGTGGTTTCTAGTGCAATTAGTTATTCCTGTTGTTGCTTCATTTACCTTTGATTCCTTCCAGGCTTGGGAGGGAATAATGTCGTCCTTATATGCTGGGATGGCCTTATCTTCCCTGTTTGTCCAGTCTCGACTACGACTGAACTCCAGATAGTGGGTCATGGGTGGGACATTAGCCTGATGGACAAACGCTCCTGCATGAGGGACCTGCTGAGCTTGGGAACACCACTGCAGGGCACAGACTGTCAGTACCACAAGAGAGCAGGAGCATCACTGTTCTCTCCCTGTTAAACTCTGGGCTTTGCAGGCAGACCTGCTGCAGCCTGTATGGTTCAGGACTCTTGTTACTCACTACAGAAGCTGCAGTAGGCTAACTGTTTAGATTCCTAGACAGTCTGTGGCAACCAAACATGGCCTAACCAAAAGCCCTTGTTTGATTTTGCAGGCTTATATAGTTTAATTAAATGCATTAACTACAAAGTAATGGAGCATTCACTGGTTAGGAAGTCTAATTTTGACTATCGCTGCTATATAATGAGACTTTCCATAGAGCACAGCAGCTAATTAATTCCTTTCCCTCTTTCTTTTCAGGGTGGAGAGGTACATGATGGGTCTGAACTGATTGGTCCCGTCGAGCCTCTGTCCGACTCTCTGACTGACAATCTGTCTGACTGTAGCTCTGAAGGTTTGCTTTCTTTACTCTTGTAACCTTATAGTGTCATCTGTTTTAAAGCAGCACATAAATGACGAGTGCCATATCTGTACGAGCATTGGCCTCCAGTTTCTGTTTGCTTGGTGTGACAGAAATGCCAGAACTGGGATTAACAAAAGAGAAATTGGGCTCAGCAAAGCTCTGTCTGCATTGCTGGGAGTTTGCTTCTAACAGGAAGTTTTCTGGGAGTTTGTCTAGTTCATTCTAGAAGTCCTAGTGCTCTGTTGCTCAAAAAGAACTGCTTTTGGTGCTAACTGAACTGAACCTTCTGGTTTAAATGTACATAATCCTGCCTGCTTCCAAAAGGTGTGGTAGTGTTTGCTACTAATGGTGACCCAAGTCTCAAGCTGTAACAATTTGCAGAGAACTTTAAAACCATTTTGAGGTTGATCAATAAATACAAAGATGACTGTCTGAATTTGCCTAGAGCATGAAAAATAGGTCTAAGATTTGAACTGCCCCATTCGTTTCAGAGGGTTCTTATTCAGCTGTTCATGCTCTGGGTGTCACCATGCTTGCAGTGCTTAGTAAAATCCAGAAGAGAGTTGGTATCATATTTTAAAAGTTTAAGTATGTCTTCTGGATGGAGCATACGGGAGCGGTGAATGTTAAAGCCTCCTGCAGGGCTCAGGGAGATAAGCAAGTTGCTTAAGTCTCTTAAGAAAAAATGCTGGCAGTTTTTGTTTCCTGAAAAGAACTCCCTATTCTTGAAAGTCTGAGAGGTTGTGTGTTAGAGCCAGTGTGGACTATGTTCAGTTGAAAACTGGAAATCCCTTCCTTAACTTGCTAATGTTTTCTGGTTGTGCTATGCCAATGGAGGGTGTGTCCCTTTTCCTGTGATTGCATTTCCTTAGCACAGTGTAAAGATGTATGTGCTGGCTTGGATACCACGTGTGGAGCAATTTTAGTGGCACTTCTCTTGCGCTAAATAATAGTATAGCTGTGAGGTACGGTCCATCAACCCAAAAAATACTGTACTAGGGCTTCTTGCCTGCCTCTGGAGGCTGAGCTAGCTTAAGCATTTCTGTGTATAATCATCTGCCAAGTACCATGCAATCTTCTGGATATTTATGTATTTGAATTATGCTTGGGTCCTTGTGACTTCTAAGAAATGCTTTTCCAACCCTTCAGATTTTCCTTTGGAACTGTTTTACACTCATTTATAAATACACATTATTATACAAACACTTATGAAGCTTATTTGGCAGGTTTTTTTTTCTTAACTGCTTAATTTCCTCTGATCTTTCTGGCATAGAACTTGCTTTGGTAAAACTCTGCTTGAATAACAAGAACTGCTTGCGTTTTCTAACGTTGGTTGGTTGGTTTTTTATTTATTTTTTGCTTGAGGTTGTATGACTTGCCACTGGGATGTCTCTGTGTCAATAACTTTGTGCTTAGTTATATAATACATTCTACATGGGCAGTGAGTTTTGCATTTTATTTTGTAGTATCTTCTATAATGTTAATGAACTAATGCCCCCATAATATTTCGTTCTGTGAAGGGAAAGGTATAGAGCTGTTTATCATAACTATCCTCTGTAATTAAGTACTGGTAACTAGTTTTAAAGGGGCACTATTCCTGTGAAATTTAACATTCCAGATACTGACAATGCGCTTATTTTACACTGTGCCTTATAAAAGAAAAAGTGCTTCTAAAAGTGCTTAATGTGAACGTTTCTATTCTTTATTCACAAGGGCCTCATTTTTAGAAGAAGAAAAACACTTCTTTTATATGAGATAAAATATTGAAAAGAAAAAAAATGCTGTAAAGTAGAAAAATTCTTTGATACTCTTCTGAATTGGCTGGAGTGGTTTTAGGGGATACTTGCAACAACTATGAGCACAGGATTTCCAGATGCTGAATGTGGCTTTTGTGGAGTTATCTTTTCTAAAAATCTATGTGTTTTCCAGCTCATATTTTCTTATGTTTGAAACCAAATTTTGGACGGGAAGGAGACTAGGGAGAGAAGGAAACATCTGCCTTTAAGCCCTCTAGATGGCAGTGGCAATACTCGGCTCTGAGTCTTCTCCCTGCCTCTCCTCAGGGCATCCTGCCTGCATCTAATTTTTCCCAGTCTGATTATCGTAGTTAACTGTGACTAGTTCACTGTGTTAGTTTTTGTGAACGTTCAAGGGCCTCCACCTGGGCACTGCTCCTTCAAGCTGTTGTACTGAGAAGTATCAAACCCATTCTTTAACAGGTGCTGGTGTTTGCTTATAAGGGTGGGTTGTGTTTTCTCACTTTTATCTGTTCTTTTCAGACAAAGTTCAGTCTGCAGAAGGTGTGCACATTAATGGTAGAAGATGCAAACTGATAGTAGTTAGAAATGTTTTTGTACCAAAATAAGCGCTAAGTATCTTGCTTGTAAAAGCAGTTTGGCAGTTCATGCTTTCACAGGAACCTGCTTTTTAAGAGGCCAGGTTACCCAGGCTTTCCACCAATTTTTGGAAACTGTGTTTACTTCTCATATACTTGGTGAAATTGCACAAGGCAGAGACAAGTACAGGAATTTATGTTCAATTTCAGCATCATTATACTCATCTGATATTCCTGACAGACAGTCACTCTGTCTTCCTCTCTGGGTACATGGGATAATGTTCATATGTCCAACTTTCTCTCCAAAAGTCTTTCTATACCAATTGCCAAATTCTTTAGAGAAATTCACCAGGAAGCTCACTTTTTTTTTTAAATTTTATTTTCATTCTTTTCCCCCCCCTTCCTTCTGTTTTACCATGTTCACATTATCTTCCCAGAAATAAGCATATGCAGTTTAGACTCTTCCTACCTCTCGGGCTGATTGGAAGCCCCATGACTGTAGTGGTGTGGTGCCAGACCCGGGCTCTAAACCTGCCCTTAAGCAAAGTTTATTAGCTCAGGCTCTGTGCCATGCTAGCTGTGTTCATACAGCTTCTGGTCAAGTTGGCTGCAAGAGCAGAGCAAACGTGGTTTTGTTTGGACTGTAGGGAGGGGAACTTGGGTCTGTCTGAAATCTGCTGTGTGGAAGTGCTCTAATTCATCCAACGTGGGTGGCCAGCACACCCTTCCCACAAACCGCCAGCTTTTCCATTCATTATCTGCACCCTTTGTCCGTCTGTCAGCTCTGCTTCCACCTATACATTCCCTAGCTAGCAATTTCTCTTCACTGAACAAAATAACTTGACTCCTCTAAATGTTGTTTCATAAATTCTCAGTCCTCTGCACCCAAATTTGACATTGCTGTCCCTAAATTGGGCAGGTGAATGGCCCATTATTAATACACTAATTAATGAATCTTCTGTCTTCCTCCAACTGTTCTATTGTGAGGTTGCCTTCTTTCTTGCAGGACTTGGGGCTACACGGGCAGTTTTCTTCTCTGCATGGACACTTTGTTTTATGTCCCTCCCCTGAAAAGATCAGGAGCGTTGTTTTCTGTGCACCCTGTCCCCTCCTCTCAAGCAGTCTTGTGTCACTAGGTATCACTGTGCCTTGCTTTTCAGACAAAGAGAGTGGCTGGTAATCTGTTCTCCTTCCTGTCTTTTTTCTCTAACTCACATTAAAGGAACTGCTAGCTTTTAGAAAAGCAGTGTTTCTACGTTGTCTTCTTACTCCTCTTCCATAAATTGTAAACTTCCTCTAACTCTAGAGTTGTGAAATCGAAAAGAAAGTTTGAGTTAGTTGCCTTCGAGTCAGCTCCTTGCTACTGCCACATACTTTTTGCAGGTAGGTCAGAACACTTTACCTGATAATGTGGATAAACTCTTGACTCTGTTGATAATACAAAAGAAAACAGACACCAGGTTTTAGCTCAGAATCTACTTTTTCTGTGTGTTCAAACAGCTAAATGTCTTGACCTTGTTGCCTGTTTTATTGCCTCAGTGGGTACATGTGCCAAGGTGATAAAACAAACTGCTACTTGATATCCAGGTGGCACTGCCAAATTCGTGGCTTGCTCCATATGTCTCATGCAGGGTACTATTCTGGAATGACATTTTTGAGACTGAAAGCTGGCTTTCTTTTTTCTTCTTGGTGTGTAGGTCCCATCTTTGAAGGCTCTCCTGTTTTAAGTCTCCTTAGCTGTAAATCATCAGAGCAGTGAGAGATAGGGATTTAAGTGCTGCTGCTATTGAAATTAGGTGAGTTGGAGTGCTGAGGTTTGAATTAGCCCCCCCTAAGCAAGCACCTGTGTTTTGTTTTTTAACCTCGGAGGCAATGAGAAATGGCAAATCTAATGCCACTGTCACAATTTTAGTGGTGTATTACCACATGGATATCTCTGCTGGCTGGTCAAAGACCAGTTTCATATTATGTACTTTTACCTGTAGTGGGGTCATGCCCTTTCATTTTGATGGCAGGTGAACATCCAATCTGCTGTACAAAAGGATGTCAGAAACATTATTATCATTCTTGTCCTTTTCAGTTCGAAAGGATTTAAGTGGGCTTGATGATGTGACACTTACGAGCCAATCGGAATGCGGAGGTGAGATCTAGAAGTTGTTTCCATTACATTTGTGGAATTTAAATTATTAGAAAGTCATAAATTATGAGTGAACACTTTTTGTGGATGATAATCCTTACAGAATGAAATGGTGAACGTGTAAAACATCTTTGTTGCCATTTATTTCCAAATAACCCTGCTAAGTTGCTGTAGTTTAGTTACTGAAGGTCAGCTTGCAGTAAGTATATATACTTTTAGCTTATGGCAAACGTAAAATGTGTTAGCTCAAATTTCAGTGAACAAGTTGTAAGCTAATTCATTTTACCGTGTGTTAGCGATGAAAGAAGAGTATACATGGTAGATGTGAGTTAGAGTGCCGCATGATGCATAAGCTGACAGTAACTGTGTTAATTCCAACTCCTAATTTACTGTTTTTTGGGATGCTTCATCTTACTGATTTAAAACAGTATGTTGGGATTTCTTGCAACAGTAATCTGACTCCTGCTGATTTGACTTTTCTAATAGCACTCACACAGAGTAATTTTCCTGGAGCCCAATGGTGTGCAGGCTTTGAAAGTTTAAGTTGGGTGTTAGATGTTGGTATCTTCATTCCCAGTATTAAAATGAAGACCAGTTGCTCTGCGGAGTTTGTAGCTAACTTTAAAAAACCATGTTTCTATAGGTAATAATTTTTAAGACAGCTTTACAGGCAGGGAATTTCTGTGCACAAAGGCTCAGGAAGCTGCATAAGTGAGAAGAAAGCTAAAGTCTTTGGATGGGATAAAGAATTTTGGAGGTTCCTAAGGTATATGAGAAATCTAGAGTAATGGATGTCTTTCTGACTGTGCTTTCAGGCTTCTCCAGCGACAGCGACCTGATCTCTCTGACAGTCGATGCAGACTCTCTTGCTGAGTTAGATGATGGAATGGCATCCAACCAAAGTTCTCCCAGTAGAGCTGTTGGCCTTTGCCTTACTTCTGAACCCCCAGTACGAAGCACACTGGCACCTGAGCAGGAGTGGAGCAAACCCGAAGGAGAGAGGGAAAGCCATAGTCTGTTTACTGGAAGCTTAAAACCCAGGCCTGGCAAACAAGATTACTTGGAGAAAGCAGGCGAGTTGATAAAACTGGCCTTGAAGAAGGAGGAGGAAGAAGATTATGAAACTGCCTTCAGCTTTTATAGAAAGGGGGTTGATCTGCTTCTGGAAGGTGTTCAAGGTATGGATCTTCCCGCTATGTTTGCCTTACCTTTGGTTATGGGTATTTGTTTATGGCGTTTCCGTAGTTAACATCAGCTTACTGTGTTGCAAAGAGGTGATATGAAATGCAGAATGATGTGTGCCTGGCTTTCACGTGCTTGATAGCTGCTGTGCATATGAGAGAGAGAGAGAGAGATCTTTCTCTCTAAGACTGAATGATAATTTAGGGTCTCATCTTCCAAGTGCCAAATACCTCCTCGTTTAAAATTGCAGCACAACCTCCGACTTGCAGGTAAGTAGTGAAGTGCTCCACTTTTGCCTCTTTCCTTTTTATTACCTAGGCATTAATTAATATGTGGCACTTGTAGCACTGTAGAAACATTATTTAATTTACATGGTTAAGTGAGGATTAATTATCCCCATTTTACGCATGGGGAGAGGCAGACTCAGGTTAACTTCCCAGTCACAACAGGATTAGAACTATTCTTGGCTTATAGCCTCTTGCTTCTTCCACTAAACTGTTCTCCTTTTCTAGCTAAAGGACGCATACAAACTTACGTGCCTGCACTGCTGGAGGAGAACAGGATTATTTTTTTTTTTTTCAAAAGACTTTGGTGTGTCAATATTAAGTCTGCAAAACCTGTTGTTAACTGACCAGATGCAACTACATGCGAATTTCTGTGGACTCTCCTTGCATCTTGTCAGTCAGGGAACAATTTTTTCCCCTTCCATCTCTAGTTCTTGAGAATCTAGAGCAATAACCTCATATTTGCATTTTGTCCAACAACGGTTTAAAACTATAAAGCACAGGAAAAGATTTGTTCTTTCCTTGAGTGAATTCAGGGCCTGTGTATTGTGCTTCTGTCCCACGCAGGTCAAATGAGTAACATCAGAATTGTGGCTTTGTTTGATGGTATACAGCACAGATGCATTATGCTGCTCCAGAGCTGAACTTAAATGCCAATGTACCAAAGAACATACAACCAGAAGCCTTTGCTGCATCTCGGTAGGATGCACGGCAGTGGTCCAGACCCTCTGAACAGTTCTAGGAATGAAAGTTACCTGCTGAGCTGCTTTAACAGGGCCTGGCAAAAAATAATGGATAGGTTACTGATGAAAACTAGAGGTGTGGGCCAAGATATGTGCATAGCTTTTGCTTGAAGTGTCTTTTTACTTTTTGGCAAAAGTAAATCTTCCTCTTTCTTTTCAAGTCCCAGTGATGTCAGTAGGGTTACTGCTTTGCTGCTTGTTGTAGCTTTTCAATAGCATCCTATCTTTCCTTGCCCATGTTATCAAAATACTTTTCATTCTTGATATTGAATGTGCTGGCAATCCTTCTGTTGGAGAGCCCAGCTATTCTTTCTTTACTAACACACTTCTTCATAGACCTGTGTGCCATGCAGTTATAGTCTTCTAAAGAATATCCTGTTTCATCATAACCAATTCTGTCTTCTCGCCATGATGCAAGGCTGCTGTGATGCAGTTTCAAACTGACAGTTCGAGTTTCAGCTTCAAAAAGCTTTCTTTATTAAACAGTTGCAAACTGTTAGGGCATGAACACAAGTCAGGCTATCGCACATCAGTTGAGCTGTGGTAACTATGCATGCGTACTTGACTTGTGGCAGTGATTAAACATGTTGGCTTTGAATCCGTGGTAATCCTTATGGTAATATGTTTACCTTGAAGTTTACCTTGAAGTTGTGACCAACCAAACTTGCATGTATTGTAGGTGACTTGCTCAACTGATGCATAATAATGCGTTGAACTAGAGTGGGTTGAGCTTTTTACTTACATTTGCTAACATTTCCTCTAAGGACTTTTGCTTCTTTGCCGTTGACTAGCTACTCATCCAGCTACCTCAGATGACTGCTAATCATTTTCTCTCACCCACTGGTATCCGTGCTTTTCAGGCTAGGAAAAAATTCAAGGCGTCTTAGAAGAGTGTGATATTCTGCCCTGTTTTCCTGATGCCACTCAGATAGTACAGTGGGGGTTATTAATAAATTTATAGTGGTGGGACCTCTGTGTGTGTGGGTAGAGGTGTTCCTGATGGATGAAGAGATGTGTAGCCAGCACTTGCAACTTTTTCTGTGCAGTCCCTGATATTGCATCTGTACAGCACAAGGAAGGGAATAACAGGAGTGAGTTGCTTTTTAACTGGCATCTTATCCCTTGGGAACATAAATGTACAGGGGCTAGTTCTTAGCAGTCAGCTCTTCTTTCTTCTTTCTCTGTGTTACCCTGTATGGCTGTGGAGGTGGAAAGGAAATTAATGTTCGTCCTCTGCTGGGCACTTACACTAAATTTGGCTAGATACAGCTCGTCTTGTGTCCTTTCTCTTTGGAGCTTCTGCAAGCTGGCAAGGAGACACTGATGTCCTTCTTTATAACGATAGGCCTGATTCAAACGCGTTCCTAAAAATATATGCCTTCTCAGGATCTATGAGGACAGTAAAAAACCAACCAAACAAAAAAACCCCAAAACCAAAAAACCAAGACCCCAACAAAAAACCACGAATAACTATCTGTATCATGCTTTTTAATCTAGCTACTTTGAGGGTGATAGTGTTTAGTGTTGATATGTGGATATTCACTGTATGTTGCAATAAAAAAACCAACCTTAACTTAATCACTTCAGCTATTTAAACACCCATGGTTATGTATTTCACATGGATAATAACATGCTTCAAAGATAAGGATGGTGCAATTGTTACAAAATGCCTATTATCTTCTGCCATTGATTATTTTTATACTATTTTGTGTAAATTAGCCTTCGTAATATCTGAAAGTGAAACACAGCATTCATATATGCTTACACACACATATAAAGTGACATTGCCTTTCAGTGTATAGCCATTGCAGAATGTGTGGCCTCTCTTTAGAATGGACGGGAAGTGGCTTTTGCAAGTTATATGGTAATACATATTTTTGCCACGTGGTGGCACCAAGGAAATAGAAATTGACACCTAAGAATTGCAATCGGGAAACGTAACCAGTGTACCAGGGGGAAAAAAAACCACATCCATCCTGTGTTTGAAACTTCTCTCAGAATTAGCTTGGAAATGTAGTGCCTCTATAAGTTGGTTAGATGTATCTGAAAGATAAGGGTGTCTCTGTTGCCAGCTGCTCCTTTAGGCTTGGTACAAGATGATCTACTTCTTAAGGCTGCCTCGTCAAAATCGTGTACGAGTAAGTTTATTACTGCAAGTGTATAGACTTGTGTTGTTTAGCTTGAAGTAGCTGGCTTCCATAAAGGCAGTCGGAGCACACTTGAGTCTGTTACTTTACTGATGACTTTCCAGCTCTCTGAGCTGGTGACACTAATGCTAGACGAGGCAGGTGGTGCATGTGCTTACACCAAAGAAAGGTACATCTTGACTTCATTTTCAGCTGTGTGTGCATGCTCTCACAACTATAGTGGTGTTAATTATACTGTGCAAGGTGCATTTTCCTCTGCTAGTCTCTTGCAGAGTTCTAGTACTAAATCTTTTAATGTCCTATTCACAGTCCTGCCAAAAGGCCTGATCTGCATGTCACTTGGGGAATGAATGCCGTCTGTGCTCCGAGAGGCTGGTGTATACCTTGGACTCTGGGCATCTGCTCTTTATACATCTTGGGCCTAGTTCTGCTCCGTACATGGATTTTAATATTAAACATGTTTGTCAGCGGGAGGGAGGAGAAATGCATTCTTGAACTGGCAGCAGAGCCCTTGGACTACCCATTGAACTACCTGCACCTCTTGTACCTCCCTGCTTCATTTATACCAGAGCTCCCTCATGTGCAGTGAGAGGGAATGGCTGCTATCCTTTCCTTTTTTCTCTGAATACGTACTGATTCTGCTGCCCCTCTTGCATTTTCTGGGTATTGTTGTGTACAGGATTTTGGAGCTTTTGGAAAGGAGGTCTGTAAGGGTTGTATAGGATGGTTAAACAATTCTCTAGAAGCTGAAACCTTCAGGAACTCAAATCTTCTGCCTTTTAAAGCATACTAGAAGATAAGTATATTAATTGATAGAAACTTTGGCTCACAATTATAGCTGTTCCTTTGTTTTGTTAGCATGCCAGAGCACTTTGAGGTCATTGCATTGCTTCAGGCCTAGTGATGGAAAAAATGCACTAATCGATAGCAAGCCACCAACTTCTAGGCTGGAAGTTAACTGTGTTTTATGTGAAGTAGTGCTTTCCCTGACTTTGGTGTAGGACGTAGTTTATGTTAGGAAAAAGTAGATCAGGAGGCTAAAATTGTGTTTTGTAATAAAGGAGGGAGTCCTGTCTGCATAAACTGCTCCTCTTTTTCCAACTCCCAACTGTTCTCATGTTATATCCATTGTGGATCTGGGCAATCTGAGCTGTGAGATAAACATAGTTAATATTATTGCTTATCGCTGGGTTTCAGTAACTTCAGGCACATGATGAAGCAAGAGCGCTTCACAATTTGGTCAGTCTAATTCGTATAGAAAAGTACAGGATCTGTTCCATGTGGTTTAGAAAGCAAATGTGTTCATTGCTGGTCTGTTGCATACAAGGTTCCATGTTACACATTAACATCTGAAGGGAGATGATCCATTTACTCTGTTAGAGATTTGGGGTGTTTGTTTTCACATGTGTAGCAGCTGTAGCTGGGCACAATGAATATTCATTTGTTTTAGGGGGCTGGTTCAGCTAGGCAGCATGGACCTTGTTGCATGAAGTATGAGGTGCCTCTTAAGCCAGCTTAGCAGCCACGAGCTGTTTTCTAGGTATCTGTATTTTGCATTAGGTATCTACAACTTCTAGATAAGCTGCTGGTGTCTTTGAAAGCGGGCTGCGAATGTCAGTTTTGCACTGCTCAGTGCTATTTTAATGTTTATGTAGTAAACAGAGCTGGAACAAAAATTACACAAATTACTGGAACCTTGCTAAAATGACTTTGACTTTTAACCCAGAAATGCATATACAATGAAATGCTGGGAATACTTTGGACAACTAGATGATATTTTTGGATATTCTGAAAACAAACCAACTTGTGTCTAATTACTGGGATTATGATGGGCTGTGATTTGAACTTGTGATGGAGCCAGGGATGCAAACAGGAGCATGCTTGACAGAATGCCAAGAAGACAGTGCGTTATGAAAAGGGGAAGAGGAGCCATGGCTGTTCCACGAGCACGTTTCTGGCTTCCAGAGTGAAAAGCACCTTTGCTTGTTTGTTGAATGGCAGTTATGACGACAACTTCTGTTACAACATAGTAGCTATTTTAAATTCTTTTCACTTGTTAAGTTCTCTAAGTAGTGGTTCTCATTGAGAGTAACAATCTCTCAGACTTTCTGAGCTACCCAGCAGCTATGCCTGATTTGAGCAACTCCTTTGAGGAAACAACAGACCCTGTTCTCTGAGAAGATGCATTGGGGTGTGAGCTGATGTCTGCAGGGAAACCGTAGAGTTGTGCTGGGCCCCACAGAGAAAGGTTAGTGACAGGGTGACTGACAGAACTGTAATTCTCCCCCACCTGATCTCAGACAGCCATGCTTCTATGGTGTATCATCACTCACCTTATTTGCTGTTGTAGCTTTATGCTTCCACTGAGGCTGGAACCAGTCAAGAAAAAAACTTCCTGCCCCGGTTCCTTCCAAAAGAGCTGAAAACCGTCTGTTTCCTGCTACTGGGCTGTGAGGGTGCTGTAGGACTGTTTGGGTTGGACTTTCTGAGCAACCACTTTCTGTGCTCCCTCTCTCCTAGTGCTTCATACAACCTTGAAATCACAGCTGCTGTTTCAGAAGGGTAGATGTTTGTGAGAAGACTTGTCTATTGACAAGCAGCTAGATTAAGAAGGGATGTTGGAAATACTGTGGTTTGCTTAAAAAAAAAAAAAGTCATCTAATCCCACTGTGCTGCCAGTGATGCTGAAACCCATGCTAATATGGGCTATGAGCTGTTCATAATGGAAATGTGTTGGCTTCCAAGCCCATTGCAGACCATACAGAGCTTCAGAGCAGATTAGTGCTATAGGATCCATCACTGTGCAGTAGATGCTGGATGGATTACCCTGAGTGATGTCATTCTATCTGCAAAAGTACTGGGTTTAGACACTTCATTGTGGCAAAGCAGTAAAATACAGCATCTGCCAGTAAAGTACGGTGAAGTTGGTTAATGTATAAATACAGTCAGATTCAGCTATGTAAAGGAATACTCAAGGCAAAGTTCCACTTAAACTGCAAGACTTCTCTGCACCAAGAGGCTGATAAAGGTCTGGGGTTTAGCACCTGCTGCACAGCTTAGAGCCTTAGAATACATGTAAAAGTGACTTGTAGGAATACCTGTAAGCCAACATGTAGGGCATGATGCAGAGATGACTCTGAATGCGGTTGCTTAGCTTGTGGCTGTTAAAGAATGAATAAATATGTGACGAGGTGGGCCTTAAAAATCTGTTCTTTCTTCCCTGTTCTGGGGGACACAGCTAAACTGCATTGGCTTGGTGTTGATCTAACCTTTCCAAGACCTCTGAGTCTGTCCTCATAGCAGCTTCTTGCCAGGTTGCTGCTTGTGCCCAGCTTCTTTGACAGACATCTCTGCCTGCCTGCACAGCCTTTTATCTCAGCTGTTGTTAGCTAGCACTTAGCTGCAGCTAAGTGCATTAATCTTTTTTTGACTGTTGCTATGTGGGGTTTCTACCTCCTGTCAGAAGACCTAGTAGGGTTGCCACACTTCTTCCAGCATACAGCGTAGGCAGAACAGACTGATCTAGCTTACAGTGCCACTTCTGTCCTTAGGTGAGAAAATTGAAGTCTCTGGCTGCAGGATTAAATGCTTCAGGCAGTGTAGGTGAATTGAGGCAAATTACTAGCTGGAATAGAAAAATTGCATAGATATGTTTAAGGGCATGATGCTGCAGGATAATCAGTGCTCTGCTTTCTGCCCCTCCCCAGTTCTTGCATATACACCTTCTCTCTTTTCACAGCTTCCTTTTCTCTTTTCTTGTCCTCTTT
>NW_008825306.1:2546877-2553809 GCF_000699105.1 Pygoscelis adeliae
TATCTTAAAATAGCTTCTCTAGCTTCAGAGCTGTGTAGAAGGACTAGTATAGGTTTGATCTCTACAGGGCCTGCTGCTGGCTCTTCTGTTTTAGACATTTTGGTGATTGCTTATGGAAAGATACCATTTCCCATAGTACTATATAACAGTACATATGAATTATATTTAATACATAGATATCAGTACTATTAGACAGTCAGGATTGATGAATCTCATAACTGTTTTATCATCCGCCTCTTTTTCTTTTTTTCTTTCTGCAATACTTTGTGCTTCAAACTGTAGTAACTTGTTCTTGAAGGGATAGGTGCCTGTGTGCCTGGGTTCCCTCTGCTCTGAAACAAGGAATGCTTGTGGTTGCTAATTCTAATTTGGACTTGTCCTTTTAGTTAAGAAGGAAGAGTGCAGAGAACTTGGAAAATCTTTTCCTCTCTTCTGTGGTGGTGGCCCGTGTAACTTCTTTCCTTGCTCTAACCGGCAGTGCTCTCCTCCTGTTCTGTGGTGTTTGTGTTGGAGGATCTGCTGCTGCTGTCACCATTTTGTTTCCTCATCTGTGCTAGGATGCCACTGCTTGTCCTTCTGTCTCGCAACGCTCATGGTTGGTTTTTTTCCCCCCCCTTATTCTTATGTAGTTTTACAGGAAAGTGTTCAAGAATATTTCTCACATTGTCAACAAAGTCTTACTTTGGTGAAATACCTTGCAGTTGAAGACTACAAGTTTTAGCAGATGGATGGGAAGTTAAGCTTTTCCTCCCTGAAATGGTGTGTGCTGTGTGACCATTCATTTTAGTTTTTTTCCAGATAGTCACACACACACATGAAAAGCTACCACCACCTTGTGGATTTAACATGAGAGTTTCTCTATAAACAGATGTTTGTTGATTAGTGTTTCTGGAAAATTATGTTTCTTATTATCTTCAGTGTTACTGACTCCTGCTTTACTGGTCACTCAAACACATTTCACCCACACCATTCTTCTATGTAATCTTAACTTCGGCACATATGCCAATATTTTTTTTCCAGAGAGGTGTTTACCTAGACATTTACACCACTGGTGTGTAACCTTAGGTTTTCTACAGGATGCAGAATTGGTAACTTCACAGAAGTGTAGTTCTGTGAGTGTCTCAAGCAACCTGCAATGAAGATGATGTATAAAACATAGACATAATAGTTATGAGCACACTGGAAAGTTGGAAGAAGAATTCTTAGGTGTTCGCTCACTGTCACGCATTTGTGCTTCAGCACGAGAGGTTTAACTTTTAAGTGGCTTTTCTTCTTGGTTGCCAGAGTACAGTACTGTCCTGAATCTTCAAAAACTAAGAAAGAATGGTTCTGATAAATGTGGTGCATCTTAATAAATTTTGACTCTCTCACAATGTTAAAAAAAAAAAAAAGAAGGAAAAAAGATCACTTCAAACTGTTTTACTGTAATGGGCTTAACCTTGGTCTTATTTTTTAATATTTACGTGCTTTTTTTTCAGCTGCAGAATTTGGCCACCACCTCAAAGAAACTCATCATTAATATAATATATAGCATACTAGAGACAATGAGCTAGCGGGCTTATTTCACAATTCCAAACTGCCACCTGGTGCTAAAATCTATAGCATCTTTCCTTGATGCTGAAGTGTCCATCTACCCCAGCACCTGCCACATTTCACTGAAGTAATTGTTTGAAAATTGAAGGTTACCCACTGTCCTGTGAAAGTTGGTGGAGACTTGTTCCAAAATGAGCAGCTTTTCCCCTTCCTGAAATAAATTTCGGGGTTATAAAACTGTGTCCAAAGTGGTCACAAGCCTGTGCTGGATTATGAATCGCATTGTCACTTATGGTGTGCCTGAGCTTTTGTTTGGCTAATATGGACAAAGGAGTCTGCTTCACATGATGTAAGAAGTGTTTGCCCTAAGAAGAACAGAGGTCCTCTTGAACCAATTAGGCAAAAATAACAGCTGGGCTACCCACTAATAAGGAAGGTGCTGCTAAACCTCTTTTCATTGTGAGAAGAAATAAATCTTTTAAGGCTTACTCCCTTGCATTTTTATAGAGAGCAATTCTTTGAAAAATTCAGCAATCCAGCTGGGTGATATGTGCAGGAAGACTGTGAAGAAGATAAAGAAACTTTTAAAAATAAAAAATGGTATTATAGCTGTTAGATTTGGCAATTATAAATGTTTCATTGAAGATTTCAGTATTTAGAGGAAGTTTTACTGTTTAAATTGTTAAGAACATGGAGTTTGGGGTTAGCACAACAGGCAGTCTCCCACAAGTTCCTTGTAGCCTGTTCTGCAAGAGGACATTCCTTCCTGGAGCAAATCTCTTCTGATATCTTCTTAAATAAAGGCAGCCGACATATATTTTTAGTAACTCTGAGAGAAAAGCAGGAAGATTTGGAATATGGAGGTTACAGACGATCAGGACTGGTAATGCTAACTTTTTAGCCTTACCTTTTCTGCGGAAATATCCACATACTGGTCAAGCAGCTAGTTAGGTAGGGAGTGCACTGATGTTGTCCTGACAGATTGGCTCTTCCTGAGGAAAATCTGTAATGCCCAGTGGGGGATGATTCGGAGGTGGTCAGACACAAAGGAAGGAAGGAATATCTAGAATTTCTGGGTGGGTGCTATATACTGTGATTTACTGAATATTGTATATGTTAGTGGCAAACGGTGACTAGAGCTATCTTTGTTACCATCCAGTAAGACACAACTTCCACATGACTTCATCCTAGATCTGTGGAGGAGAAGAGTTAAGGACCAGAGCAAGTTTGAGAGCACTTCTGTGCATCTGAGACGTGTTCTGTTAGTACCCCAGATTATTTCGGGGAAAAGGACAGATTTTTTTCATGGTCCTTATCACCCAGATTTTTTGTTTGTTTGAGTTTATTGGGTATGGCCCCCTTTCAATAGCTTTTTGCTATTAATACCTGAACATAAGTAATTTTCTTATACAATAGAATTACAGAAGATTTGATGCCTGAATAAACAGTTAATTGAGCTGAACACTTAACATTTCAACATTAAGTTAGCTAATCTTTCAAAGGTATGTACTCTTCTGAGGTGCTATGAGGTGTGAGTAGACGACTCTCTTGAGTAGAAGACAAACAAAAATATTGCTATTTTCCCAGATGCTACTACTATGTACCTATTCTGTGGAGATACTGCTGCTCTATTTTTCATTCAAACCAGTGGACTATGGGAAAACAAGCAGGCAAGTCACAGATGAACTCAATGGCACAATTATTCTGATATTTGTGGTTTTCCTCTATCAAACCCTCAAGATCATTTGAATATTGTTAGGAACGTCTGTTTTTGTAAATTTATTGTAGCTGAGCCGTCCTTAGAAATAAAAATTAAAGAACAAATTTTAAATCATTGGCTGCTGTCCTAATGTCCTGGCTACTGTTACTTTGGTCAGCGGGTGGCCTGGTCAGCCTTTCCAAAGCCAATTTTCATTTTAAGATATTTTTAATTCTTTGAAATAGGCAAAGCCTTTGGAAAACGAGGGAGCAGCCCGTTTGTGCTTGTGTAGATGAAGGCTTATATGTGCAACAAAGTAGCTGTAGAGTTTTTATATTCTGTTTGCAGTAATAGTAAACAGAGCATCTAAAATAACCACTTGCACATTGCAACAAACACATCATCATTTGCTTAAAAAGAGTTATAATTACAGTTGACGAAGCATGGACACCATAAAAAATGCATTAGTTTGGCTTGACACATTAATTACCTGTTTTTGCAGATGTTTTTATATATTGTTGTGTGAACAGTTTACAAAATAATTACAGGAAAGTCATATGGAAAATAAACTAAGTGGGTGGTTTCTCGCCTTAATATTTTCATTCATGTGAATCTGTGTGAGGCACAGCTGCTCCGTAGCGAATGCAGAGGGAGTGAGAGGGAGAGAGATGGGGAATCTTGAGGGGTTTTTATTCTAAGGTCTCTATGATCAGCCTTGCTACACTTTTATATCTTGCTTTAGCAGTGTAGTTTTTAAACATGTAAAATGACATTGCTGATTTAATCCCAGTGATCAGGAGGGGGGAGAAGCTTTGATCCTGATCAGATGAAACGTAAATCTTTTAGTATCTAGGAAAATAAATGAAAAATCAATATTATTTTAAGCATGATGATCTTTTATGAGCAGTTGTAAAGATTCATCAAAGGCTTTGACACAGTTTAAACATTTCCTGTTTGCTGCCATTTAAAGAAAAATGCCTTTCAAGTTATAAATTGTAATTAAAGAGAGATACCTCTTTAGATTATTGTGGGCTAACCACAGAATGGAAATAGGAGCTCAGTATGTTCACACTGTTTAAATCAAAAGGTTTTAACTAGGAATAAATTAGTGGATTCTTTTAAGAGTACACATTTTGTGTAACTAAAAACACTATCCCATAACAAAATGCAATATTGCTTTTAAAAAAAAATGCATAGTCTGCATCACAGCTTTAACATCTGTCAAATATAAGGATTTGTTCTAGTACTGTGTTTTAGTGATTTATTAGGTTTTATGTGAAGAGTTCTATGACCTGAAATTTGGTAGAAATGCTAAAGATTATTTTTAGTTTAATGGTGTCTTTATTGTTACTCATCACCTTGTGTTTAAGACTTTTTAAGTAACTTTTTTTTTTGGCATTCCTATCCTGTGTTTCTTTACAGATTTTTGTGAGATGTTAGCTGTTTAAATGGGAAATTGTATTGAAATGTAGCTTTTTACATTTTCTTGGTTAAACTAATATAAAGAATAAAAAGCCCAAATCCTACTTCCATAAATGCAATTGTCAAACATCCACCTGTTACAGTATTCAGAAACCGAACTGTTAATGATCTTATTGACAAATAAGATGCAAGAACTTGTTGAGTAAATGTTGTTTTGTGAACCCACACCCTGTTTTACGGCTGAAGATTTTAATGAGTGAACAGTTTGCAAATGTTATTTAACAAATTACTCAGGAAGGAAAAGTAGAAGGAAAACTGAAATTAATGTCTTGTGAAAGTAGGGGGAACAAAGACAGCTCTAAGGGGACATCCTAGCTTGTTTGCATTAATTACTGTAAAATTACCGAAGCATTGAAAAAAGGCAATAAACATCCCAACTAAATACACATAACTAACAATTAAGCAGTAAGCTTGACTTTTATGATAGCCTTAGACACTAACCTAGCAGTTTTCTACCAGTCTGCTTGAAGAAAACGCTGGCTGAAGAGTTTATTGTTGCTGTGTAGATGACTTATTTTACCTGAGCAACTACCACTTTGTGTGTCTAAGAGAATGTGGGTGATCACCAGTGGATCGGCACAAGAAAGTTTTATGGTGCCGTAAGATTAAATGTAGAGATGAAAGCAAAAGCGTTAGTCATGTTTTAAGAAATTGCAACACACATTTATAAAGTACTGTGTATCTGTTCTCTTCTGATAAAGCCAAATCTAGATTCAAACAATTGTGGTGGTGGTTTTTTTTTTTTTAATCCTAGATGGGAATAAGGCTGGCAGTCTCATCTAGGGGAATTTGCCCAGATGAGTCCTAGCAAGTGGAGGCTGATATTAGAGGTGCTGGACTTGGTACAAAGTCCCCTCTGTCTTTAGAATGAGAGAAATTACTGAGAAAGTATTACATATCCATGATATTGTATGCTGAAAGTGCACTGAATTTCTGACTGTCCAGCTTCTTCCCAAACCAAGTGTAGTCCAAGGTGTTTGCAGAGCAGGGCTGTGTGTCTCTGTCCAAGGAGGTGACAATCACTTTTCTCTCCTGCTGTGAGGTGGATAATAAGATTTACAATAGATCACTTACAGCAGAGCTTGGAGTAGATTGTAAGTCTCTTCTACTTATTCTTGATGGAGTCTGTGTGATGGTACTGTGTGTTTAGGTAGTTTGTAGTCATAATATGAAAGGCAGGGCAAGTCTTTATTTTAACAGGGTCAAAATGACTAGTAGTAGGCCATGGCGACATAAAGTGGAAAAGAGTCTCTGCCTTCTTCATTCTCTGAGTCTAAGGATTGTTAAAAGCAAGAGCAATGATTCATTCCCTCTTGCATGGGGTGGGGGGAAAACAGCAGCTCTGAGAGCCTGCAGCAGAGGAACTCTCCACGAACTTTCTGAAGAGACCTCGTACTTAGTTTTTCATTATTATCTGCCATCTTGAAAGTGTTTTGGGAAAATTAAACAGTCAGACAACCTGCTCCTCCTCCTTTATTAGGGAGTCAGTGTTAAAGCTAGCCAGATCTAGCTGACTGAAGGATCAAGGCAATTCCTTCTGCCTCAAGCTGCTGGAGAGACCTGGCTGCAGCTTACCCCTTCTTACCCCTTCTTACCCCAGTAGTTGCTTTGAGTGCAAATTTCTGAGGGACTTGCATGTGCATACATGTACTCTGTATGGACATGGATGACCACAAACAGATTGACACAGGCAGAAGGATGCTGCCTTTAGAGACACCTACATAACCACAGACAGCATGAACAGACCAACCTCTTTTGAACTATTGCTGGTCAGGGAAAGACCTGCTTTTCAGGTCTCTCTGGTAGCTGCCCCCCAGCTCCATGATCCAGTTCTCAGATATTTTGTCTGACTTGCCTGCTTATCTGGCTTGAAGTTTGTTGGTGTATCTTATGCGCAGAGAATAATGAGCACACTCATGCAGAAAATAGTGAGGAGTAGAGTTTTATAAGACGGTAAGACAGACGGTGGTGGTCAGGTACAGGGCTCAGTCAGACAAGCGTATTGACCAGTAGCCTGTTACATACAATCAGCCTACGCAGAATCATAGAATCATTAAGGTTGGAAAAGACCTCTAAGATCATAGAGTCCAACCATCAACCCAACACCACCATGCCCACTAAACCATGTGCCTAAGCACCTCTTCTACACGTCTTTTAAATACTTCCAGGGATGGTGACTCAACCACTTCCCTGGGCAGCCTTTTCCAATGTTTAGCCA
>NW_008825306.1:2554335-2568816 GCF_000699105.1 Pygoscelis adeliae
AAGTGCAGGACCCGGCACTTGGCCTTGTTGAATCTCATACAGTTGGCCTCGGCCCATCGATCCAGCCTGTCCAGGTCCCTCTGCAGAGCCTTCCTACCCTCGAGCAGATCAACACTGCCGCCCAACTTGGTGTCGTCTGCAAACTTATGGAGGGTGCACTCGATCCCTTCGTCCAGATCATTGATAAAGATATTGAACAAGACCGGTCCCAAAACTGAGCCCTGGGGAACACCGCTCGTCACTGGCCGCCAACTGGATTGAACTCCATTCACCACAACTCTCTGGGCCTGGCCGTCCAGCCAGTTTTTTACCCAGTGCAGAGTACGCCTGTCTAAGCAGTGAGCCGCCAGCTTCTCTAGGAGAATGCTGTGGGAGACGGTGTCAAAGGCCTTACTGAAGTCCAGGTAGACCAATTCCCATCTCTGTTTTTCATGCTTGTGCGCCCCCTTCCACCTTGGCCCCTCCCTTTCCTCACCTTTAATCCTGCCCCTAAACATCTCACAACATCTTACACGTTGCCACAATCCCCCCTGAAAACTTCCCACAGTAAGTTTTGCATGCAAGCCTTTACAGAGTAAGTTCTTCCTCAGACATCCCGTAGTAAGTTTGCTCTTTTTTATGAGACTCATTCTTGATAACCCACAATAATCCTCTTTTTTCTTTTCTTATCAGTTACCAAGTTTCTGGTTGAACTTCTTCAAGGTTACACTCAGAGGTTCCTTTCATGGCCTATTTTTCAGTGTCTTATGAGTTCTAGTCTTTGTTACTGTCCCTGTTATCTGCTGTTTGTTAGGGTTTGTGTATTTGCGTGTTTAATTTATTACCTTTCCTGTTCCTTGCCTTGTCTTTCATGTTGAGTAGCTGTTAGGCAGATATACTTGCAGTTCCTTGCCTCGTTTGAGCATCGGTTTGCGAGAGGTGCTGGCTTGCACCTGTTGGTGCAGAAGCCCGTCACAGCCAAGGCTGTGTTTCTGCAAGTCTTGGATGGCCTCATTTATGGCTGGAAGAGACTGTCAGGGCCATATGAAGTTTCTGCTATTGCTCTGACTTCTGGGACAGTTGTCTGTAACTATTTTTCAGCATAGTAATCTCAATTCTCTGTTACAACAATTGTGGCTCACAATTTTTTTATCCTTGCTTGGTGGTTGAACGATTGGGTGTTGTCATCACAAATTAAGTCTGTTATAACATACTGCTCATGATGTGAATGCCTAAACATAAACTGTAAGTTTTAGAGTGAATACAGAATTTGTGCTGTATCACAGTATTCTCACCTCTTGCAAGAGTTTGGATAGATTAGATATAACACAAAGGTTGTTCAACCATCTGGAAAGTGAAGTAGTTGGTGCAAGCGCTTCTTCATTTCTTCCTGTGTCACCCCAAGCCAACAGGCAAGGAGCAGGTAGCATTGGAAAGTTGTGAGCAAGAGTTCTTAGTGTCTCTCATGTTGCCTTTTGGCTATTGATAGCATTTCTGACTTTCTTTTATCCTTAGAAAAGCCCATATTAGAAACATGGGGAAAAAACAAGTTGCTTTTTTTTATTGTAAATGTCTTATCGTGTCTTCCCTAATTGAGTTTTTTTGGGGGTACAACATTCAGATCAGTCATTTGTTTCAGTTCTTACCTATGTTACCATAGGAACATATACCAGCTCACAGAAAAATGAGGTAAGGCTTTTTATTTACCTTAGTCTATAGCAAGGCTTAAATTGTTATTTTTGTAGAACTCTGAGCTCATAGTACTTGCTTTTTATAAGATGCATATCTGTAGGTTTGAGTATGAATAACCCAAAGGAAATCAAAAAGGTAGAATCAAAGCAGTTGTGCTTTGATTACTTAGTACCTCTCTCTCTATAGAAAAAATACCTTTCTTTTTCTCCATTGAGGTGAGTCAAGTCCAACTCGTCGAGAAGCAGTGAAAAGGAAGACTGCAGAATACCTTATGCGTGCAGAAAAAATTTCCAGTCTCTACCATAAATCCTCTGAAGATGCATCTGTTTCTATGGTAAGCTTTAATTTATTTTTTTCTGAACCAGAATTTAGTATAATTAAATTGTTCTGTCTTTTAGCAAAGCATATTCAAGCTTGAGGTTCAAAAACTGCCTAGACTTCTCTCTTTCAGGAGGCCTGAGGAGTATTTTGATGTTACATTTCTGTTAAGTTGCTGTTCTTTTCTGATTCTTGTTGGTTGCATTTCATAGCATTACAAGGGGTGCTTGATTTAATCCAGGCCTGTTTGTTCGCATGCTTTCCTTCTACTCTGCAGTTAATGATGTAAACATTATTAATCATGCTAAAGAATTTAAAGGTAAGGCAAAAAAACCCACCAGAACGTAACATTTCTTTTGACTTTCCCATGAGAATATTGCTTGGTCCTGTAGGGAGCAGAAAGGCTGTTGGTTTCTTTAGCCTAGCGTGTAATGGTGTATCAGAAGTGAGTCAAGCACATGGTGGGGGGATGGGAGATGAATTTCCCACAAAGTACTTAATTGAGCAAATGTTCTTCCCGATCCCTTCAGATGTCTCTCTTGGATGTGCTTCAGTGATCAGTTGCTGCTTGATTTTTGAGGAGTTTCTGTAGTAATTCCCACCTTCTTAAGCAGCAACACCCTTATCTGTACTTGTACAAAAGACAAACAAAGCTTATTCCAAGGCACCCTCAATAAATCTCTACTTTGCCCTTCCCCAACTAATTCCTTTGGGACTTACCTGTTCTTACTTCAGACTTTTACTGTGGTCATGCTAAACTGTGTGTGATTGTCAATGACCGCCCTATTGCAGTAAATATAAAAGTTACCAACTTCCTATCTCTCTACATTTATATCAAGTGGGGACAAAAGGGGCAGAAGATTATTGCTGCTTATTTTGCACAGATCTAAAAATGCTTTAAGGAGACCACTGCTGCAAAAATAGGAAGCCTTATAAAATCCGACTGCCTAATAACTAAGTGAAAAAAGCAAAACCACTGATTTTGAAGGGTAGCTTTTTTTATGTTGAGAGCCCACAAGTACAATTTTGAGGATGTTCCAAATGGGATATATTTTGTGAGGTTTGGAGTCTTGCTGCTCCTATGAATTGTACTTTGAACAATTTAGTATTTTGGACTGATAGGAACTCCTACTAGGTAGTCTTTCTTTGGGTCAAACACCCCTGAAAATGGGGAAGAATCTGTGTTGAATGAAAACCTCAGTGTGTTTGGAAACCGCAGAACAAGAAAAAAACCATTAACAACCTATTTTTGCCTTTTTATAAGTTTAAAAACTAATTGTGGTTGGGAAGGAGGAAGAAATAGGTTGCATTTTTGTATGTGAACTTGAGAGGTAAAGTATTTCCTCTTTTATGCTGTACTGAATAAGGTACATGCCTTCTTTGCAGATCCAAAGGAAAGCAGGATTAATCGGGTAAGACAAGAAAAAAAAAAGTAGTGAGAATAGAATACCATTATTCTTCTGTGTTGAAACTCAAAATTGACAGGTTACGGCAAATCTGACTTTGCACAAGGAAAATGTTGCACCTGGCTCATTCTCCTTTTTACAAAAAAAGCCCTGTTTCCATGATTTGGCTTTGTTTTACCTAACTCTGTATGTGTATTTTAATATCTTTTATTTGCTGCTCTTCGTAATGCATAAACTTGACTTTTATCTTGAGAGTTTTGGAATTTGCTGGCATCAAGGGCAGATGGTGCTGATGGGTCATGATGGTTGTCGTGAGGATCAGCTTGTCTCCAAGTTGATAGCTGAAAGTTCATCGGGAGGAGGACTTATCTCCCAAAGTTATTGTAAGGGTGGTGGTAGGAACCACTAAGAATTGGCATGCTCTGTGCTCTGGCTTAGTGTCTTAAGGAAAGTGGGGAATGTGACTCTTCCTGCACGTTGGTTGCTGAGCAGACTTGAATTCTTGCACCTTAGTTACTGCTTATCCTTTTTACTGCCCAAGATAGTTTACATTGGCGTTTGCGTGAATTATTCCACCCCATGCAGACAGTGGGGTGGAATGACCTGCATCTATAAACGGTGTGATTCTTGGGAGCTACTAGTAGAAACATGCAGATACTTTGTGTCCTTCTCCTAAAGAAATTAAGTCTACAGTGCACAAGGTTAGTGTGTATGCCTCCTTGCACCATCACTTCACACCAACTTGATGTTTCTTTAACTGCTGTTTACATGCCTTTGGTCATGCTGGGGCAAGCCTGGTCTGTAACCACTAGCATCTCCTACTGCTGTAGGTCCTGCTGACTGATACCATCCCTTGTTCAAATGCGAATGTTTAAGTAACACTGCACAATGCCTTCTTTGCTTACATGAATCCGTAAAGAGGTCTCTCATCACTTCTGTGCAGGAGGGACACTGAAATCTTTGAGAGGAATCACTGCGTTAGTATACTTAGGAAGCCTTTCCTAGAAGCATGACCAAGTGCTGTTACACTTGTTAGCCCAGCACAGCTTGAACCGTTTAACTGAAATTGGTTTGCAAGAAAATGGTGGACAAATACTGTACCCTAGCATTACCTGTGCCTATATTACAATGGGCAGAGTGCAGTTTGGTTATGGGAAGCATAGTTCAGTGCAGGGAACTTCATGGGCAGTGGGGGTGCTGAGATCGTTTGCACTTTGGAGGAAGAGGTCTGACTAGTAGTAAGCAAGCATCGGCATTTGAGGCAAAGTGTTCTTGTTTGTGACCTGATGTTACAAGGCAGAACTGCTTTGTCACCCATGTCTGGTGTAGATAGCTTTGTGTTTCCTATTGTGCCCTTACAAGGAGCAACCACAGTGATCAGCATCAAAACTAGGCTCACCTGGCCTTCTTAGACATGAAATTTTACTTCTTTCTCATCCACCAGGCCAGAGAAATGTCCAGCAAGGGAAGAGGTAAGCTCAGAAGTGCATGTTCAATTATTGTCCTGCACCCCTCAGCCTCTCACATCTCCAAAAAGCTCAGGCTGCCAGCTGTGTGCTGAACCATGTGCAGCAGTCTCAAAAGACTATGCCTGCTAAATGCACCCCAAGCCATCCATTTGCCATATGAACACCATGTGACGGTAAAGCATGGCGGCTTTTCTCTGGTGACCTGGGACAGAGGGAAGCGAGCTATTCTTCTGCGGCCCAAAATGCCAGGCTCTTGCCTCTTCGAAGACTAGATTTCACTAGAGGTGAAGGCCTGGCATTTCAGAGCTGAGAAGCAAAAATTATCTTTGATGCCATGGAAACCAAACAAAGAACAATAGTAGTTTGTTACTTTACTTGCCTCAACAAAGAGCCAAGAGTGTAGCCCTCAAGGATAGCATCCTTAGCAACCACCCTGCTGCTGGCAAGTCTGAGTGGTGAAGAGAGGAGCACAAGAGGAGGTATTTGGAGAACCCTTGGCACTGTTAAAAAAAGGTTGTTGGTATAGGGCTTAAGGATGGATAGAAGATTTCTTAAGGCTGAAAAGAAGCACAGGGAACTGACGCAACTGTGACTGACTGTGAACTGTGGGGAGCTCACTTGACAGGGTCTTGTAAACATTGAGAAAAGCCTTACTATGACCTGTAGGAGCGGGAAATGTGGAGACAGCCTCTGGAGGTTGTAAACAGGCATGCAGACCTTCTGGAAAAACAAGCTGCAGCAAACGCTGTCCTTCTCTTCCTCCGCTGGCACAGCACAGCAGCCTCAAGGGCCTTCTCGACAACAAATGCTCAAGAATGCTGTGTGACGGCAGCAGCAGGCCATTTTGCAGAGTCTCAAGCTGTATTTTCTCCTCTGCCCCTTTGTAAGTAGCAGCTCTGGTGAGCCACCTCCAAGCCTGAGTGGGAGCTGCAGCAACAGCCTTTGAATCACACTGGATTGACTGTCAGAAAGCTGCAGTCTTACATAGCTGTCAGCTGTGAGGCCCAGCACAGCTACATGTACAGGCTGTGTGTCCGTTTTAACTTTGTTGGTATTTTTATAATGTGTATTTTTTTCACTCGTTGAAATTATTTCTGGTTCTACTTATGCCCAATTTTTGATATTTAGAATTGTCTCTTTTTTGCACTGTTATAAAAGTTGTTGCCTTTTAAAATGTCAATTATTTTTTATTTTCAAAGCAATTTAGTAACAAGAGTTACATGCAAGTCTGATGCCCAAACAGGAAAAGCAGTCTTCAGTCTTTGCAGTTTTCATAGGGTATCTTACTTCTAAAATTCTCATTAAATGTGCATGAAAATTACACGAAGTGTAAAGAAAATACACTGCTGTAGTTCTGTGAGATGTAAATTTAACATAAAATAAGAAATTTGGTCTCAAGGCTTCCACGACCACATTCAGTATTCCTGTCTGCTGCTGGTTCCAGATGTGCATGACCCCAGATGTGTCCCAGCTTCAGGGAAGATGCAATCCCAAATTGGTGATCACTGGGGACCTTCTGAAGCCCACCATAGCTCTGTCCATGTTCAGATGCGTGCAGAGATGCAACCTTGTTTTCCCATGGTGCGAGGTGAGGAAGGGGCCAGGATGTTCTGCCAGGCCAGGAGAGCTGGAAGCTCTTTGACACCCATGGTGTGGAGTCTCACACCTCAGGCCAGCAGTATCTGCTTCAAAACAAGGCATCTCCTTGCTGCAGTCGAGGGTCTGGCCATGCTACAGGGGGATGGTTACTGAAGTCATCAGACACAGACCTCTGAATGGTGAGGGGTGATCACGTTTTGATGTGTAGCTCTGCACTGGTGTTGGTGAAAATGCTCTTTTTTATCCTGAGGTTCTGTGGTGACTACTGTCAAAGGTGGCAGCATGAGCAGTAGAATCATTTCCTATCAAATGGTGTTTGTGTCAGCAGGCTAGGGATAGTGCTCTTGCCTTAAATGAGGTTAACATGAGAGGCTCTTCCTCTTGCTTGGCTGGTGGTGTACTTCTCTTTCTCCCCGTGCTCTTAAAACTGCTGGCAGTGATGCCAAAGCTGAGGCAATTGCTATTGCCATATTTTGTTGTGTAGCTTGCAAAACTAGAGCCTTCTGAAGGCAAGTGGTGGCCGCAAGCTGCTGGGTCTTTGCAGAGGCCAGCATCACAATCAGCATCATCCTTTTCCACTTGAAATTAGCATATGCTAGCCAAAAGGTGATGGTGGGAAAGGAACTGGTGACACTGATCCCAAGTCAGATAACTCCAGCTGTGCAGCTCAGTGTAGTCTGGAAATAGTTTCAAAACACACAGGGCCTAGCCACAGGAGAGAAGGTACTGGGTTACCTGAGCAACATGCTGAGCATTTGGAGAGGCTGCTGAAGGCCTTCTGCAGGCAGAGGTAGCCTGCCACTTTCTTTAGTATATAAATGCCTTATTTCTAAAGGCAAATGAAGCCTTTGAGTTTTTGTTACTCTCCTTCCTGGTTTGTTTTTTTTTTTTGTTCCTCTATTTTTGATGAGAGCTCTGTTTTTTATTTTTCTTATCGCTGGCTAGATGCTGAGCTTGGACTTTTACTCTATTCAGAGGAGCAGGCGGCTTCATAGAACGCTTAATTGCTGTAGTTCTGGGAATTGGGTATTTAGAGTTTGCTTCCGGCTTGCTTCACAACAGAATGTGATGCCTCCTCATCACTGGGCTCCACTATTAGACTTTGCAACAGTGAAACCAAAGTACTGTAAAGAGCAAAAAATAACCTGAAACTGATAAAAACGGAGAAGCTACTGGGAGCTGTGGAGATGTGGATGTGATTATTAATCATTTTAAGGTAAGAAATGACTGTAGAATGCGTATATGGAAAACGATGCGTGTACACAGTATTACTGACTGTGCCACCATTGGTGATATTTTATAGAAGGACCCAAAAATATGTACTGGTTTTTTTTGGCTCTTCAGACATGATGGGTGCAGAAGTCTGATTCTATAGCATTATTAGACAACTATTAACTTCTGTAGAGATGTATGAATGTAATTCATGGTTGAAATGTTATGCATAAGAGAAAATTTTAAAAGCTTGGTTATGGAGGAATGGTTATAAAATGTAATAGCATGCAGATAGAAGTGGAAATCTTTTATAGTAGTCTAGAGGATTTGGAAATATTTTCTTTCATTGAATGTATTCCTTAGAATGCTTTTGAAGTCTTGTCATGAGTAAACTCTGTGTTAGCACAACTCTCTGTTTCAAAGCAAATATTTCATTATTGCAGAAAAATTGCGCACTCTTAAAATACCACCCAACAAAAGAACTCCCTTGACCTTCCAACAGCTTGCTAGAATATGGAACCTAAATTAGGTGTGGAGAAAGAACTTCATGTAGAGTTTTTTTTTCTTCATACTAAAACCTTTAGTGATTTGTAGAATCTGGGCTGTTTTCTCTTAACTGCTGTTGGCACTCTTGCTCAGCAGTGTTTACATGACAAAATAATTATAAGACCCAGATAGATAAATAAAGATAAATAAGAAACTCTTTTTAACATAGAGCCCAGTAGGTGACCATAAAAGAAAAGCACACTTTTCTCCATGCTTTTTGACTGTGTGTTTTTGAACCTTTCTGTTTAATTTTGCAGGCAATGCTAAAACAAAAGTTGATTTTTTGGGAAAGAATTTGGAAGGAGAGAAGGTGGTTGACTGGCAACATGAAGGGAAACCAGTTTTGGGGAGGGCTTTGGGGAGGTGCTCTGCACTTGGATAGCACAGTAAAGATGTTGGAGGGCAAACACTAGGGAGGAAGCAAATGGAATTACCTAGTTCAGGATCTTCAGTTTTTCTGAGGGCTTCTGATCGTAAAGGAAAATTTCTTGATTTTTCCTGATACGTAAACATTTCATCCACAGCATAATTGCTTACCAGCAGTTTTCCTTTGTGACATATTTGTTAAATATTGCCTGAGGATGCTGACAAATTAGATAAACAGCTTTTGCTTCTTAGAAGCCTAAAAATCAAGGAGTTTCACCTTCCTCTTCCTTTACCTTTATGCAGTAGAAATGTACTTGGGGAGGCCAGGCTATGCTTAAGAAGAGTTTGGCATTCAACAGCTCTGCAAATGAAGTTACCTTATTTGCGAGGAAGAGATCCGGGTCTGTGGTTCTACTAGAAGCTGCATGTTGAATTTTTGGAGGAGGATCTAATAAATTCTCTCAGTTGGGAACTAGAAACTTCTGAAAATGTTTGTTAATGTGCCAGAGGTGTATGTGATGCTTAAGAGGTTGATCTTTGTCCCAGAAGACTTCCAGTTGAAATGTTGTTCCCTCCTTTGACATGCAAGCTTTGGTTTGCCCTAAGAAACTACAAAACGTAGCATGGACAAAAATCTATGTGTATTAACTACTTGAATAGTTAGCACCTGCCAATGCTTTTGCTATGGTGTTAATCTCTAGATTAATGATACGTGGCTAGCTACCTTTTTCTAAGGGAGTTTTAGGAATCATTGCTGTTGTGCACTTTGTTATTAAAATGATTTCATAAAGCTCACCAGAGAACCCTGTTTATAATTCTGTATTTTATGTTCTTCAGACTTAAAAAGCCTCTAATTTGCTTTCTCCTCCTCAGTGATCTCTGAATTATTTTGTATCCAGAATACCTGTAAGGCTTTGATTATTGTGATGGGGTAAGAATTGAGTAATCAATTCCCAGGTTCCATTAAGCATAGAAAGTATAAAAATGCATTATTTTTTCTTTCTAAAATTTTTGTCCTCAATGTTATCTTGATTTTTACTTACTTGCAAGTTGTTGTTGTTGCACCCCCCCGCCCCAACTAAGGACAAACAGAAAACTTCTCCTTTCATCTTCACTCTCTCTGATTTATGATAAATTTAGTTTCCTTTGGCCTGGCATTTGCTGCAGCAGGCAGTCTTCCTTCAAGTACCACCCTGATTGATGTATAATCTTTGATATCTTCCATTAGCCTCCCGGATCACTAAGTTCAAGGCCCTCTTGGAACCTAAGGAGCCCTGCCGAGGAACTGAAGGCCTTCAGAGTCCTTGGGGTGATTGACAAGGTAATTCTTCAGTGTCTCTTCAAGAATTCAGTCATAAATCGACTGCATGCTGACATTTTGTCTTTGAAGCTGTGGATCTTAAGGATATGAAACAAAAGGGGAAAATGACTCAAATGCATCTGCACTTTAAAATAACAAAAGTAGAAGAAAAAAGGCTTTTATCTAAGCAATTCATGTAAGGTCATGCAAAATACATTTGAGCTAAAGGATAAGGTACATGTTTGGTGGCATTCAATAGGATGAGGCCTGTTTTTCAAAAATGAAGTCATGGTTACAATACCGGGGTAACAATGAGTTGATGTGTTTTCAGTTGAATAATCTGGTGGATACTTGAAATATAGAAGGGTAGAAATTCCTGCTTTTGAACTGTCACTTGAAATAGGGGCTGGGGACACACACGACTGTTCTCCTTCCCTGAGAATTTGTAATTGAAATCCCCCTCCAAGACAGAGATTCAGCCATGAAGCCAAGCTTATTTTTGACTCATGCAAATAATGTCTTCCAAAATCCCTGGGTAATACCCCTCTGTAAACAGTAAAGGACCATACAGATTTTTTGCAAGCCTAATTAAGAGACCAGAAGAATTGCTGCATTGTTTTGATAATGCCGATTAGTTATCACCTTACCAAATACTTTTATGATGATGTATTATTCAGCAATGTGGCAGTGGCTAATGCAGACTGTAAAGGCTCATTTCCTTTTTGCTGCGCCAGTTCCCTTGTGGCTTTTGATAGTTCCTTACGTAGTCCCTGGTCTGTGCATGATGTACTGATGCATGGACAATTTACGCATTTGTAACGTGCATCAGAAAGCCTGTAGCTGGTCTCTTAAGGTCTGTATTTTTTGGTTTCTTTTTCTTGTTGGATTGAACCTAGCTATGGGGACTGATTTTTGTTTTTCTTTGCCTGTTTTGTTGTAATTATGTGCATAAGTTGATAACTTCTCCTCAGAGGGCTATATACATTAGGTATTATGGTTGTTTTTATAGCACACAAAGTTTTCTCAGCTCTGACTTCATATTCATTGTATCTTCTTTCCTCAGTTGTAAGTACAGAATTTAGCCTGTGTTCCACTCTGTATACGTATCAGAGAGACAGGTTGGAAAGAGCACCTATCTGTTGGATTAGTAGTCACTAACTAAATTAGTAGCCACTAAATGGATGCAGTAGGCATGGATTTCGTGAATTAGTCTGACAATGTGAGACTGCAGAAGTGTTGGAAATGAACCAAGAAAGACCTTTTTGATATCTTCGTTCTTGTATAAGAGTAATGAACAGCGACTGGAGAAGATGCTTGATCAGAATGAAGCTTTTGGAGTCCTTGGTGTTATCAGATCTCCTAGATCTCTCTGAGCCCAGCTCTAGTAAGTGTCCCAGGTGCGAGCTGAACGTGTCCAGATCTTTGAGGCAGAGCTGGGAAGAATCAGGGTTCTGGTGATGACAAAAATACAAGATCTTAGTGTTGGAGATGTGCGTGAGGAGTAACAGGCTCGTGTATACAGCTGGTATGCTCATGTGTAAACAATATTATAGGGGTCAGAGTTAATGTTTAATTATTATATGAAAAAGGGAGCAATGTTCTTTCAGGTGTCTCTGTACGCTGTGTACCTGCTTCCAGTTTCTCCTTATTTTAACTTAATCTTAGTCTGAGTATGCTGTCTTTTTTTATATATTTTTTAAGTGTTCATAAAGTTGTGAGGTAAATGAAAAGCTGCTCTAAGCCCAAATGTTCAGAGCATGTTTTATTTGGTTTTACAATGCATACACACAACGCATGTGGATATGAAGCAAAAGTGTGCACATGTATCTATTTGTTGGAGACGATGCCCCTGCCCGTGGTTTAAAGCACCATCTCATTTCCTTCCTCACCATCACTGTTCTTTGCCTCCTTCTCTGCTTGCATATGCCCTAAAGCTCACATCATGGAGAAATCCAAATAGATGTGTAAGTATCCTCGCTGGAGCCAAGCAGATGACATAGTGTGTTTGTTCGTGAAAATGGATTCTGATTTTCAGGGCCAGCGTTGAAAATGCCATGCTTTTGGGCACAAGTCTGTAACTGATTCAGCATCACGCAGAGTTTTGCCTGAAAATACTCTTATCCCATTCTAACCCTGAGGTAGCTGCTTCGGTTTCAGCAGAAAAAGGGTGTATGGATAGTAATGAGCCACTGGCATTTTTACTGCTGTCTTGCCTAATCCTGTGCAAGACTGGCTTAAACACACTGACTTAAAAATGGTGGTGGTTGGTTTGCAGACTTCTCCCACTGCTGCTTGAAGCCCAGAGTGGTGTCTGTCTGCTACAGTGCTGCCTCAAGAAAACCAGCTGTTAACCTGTACTCCATCAAATGCTGACAGGTTCAGTGCCTTCCCTTAGAGTAATGTCAGTCTTTGTTCTTTTGAAGCCTCTTGAAGTGTTTTGAATTGGCTTCATTTTCACAGACAAAATGCTTGTTGCTACCTGAAACTCTGGGTTTTTCAAACTATTTTAGGCTAGGCAGAATGATTAAACATTTAATTTTAGCCTCGTTTATTCCCAATGTGCCATCTTTCCCTCTCTGTCTGCCTTTCCACCTTCCTTGTCGCCTGAATAATTTTTGCTGCGTTGACCTTTTCTGCTGAATCTGAGAGAGTTAGAGATCTTAGTGTTATTAAACTCCTTACAATATTGTGAACATTCACAGAAGAATGACCGTATCTGTGCCTTGCCTCCCATTCTTCTCCTCTCATGCAAAAGCTGTGGTATAAATCCAACTATTCTAACAGACCCAAGAGGACCTACACTTTGCTTGAGGAAACCAGGTTTCTTGAATTCTGCTGCTATTGTGTTTGCTTACTTCATGGTGTCAAAGGTAGTTAACCTTTTGCAGGTATTTTATGTGTTTTTATGGGAAGAGTCTACCTGTGAGTAGGCTTCTGAAAATAGAGGTTTAATCTAATTATAAAGGTGGCTTTTGTCCTGCAAATGTTGTGGACTCTGAGGTGCTGCTGATGGGCAGCAAAGCTCTTGTTATTGTTACCAGAGGTACCACATTGAAAACAGGCTAATATCTAAATATTTTAGCTACTGTTATCACCAACCAAGAATGATCAATTATTTTATCAGTTCATGTACCTTAAAGTAGAAAACTTCTTTTTGGAATAGCAAAGATTTTTGCTTTCAAAATTTGCCTAATTAAAAAATCAAGGTTGCAGATTCTGTGCTGAGTTTCTGCCCTAGGCAAATCTTTCCTTTGAAGCTACAACTGGCCCCTAAAGAAACGACTTTGTTATGGTGCTGCTGGATACCTTCACAATGCTGTTTCAAACCCAATTTCTTATTCTTTAGAACCCTCTGTTATTTAGATTAATTCAATTTAAAGATTCATCTGGAAAGCAGAGTGCATTAAGTAATAACTATGCCTCTGTAACCAATGACTGTCTTTTATGTCTTTTCTATCCCCTCCCCTGGTCCCCCATCAAGCCACATTGTCTGTATTGGCACTGGTGTGACTGTGACCAGTTCTTCCGCAGATGTCTGTACATTGGAGCTTCTTGTTGTTCAATATGCTGTTTGTTAAGCTTCATTATACAATCTGAAACCTTATAAAATAAAATACTCTCATCAGGGCCTTGCTAAAATTATTTTGGGAGTTTCTGAAGAGGATTCTAGAAGTACGTAACTTCTTTCTGAAGAACTGGAAGCAATTCTGTTAATCTTGAGAATAGGTTATTTTTTGTGGCTGTCGTGCTATCGTGAAAAATCATAGCTCTGATGGTAGTACATTTTGATGAATTGACCTTAGAAATATGCAGAAGAACCATATCAGTATTATTAATTATTTAGAAAGTGTGATTCCTACTTGTCTACTTGATGAGTGTAAGTGCCAAAAAGCAGGAGTATATAGAATATATGTAGAGTTTGCATGCATAATCTGCAGACCCATAGTTGACTTTAAACAGGTTATGGTTAGTTTTAATGGAATTTAATCAGAGGATAGGAGAAATGGGCTCTTTTTATGGCAGTGTGTGTGCTGTGCATGAATAACAAGACATAGGTAACTGTGTCCTGTAAGTGTTTGTTGGAAATTTAAATATTCGACATTTGATTTTGAGGTGAGGTTAAAGACTGTTGCAGTTGTGAAATTGAGTTGACCATAGCAGATGTTTTCTCCCACCTGGCTCTCAGGTGCGCACTGCCAAGCATCTTTAGATCATCTTATGGATTTGAACGAGTGGCTGTGTGTACGTAAGAGGTGTGGGGAAAAGGGAGCTGTAATAAACATCACAATCAAGTACAGACATTCATTCTTGTTTCATTATGATGCTTAGAAAGAAAATCTGGCTGAAAACATGTTATAATGAATTCAACCGACTAGCAAGTTTTCCTCATCCAAACATGGCATAATGGAAAATAGCAGGGGCAATAATGGTTAAAAATCTGAAACTGAGTAATAATAGTAACTATTAATACAAATAAAGAAACTTTTAAGAGCTTGTTTTATGTTTTGATAACCCTCTAGTTTCTTAAGCGACTTGCCAAGTCCTACAAAATCAAATCAACTACAGAGTCGTCGTCAAAACTGATTTCTTGGCT
>NW_008825306.1:2568826-2571489 GCF_000699105.1 Pygoscelis adeliae
CCCTACTGCTGTGGGATTATTCCTAAGCTACAGTCAGTTTTCAAGCCCCAAGTAACAAAGCTTGCTCAACTTTAAAACACGATCTCTCTCCCAGCTAGAAAGAGTCCTGTCCCTTCTTCCCTGCCCTCAAACACCTGCCACTTGTTTTCCTGAAGTCTTTCCATTTATACCAGTCTGAACATTTCTGAGTGTTTTGTTGTTATAACCCTTAGTCTCTCTCTAGCTTCTTTCTTGTTTGTCTCACTAAAATTTCTTTTGACTTTAGTGAATGTTTTGTCTCATCTGACATAAAACAGTCCTAAGATTGGGTAAAGTAACGCAGATTTTGCCCTTCCCTTTATAAAATAGAAATTAAATTATTGAATATTCCAGTGCAGGCTGAACTATATGTATCTTCTGTCCTCCAGAAAGAAATAATCTATAGAGATATTTTCTTTTAAACCAAAATTACTTCAGTTTGTCTTCCTACCTAAGTTGCTTAGTATATAATTGGTGCCAGGCAATTACTCTGTGATGCTGAGTGCTATGTCATATTGTAAACTGTATTCTCTAGTAAAACCTGTCAGATATATTTTCTAGGTTAATATTTCACCATTTGTCATTTATTGGCCAGTTTTTAGTTTGCTTGAAGAAAGTGGACTTTCCTCTCTGTTACCAACCAACTAAAAGTATTTAAAAATTCGTATTTGAATATATGCTGCTTTCTTAGCATTTGCATTATTTAAAGCTGCACTGTTTGTCTTTTAAGTACACTATTATTGCAAGTCATAGAATATACGAGCTGTAAGTTCCTTAGAATAATGGTTTGAAAGGAGGAATAATTGCAAACTGAAGATAATTCATATTGCACAGGTACAAGGATAAGCAATAATCGCATTTTTCATACGTATTAGCCAAATGTAATCTCTTTTTGTAACGACAGAGGGAGACGAGTGAGAGTCCGGGTGGTGTAATCTGAAAAGTGACAAGAATAAATCTGTGTTAAGTAAATCTTTTAATCCTGGTAGCCTTGACAGCCGGCACAGCTGAGGAGAGTGGGGGGAATTGCATGCCTGCCTGCTTCTGCCTCATCACCGCAACTGTGCCCTGAGTGTGCCAGCCCCTGCTAAGGTTTTCTTGCAGCTCCAAGTACTCCTGCTAGGATCAGGTGACCAACTTGTCTTGTTCCTGGTTGTCTGTTGCTACTTGTAACGGGATTGTCCAACTGGTGAGGTAAATGCAAGGAGAAAAATCTTCGGTGATCATCTGATACGTCTTCGAGTTTGTAGGACTTTTGCCAGAGAATCTATCCTATGATAAGAGTGCATTTGTTCAGGAGATAAGGACCAGAATTAATAGATGGCCCGCTGGTGATGTTATTACATGATGTGTTTTCAGTGTAGAATGGCAATTTAGTAACAAAATGGAGCTGGTTTTAAAGTACTCCCTTAGCTCTGGTGTGTCTTCAAAACCTTTCTGATATCTGGTACTGCAGTAAGAGATCCTATTCCGTTTTCTTTGATCAGGCACAAGCTATTTTTCAACCTGTGTTAGTGAACTTAAAGCCACATTTTTGTAAGCAAACGTGTTTTGAGGTGTTTATTTTGATCAGTGTTAACACCTGCTCAAGTAAATAAAAAGCACAGGTATGTTCTGTGCCACGTCCTGAAACTGTGGAGTCTGGAAAAAAAATCAGTATTAGATGCTGGGTGGGGGGAAGGGAGGGGGAAAAAAAAAACAGAAAAGAAAGGGGGACCGGGGAAGCAAATGTCTGCAGTGTGATAGAGGACTGCATTTATGTTAAAGCCACCCGCAGGAGAGCAGTGCATTTAGAGCAGTCCTTAGTTCTTCCAGAGTTGTCCCCCGTGACCTTGGCTGGGTACTCAGTAGGGTGACTAATGGTTCACCACGTTCTTTTTTCCTGGTGACTTGCCTGTTGCCTGCCTCTGGGTTTGTGATTCCCCTTATGCTGACTTCTGCAGTATTCCTTCAGTCTCTTATTTCAGGGCTTTGATGCATATGTTCTGAAGGTGGCCACCGTGACTTTGGGTGGCAGCAGATGGTAAACCTTCAGGCTGCCACCGGCTATACTGGTGTTAAGTTGGAAACTTAACGTTTGATGAAGAATCAGTAGTGCATATGAAAGAGCTTTTACTGCAGAAATATCTTTTAATTAAAAAAAATTAGCATACTGGAACATTTGCTAATTTCTGTGCATTTAAAGGATCCTAAAATTAACTGTTTTCTTAAAGCTAGACTATGGTTATTTACCAGGCAGGTTTTATTTTATTTTTCTCCAATTAATTGTACCTACTATACTGAATTGAATTGAATTTATTTTCCACTAAGCTGTTGGATATACTGTAAATCAAATCTAAGAAGCTAATTTTTTTTAAGTAGCTGCTGTCAGCATCAGAATTAACCCCTGACTTAGAATTTTCTACATGTGATTTTTTTTTTTTTTTTTCTATTTGACAACATGGAGGGGTATTGCTATCTGCCACTTTACTGAGCTGCTGCCATGCAGCGCTGCTGTGTTCACTTGTTTTTTGGGATGTGCCTGAGAGCTCAGGTGCTTGTACAAAATAGGGATGTCTGTGCTGCTGAAGACACTTATTTACATATATATTTATTTGTGGCAATTGCTATTTGCTTGTCAGTGTTTTTGGCCACGTTGAGGTTGT
>NW_008825306.1:2571676-2584247 GCF_000699105.1 Pygoscelis adeliae
CCCGCTGTGCATTCTTCTTCCTCCCCTCTGAGATAGGATGCTGAATGTTACAGCCGACAGCTCATAGTTAGGAGGTATTAAATATTACAAGTTACACAGTAGTCATCATCAGTGAAACAGGTTCCATCAGCTTATGCAAGCTAGGAGCAGCCTAGTCTAATGCGAGCACCTCTGTGTGATCTGCTCTGGAGAAGAACAGAGTTATGCCGTAGGGAATGCTATGTGGAATCCTGTTTTGTCCCATCGTGCCATTAGGGTGGACGCTTGTCACTTTGCATTTTAAAAAGAAATCTTAGGAAAAGAATTACTGAAGCACTCCCTTTTGCAATGGGAGAGAAGTGTGAAGGAATGCAAACAGGAAAGACTTGTTGGGATAGCACTACTGTCTAGAAATTGTCTGTAAAGCCTGAGGTGGGGAGAGTAAGTTGGCATTTGGGTCAATGGCAGGCTTACTGTTAATGCACTTCTGCAGCAGCCTGGTAATGCATCCAAGAGCTGTTCACCTTGCTCTGGATGCGTGATAAAAAGTCAAGCAAATATACTTGTGACTGTCTCTTTCCTGGTCTTATCCCTTCCTGAAATGTCAGTTTTCTGATAGTGATTTATTCATTCATGTAGTCCTTTAATTATTTGGGTGAATCTGGTTAAACCACTTTTTTGTAATATGCATGCCGGCTGCCTCTCCTTGAAGCAGGTTTTTGGTTTGGTGGGCCCATGTAAAGCCCACAGTCTGCCAGGGCCAAATGGAGCATCACTAGGTGAATTTCTAAAGTTACTTTTATGGCTCTTCCTGGGCTTCTTGGAGTCCCTTTTGAGGCAAACAGTCTTGCAGAAAGGTCAGTATTGAATCAGCAAAGAAATAATTTTCCATGAAATGAAGTGGAGCTGTAGATGGTCATCACTGGGGGAGGGTATGATGCCTGGTGAGAAGGAAGAAGAAAGAAGCTAGTTAGTAAGACTGGTTAGTCCATCTAGTTAACCTCAAAGGCACACAAATATTATTTGTTGTTATTACAGTTATAAAACTGTAGCTGCTACTTTCATTTTCATGTTGTAATATAACAACAGATGAAGCTAGCCCTAAAGGGACCCGTTGTCTGCTTTATTTGCGTTAGTGGTAGTCATTCTATATGTCGTCTTATAGGGTGAGGGCTTAGTAATCTGTTCTGTTACACCATATGCTAATACAGTGCTGATAAGCAAGTGTGAAAAATGAAAGGGAGGAATACATTAATTGTATTTGTGCAATAAGGTATGCTATCAAAGGCAATTATTTCATGACAGTTTTAGTTATAGCAGTTGTTTTATCATGGAATAAAAGATGGCTTTAGGAGCCTTTTATTGGAAAGACAATTGTATCAAATTAGTACCAAATTAGATTTTTGTCTTTATAAAGGTGAGCAAACCCATGAGCAGTTTTTAAATTGGTGTCTTCTACTCTACAAATGAACAAATCCTGTTTGAGGGTTAAAGAAGCTATTATTCTGTCCTTTATGCTGACAGCTTCATTACTGATTGGCCTACTGTTGGTATTAAAAAAATGTTTGGCTCCTTATGATCTTTGTGCATGCAACTATAATATTAATACAGACCACGGAACTGTTCATTAAGAAATGACTTTAAATGAGGTTGATGCTTGTAAATCTGGAGAGATACAGATGTTAAATGCTGCCATTCCTTTTCATATACAGCTGTATGGCTAATAATTTCCAAGTGGCTAAAGCTCTTGTTAGCAAGAGTGCTGGTGTGTTAAGAATGGCCCTATAAATAACTTTAAGAACTGAAGTTGAAGGTGCTTCTTTTAAAGACTATTGTTAACTAAACATTATTGCCAAACAGATGGAAAGCATTCACCAGCCTGATGTTTTTAGGTCTAATTATATTATCGCCAGTCCTGTACGGCTCAGTTGAAGAGGTGTATCCAGAGGCCAATTTATAATCATTTAGCCAACACCTGTTTGGGAGATATTGACAGTCAAAGGGCACATTTAAAAAAAAATCACATATGTTCTTGTATTTATTGCCTCAATGTGAACAGTGTCTAGTTACAAACAAACTTGGGAGAAGAAGGAGGAAAGTGACTGTAAACATATAGTTGTTTCCAAACCATTTTTAGCTTCTTTTGGCACCTCTTGTAAAGGGGCTTTTATTTTTCTCTTTTGGTTTTCTTTATTGTTTGTTTGTTTTTTTAATTTTAATTTTACACCTTTTGATTAAGCAAGGATTAAAAAAACCCAGTTTTACAGTTGTTATTTATTCAACTGGTTTCCGCTGTTTCTGGAAGTCCCAGGTAAGAGGCCTGAAAAGTTGTTCAGCAAACTCAGTGGCCTGGGGACATTTGCCTTTCCTTATCCTGCCCTTGACATGGAAACTCTGTGTCATTCCTTTGTCAAAAAATGTCAGTAACACCAACTTCTGTTGATATCTTTCTGGCCAGAAGATATAGAGCAGCTTTTAAAATTGGGTGCAACCCTAGTAAAAGAGGAGGTCTTTGAGATGGACAGGTCTTATTTGATGTGAGCTGACTTGGTCTTCACTGCATCTTGTCTATTGACTTGGAGTTGCAGCATCTTGTCTATTGAACTCAAAGTTTGGTAACCCCAGTGCTGGCATTTTGCAGCCCTTTAGGTGTTTGATTTTGCAGCCTAAATATTTTTGTGTAACTGTATGTGAATATTTCTACTGGAAGTTTACAATGTCTACTGTAAATAAACAGTGAGTGCACAGTCTTGTTCTTGTTCCTAGAGGAGGGTTGGGCTTGTGCTTGTGCTGCTCGTTGTGGCTGTCTTGCAGCTGGTGCTTTTCAAGTACGTCTGTGTTCTTGGAGTTTGAAAACAATTGATTCCAGAGCAGGGTGATTTGAAGACGGAGATGCAGAGGGTTCCAGCTCCCTAAAGATGCAGTTTGCCGAGTATATATACACATATATATTTTTTTGTTTGTTTTGTTTTCGACACATAAATAAATGGAGCTTGCTAAGAGGGTGGTCGTTATTTAGGACTTCTCTCATTGCTGTGCTGTGTTGAAAGTGCTTTCAGTAGAGGTGATGCACTCCTAACAGAGATGCTCTCTGCAGCTGTAGGTGTTCTCGCCTCTGCAGTGAACCCATCCACTCTTTTCTCCCTAAATAAATCCTTTTTTGTTGTTGTTGTTACCTTAATACTAGTTTACAGTAGCACAAAGAGGCTTCCTTGTGGCCTATGAGTGCTGCAAAACAAAAATGGCAGTGGAGGAATGAGACAGCAGTGACTATACAGTTGATAAAACATTTTCTTGTGGCCTGGGCATGTGTGTGGCCAGTTTTTAGTTTAGCTTCCTGGAAAGCAGGTATATAGCCACCCTGCAAAAAACCACCACAAAAAACCCGCCTGGTAACCTACTGGTAGGCAACACATTTGATGTATAGGAAGCCTGATGGGGAAAAGTGTTGCACTAGAAAGGTAGGTACAGTGAGGATTTAAGTGAAGCGACATAGGAAGGTAATGCTATGTGAAGGTTACTTTTTGTGCTTCATTGTGTTGCTACCATTGCGTTTCTATAAATTGGGTTCTGCTAGATTATTGCTGTAATTATAAAGTACTGGTTATTTCTGTTACCAAGTTAGGATTCATTCTTTAAGTTAGCTGATTGGGAATCAGGTGACATTCTGGTAGTTCTCTAGAGATCTATATCCTCAATCATATTTCTTTCCTAAAAAAACCCTGGTTATCAAATGTATGCTGCAGGGCTTTAATTTTTTTTTAATCGTTACTTACATCACTTCCTTAGTAAGAATATTCAACATTGGAGTTAAGAGCTGTGTTTTGTTAACTGACTCATGTGAATCTTAAATATTTCTCTGAATACTTTTTGCTTAGGTTTTGCTTGTAATGGACACTAGAACACAGCAGACTTTTATACTGAAGGTAAGTAAAGTTTTATTACTCCTCTAAACAGTTTGGCCTCCCAAATTACACCACCACACAAAGATCAATTTACGTCTAATGCATAGAGTTATCTCTGCGATATATTGATATGTTAATACATATATCCCTATTAAGCGCACTGGAATTCTTTTTGTTGGTATTCGGTTGCTTTCTGTTCTTTTCTCTGTAATGTCTCTAGTGCTCAGATGTGCCGGTTTATTCAACTTGAGTTGCCGCTGGTTATTGAGGCCAATACTTTAGCAGGCTTCGGTAAAGAACCACAGTTTCAATGTGCTGCTTAAAACATCTGTAAATCCCTTGTGGCTCAGGACATGCGCGGGCTGCTGCTGAAGGTGAAATTTCTCCTTAGCCCAAGTACATCCGCAACACTTTGTGCTTGGTCTTCCCTTAGCTGAAGAATATGATATTGGCCAAAGTGGATTCTGGATGAAATGGACGACTGGTCTTATTCAAAATTGCTTTCCTATGTTTTACATCAATACACTGTGAAAACCGAGTTTAATGTTACTAAACGATTGAATTAACGAATAGTTAATTGGTCAGAATAAAATTTTTCACATTACTCTTTTGTGTTTCAGAAAGTGCTCAGATCAGGATCCCAATATGCTCGGAGCATCTGTGATGCTGAGAATTAGTTTAGTATGAATATTGCTATTGTGGCCATTATTTCAGGCTCCCCTTGACGTGAATTGCACTGCTGACGGGAGAAGGGGCTGAAAAACTGTGCCCCAGACATGGAGCTCTAATTAATTGTTAACAATTTGTAACTTCGCTTCAGGTCTGGCTTACAACCCCGCCTTAACTTTGTGCATCTGGCCTTTGAAATTGTTTGTCTTAAGTATGGGCAGGGTACAGAAAATCTGTTTGTTCCTCAGAAAGGATTATTTGTGAATATTGTATATTAGAACCTCACTTTATCTACTGGCAGATAGGGTAACATTGAATTTCCCATTTAACTGCTTATGTTTATCAATATTGTAATAGGTCACACTATTGACATAATTTTTTTTTCTCTTTCTCTCTCCTCTCCCTTTCTCGGTCCCACATCAATTTTTTCACTTCTGGCAACTTCATCTCTGTGCTACTTCCCAAAAATCATTACCTCTCAAGGAGACTAATCCTTTCCTTTCCTTTTTGTTGTGGTGGTGGTCGTCTTTAGTAAAGTACAATGGAAATGCAAGGATTACCTGTAAGGCTAAGGCATTCTTTTGTCTTTAGAACTTGAATTGAATTTTTTAATAGTGTCTTTTGGTCACACACAAAAATAAAATTTTTAAAAAAGGTCACAGGGAAATAACTGAGTGTCATCCTGATGACTTAGTTTGAGAGAGATTCTAATAAAAACATTGACCCATGTAATTGATTTTAATGGCAGCTTTGTGCCATCTTCTGTTCTCTGGAAATGCGCCAGATGCCATCAGCACAGCCTCGGGGGACCGAGGGGCATAGAGCAGCAGATGAGTGGTTTCTCTGAAGCCCAGAGTAACTCGGATAGATTAGTTTGGTTGATAAACACAGAGCACAGCAGGCTCCAAAGGCAACTGAGGGTACAACTGACCTTTTTGTTCTCTGTCAGGGTCTAAGGAAAAGTAGTGAGTACAGCAGGAGCAGAACGACCATCATCCCCCGCTGTGTGCCCAACATGGTGTGTCTGCACAAGTACATCATCTCTGAGGAGTCTGTCTTTCTCGTGTTACAGCATGCAGAAGGTTTGTCTCTCGTTTAAGTATATTGCTGAAAAGAGTCAAAGGTTTAAGTTTTAATCAATGGTACATTTCATTGTCAAATTAATCTCTTATACATCTAATTAAAATATTTTTAGTGAGCCTAAGAGATGTCATGTAAGACACCCCACTCCCATCCTCCGTCCCTCCCCCTTTTTCCCCACTCATTCCGCGGTGGATCTGATTCCTGTTTCAAATGGCCTCAAATCCTGATGGGTTACTTGAATTCTAGCGATATTGAAAGCTTCCAACTGTTTATTTTCTACAGGAGAGTGAGTGCTTTGACTGCAACAACTATCTGTAGTATTTACAGTCATCTCTCAGAGATAAAGTCTTTGGCTACTTTTGTAAACTTTGGCAAGTAAATCTTTTTAGCATCTTACAGTTAAAATGACAAGTATTCACACAAGAATTTAGTAAGTCTCTGCAAAAAAACACGAACATTTGCCTGTTGGTTAATATTGCATAGTTATTCTGATCTGGATTTTTAAGAAAATAGCTAGTGGCATCACACAGCAGTTCAAAGCAGAACCACAGAGTTGTGCCTTCAAACTATTTATAAAATTCCTGTTAAATGTATGGGGAACAGGTGGCACAAAATAATTACATTTTGATTTTTTTGGTCTAACACCTGGATTTAAATATTCCCTAAATGTAATTACCCTTATTTGTTTAGAATGAGTGCAGAATATAAATTTTGGGATTGCTAATAGTTCTCTTTTTAGGAAATGTTAATAATTCAGTCAGAATGGATGATGTGAAGGAACTAAGCTAAGTGATAGAGAAGATAATTTTATTACATTGAATATTATTTCTTTTTTCCCTAATGACTTAGATTTTGGCTTTTTCATGAGCAATATGTCACATGAGGCCAGTTAAACTTAACTTTACAACATGAATGACTGTTTCTGCTATGTGTGACTTAATTTTGCCATAAGCAGTGATGCATGAAGAAAGGCCTCACATTACAGTACTGCCTGATGGTGATCTCGAGGGTTTACAGTGCTGCTTTGTCCAATGCTACTTTTCCTGAGGTGTGTGTAATTCAGCTGAATGGAGACTCTCACCTGAACTGTAATCTCCACATAAGTTAGTACATTTTGTTTGGAGAAATAATATTTAACACCCCCCCCCCCAACCAAAAAAAACCCTGAAAACCCAACCTTGTCAGATACCAACTGCCCTTAAGACTATCATAATCAAAGGATTAGAGACAGGATGAAACAATGACTTAAAAAAACTGTTCTTAATATTTCTGCAATTTCTGAAGACCTACAATTCTGCTCTTCTCTTCAGGAAGAATGTTCCTTCTCAAGCTAGATAGAAAACTGGGTGAAGTTGTAGTGGAATTTGGGGGAGTAGTGATCAGATGGAGAGAACAAAAATTTTAAGGAAGGTTTAATGTGACCAGTTGACAAAGATGATCTCCTGGAAGTGATAATTTTATTGTGACAACAGTGAGAAAAATGGAGACATTGCATGATCAGAGCTCTTTCATTTAAGAACAGAAACCTCAGCTTAACATTTGGGATGGATGGGGTGCTGTCCTTAAAAAGGAATGAGTCTCTCCTGGTCATCTTTGACATAGTCACAAGTCCAGTGAAATGTGCTTGGCCTGGATGTCTTGCTTTTACCAACATCGGCTGTAACATGTTTTGAATTCTATGGGGGAAGGATTATTAATTTACTAAGTGCCTTCTAAATCAGGTTTGTGCAACACCCAGCCTTGTGCAACACCCCACACCATTTGTTTGATCTGCCAACAGTGAAGGTGGTGTCTGTCAAGCACCCTCATTTTGGCTGGCCAGGCAGCAAACACATACTCAAAGGCAGCCACAGCTTATGTTGCCTTTCTCCCAGCCGTGGGTCTAACACGTGCAAGTAGGAGACATGGGGGGGAGATGGGTTATTTTGAGGTGGAGTTGGGAGAGGAGGTGCAGACGAGATGAGTGCTTTCTACAGGGAGAGCCCTGAAGGGAAACAGGGCGTAGGGAGCGTGGGAAGAACTGGGGAGCATTGCAGAGAGGATGGAGGACTGGCAGGCCGTGCTGGGGAGGAAGGGGAGGGCTGTGGGGACCAGAAGGGATTTCGATGGCAGTGAGGGCTGTTGTTGGTAATATATGGTACGTGGGTTCACTTGACTTGGACACTTGTGGTTATAAGTTATAAACTGCATAGGGTTTTCCCTTATTTTCTGATAAAGCAGCAAGTAGTTTGGAAGTGGATTCACCTCTATCCTTGTTCGCAAACCATTCAAAAATTATGATGTGCTATAAGGACTTTTCTCTGATTTTCAGGGAAGTAACAAGATTAATTTCTTTAAGGATAGTCGCCTGCTTTCATGTACTTACTGACTGGGCTCAGAACAGGCAAAGGGAGATGAAAATGACTGATATATTCTGTTCTGAAGAGGGATAGCTGGGGTACAAAGTCATGAGTAAATTGCCTGAGAATGCATACAAAAAAGTATATTGCAGGTGTAGGGCCTGATCCCAAATACCTAACTGGGGCAATGATTTTTTGTTGCCATCTAGAACTGCATGGCCTCTGCACGTCACCCTGTCCCAGGAGACAGTTGCTGGAAAGTGATTCAGGAGAAAGGCTTCATTTTCAAGCTTTGGAATGCCTATAGATAAAGCTGTCTTAAAATTTCATCCATCAGACCAAATATAAATAGAGAAGGTACTTGTAGTTTATTTTGGGAAAGGATAGAAATTTCTAGGACAATGCTTTTTAAGTGATAGTCTGAAATTTTATTCCATAATTTCATGAATGCTCTCAACATTCATACTGCAAGTAATTCTGTTCCAATAGGAAAGAAGATACTGCCAGTCAAATTTATAAGTATATTACTTTGTGGTGATTTATTATGTTAGGTATGTTAGCTGCACCATTGGAAAGTTCAAGAGTAAAATATTAATTTAAGTGGGCAATGGCTTGAATTACAGCAAATTCAGAGGAGGTTTTAATGTTACGTATAGACATTATGTATTTGCTAAGCAGCCTGCTATTTCCTGTTCGTAGTAAATTTTAGCAGTATTAAGTGCAGCACTACTGGGTTTTGTATGGAATTCTGAAAGCTTGACCCCAGAGTCTTGCTCAAGATGAAGACCTTTTTTGTTTGTTTGTTTTTAAATCATGATGCCATTGCATGCTCAGAATGGGTGAGTGAGGTCTTGGGTTCTCTTACAGGCTTTTCTCATGGCCACGGTTTGAGGCTTCAGGGGTGTCTCAGGAGCATGAAAGTCCATAAAGTTATCTTGTAGCTTTGTTGGAAAGCACTTGGCAAATTCTAGTGTGGTACAGAGCCAATCTGATGTTAATAAGGCCTCGCTTCTTCTTGGCAGTACTAATTCCAGAAATTTTAGAAACAGATGCTTCAAAAATAGGCTGGGGGGCTTCCATGGGACATCAAAGTTTAAGTGGCTGTTAGAAGCTGTCAAATCTCTTTAAGCATAAACAAGCTGGAGTTCCTCTCAATCTGGAGAGCACTCAAGAAACTTCATGCTGAAGAGGCATGCTGCACGCAGGAATTGATAGACAACAAGGCGGTAGCATTCTGGCTTGCAAAGCTGAGGATTTGTTTTTGGGAAAGGAGATAGTACTAGCTGTAAAGATTCGACAGCGATCGGAAAATGTGGGAAAGATGATATGGTCCTTGGCAAGTGACTTTTTCAGGAGGCTGCTTTGAAATAATAGCTTTTGCTCAAAGTACATCGGGAAGTGGGAGCTTTGCCTAAACTAGCAAACTTTGTAGCAGAGATTCACCAGCAGCAGTGGAAACAGCCATGTGTATAAGACTCTGGTGCTTGTAACTACTGTCATGTTAGAGATTAGGTTGGAGATTAGCTGAAGATTCATGTGTATGCTGCAACCCCACTGTGACTGCCGTTGGGATGCTGTGAAATGTTATTGTTGTACCATGGTAGTGCCTACGTGTCTGGTTCCCTTTTGGCCTAGAAACTGTACAAGCATAATTTTATGTAATCATTGTATTTTAACATGATCAAGTTTACCAGTAGACATGTCTTTATTGAAAAGGAGGACAGTGATTCTAAGAAAACCATAAGGTTGTTCTTTCTCCAGCAAGGAAGAATATTAATTCTCACGAGGTGCATGACGTATGATTGGTACTCCTGGCCATAAACAAATTCTTATGCAGTGATGTAGAGACTTGGGCCTGGTTTTGGAGAATAATTCAAGCAGATGTCTTTCAGTACTCTGTTTTCCTTCCCTAGCCGATCACAATTATTTGGAAGCCTGGATTCTTCACTTTGATTTTGTTTGGGATTTCCTAAATACAGTGATTACTGCATTCTTAGCTGCATTCCAGTTCTGCAGGAATTGGAGTGTATCGTCCTTCAGAGTAAACTCATGGGCCAAACTAGCAAAAGCCATTGATTTATTTTGGAATATCTCTCCTTAGTCAGCCAGTCTTTCAGAATATGAAGCTGAAATGTTAAGTGTCTGAGCACCGGGTGAGGAAAAATCCAACAGGTCATGAATTTTTCTTGTCAGCTAGAACAAAAATGTGTTTAGGAGACTAAATTTGCTATCTGTTAAGTTTCATTTTATCCTATGATATGTACTATACGGTCTCTGTATGTTCTTCTCTTTGATGTTCCCACGTCAAGTGCTATTAATAACAAAAAACTGCAGAAATGTTTGAAAGAATATAGAAATATTGTGGAACTAACAAGATTTCTAGCCAGTTTCATCACTTCTTCACTGTATGCTGAAATTTCCTGTTGATTATTTTGGACACTAACTTTTTAGATTCTGCCTCTTGAAGCAGAGGTATAACCTCCAGAATGCTGGAAATGTGGTTAAGTAAGGCAATTCTAATAAGTAATTTTACATTGAATAACTGCAGAAGAATGTAGAGCTTGGTGATTTTCATGTGCATGGTAGAAGAAAATAATCTTAATTAGTTATGGTAATACTGTACTTCTGAAATTGTATTAAACACTAATAAACTTTAGCTTAAAACGGTAGCTTTTATAGTTATTTAGTATGTTAGACTATTTGACAATGACTGAAGCTTACTTGTTTGGATTGATTTCTGTAATTTTAGTTTTTATAGATTCCTGATGCTATATTAGCATGGCTTGCTAATGGGTTTTCTTGGTCTTACACAACACACGGGGAGAGGGGGAAAGATTATTAGTATGTCATTCATAAAGGCATAATTATATACCCAGATACAAATATCACTCTTGTTTGACCCTGGATTGGACATTTTCAGAAAGGAATAAAATTGTTGTTGTTCACTATAGAACACAATTATTGAATAGCATTTATTTACGTATTTCCACTTGACCAGGAGGCCAGTCTTGAAATATTTGTATGTAAACATATTTGGACATAATTTTTTTTTAATTTACTTGCATTTAACTCTAAATTGGAGTTGCAGTAAGTCATTTCCACTGTGATTTCTAAGTCCAAGTGATTATTAGTGAGCAACTTCTTCTTTAAAAAGGTAAGATAATACATTTACAAATAAAGAATGAGTCATTGTTGCGGTTCTGTCTGTTTTCACAGGTGGGCAGTAGTGAATTCCTGAGTACTGTAAGGATAAAGAGACTTTATTTGTCTTTTGCAAATTTTAGGTTTGCTGAAAGCACTTGAAATTGAACATTTTTAAAAACATAGCCTGAACCTCTTGATTCTTCCAGTGATTTTTCTGTGGGGTTTTGAAGGATTGATCTCAACGCATCTGTTTTCCTTCCTTAATCCTTCTTGGGTCTCCTTCTTTCTTAAGCTACACTAAGACTTCAAGTAGAGGCCAAAATCTAGTGGAGGCTGCATGAAATCTTGCATGAAGTGTGGTGGAGGGAGCAGAAGACAGGAGTTGTCCTGAGAGCAGCTTGACCTGTCTTTAGGTGAAAAGCTAAGTTGTGTGAGGATAATTCTTGCACTTCTCATACTGCCGGGCAGCCCAGCCCCTTCCTACCTTAATACAGGGGTACGAAACATTTAGGTCAGTGAGAGCCGTTCAGATGTCACACGTAAAAGCACACCTAGTGTCCAGTAATGACACAGGAAAAAAAGTGACAATAGATCACAGAAATAAGGTTTTGAGCTTTCTGCATCCCTGGGTCAAAACTCAACCCAGGCCTCCATTAGAAAGACATTTCCTTACTACTTGCATCTGGGGAAGGACTGATGGTGCTAATCTTTTCATTTAAAGCTGTGCCTGAAGGCTGAGGTGCTGTTGTGCCAGGCACTGTCCAAAGCTGCAAAAATGTACTGTGGGTCTTCGTGGGTCATGTTCTGTGAACACCCTTTGAAACCAGAGATTTCTGTTTCATAAGAAATTTGTGAAGCACAAATAATAAACACTAGTAATATGAAGATGGAAATATTTAGCATTTGCTTGTACTAATTAATATAATGCAGGTGGGATGGGGAGACTTTGTGTTTTATTAAATGCAGCAGGGGTGTGGTTGTCAAATGAGATTTTATTGTTTGGTATGAAACAACCCTGAATAATTCCATGCCTAGTTAATAAACTGGGCAAAGTTATTTTGCAAGCACTGTTTACTTAAAGTAATTTAATGGAAATTTTAAAGAAAATTAATTGTTATAAAAATATTGTTCCATCAGAATCTTGGGGTAAAATTAAACTTTTGTGTTGCTTCTTTTGTCGTGGATGAAAGCGTGGCAAAGAGGAGAAAGTCTTTCACACATATATAAAAATATGTGTGTTCTTGCTCTTTCTCATTCTCTTTTCTGTTGCTTTCTCTCCCAGCCACTCCACAACAAAAGCATGAATAAATGTAAAAATGTAACATTAGAAAAAAAATTATTGGTGATTATGGGATGAACAACTTCTGTTTTTACCAAATCAGTTTAAAACCAGTAATTCTGAAGTCCTATGCAAGCTGCAGGGCTCAGAAAGCACGGCAGTGCCCTGGCTCT
>NW_008825306.1:2584294-2588936 GCF_000699105.1 Pygoscelis adeliae
GCGTCGTATTGAAGGCAAGTGGCTTCATCTTAAGAGCCTGCATGGACTCACTGCTTCTCACGGAGGCAAGGTCCTGCTCGTCAGGCACTTCTGGCAGGACCAGGGCCCTTGGTCTCACCGATACAGGGCGGCAGGTCACTTGCATCCAGGCAAGCTCAGGGTCAGTCGCTGCCCAGGGAGGCAGCCTGCTTTGCTGGGCTGAGGGCTGCTGCTCTGCTGGGAGTGACTGATGAGCCATGTCTTGCTACTGTGGCACGGCACGCTTGTAGGTATTTTGAATGCATCTTTGGGTAAGTATTTAAGTCCTTATGCAATACAGCGGTCTGCAGTAGTTCTTCTTCCCTTCTCTGCAAGCATTGCTTCTGTTTGCTCCTATTCGTTTACCTGACATCCTTTCTCATCGTCTTCTAGAAGGTGGCAGGGGTCATTCTGACCTACTAAGTCCGTTTGTAGCTTATGGCAGAAACCATGTGGATTAACAGATCTAAATTGTCATTTTTACCATTGGACTCAAGCTGTTAGAATTCCCTCTTAATATTTTAATATACTTAGTTTCACCACAACCAGCAAGATTTTTTTTTTTTCCCCCCTTCAAAAACAAGTCTTGTCTTAGCCAGCGGGATGGAGGGCAAGAAAACTCCACATTCTATTATTCAAATTCATTTTTAAAGTATCAAGGTTTTTCTGCCTTTGATAAGTTATTTTTGAAATATCTGGGAGTATAGAAAACCTGTTCCTAGGCAATGAAAAATACTTTCTTCTTTTTCTGTACTTTTTAAAGGAATTTTGCCTGATATGGAGAGTGTTTAAAAATAACTATTAAGGACTGTATTTTGAAAAAATATAAAACTGTTTTATCCAAATAAGTAAAAAAAAAAAAAGAGAAAAAAACCCAGTCAAAACTTTGCAGATGCCCAGTGGGCTGGATACTTATTTTTCTCTTCTACAAAGATTTTGTTAGAACTCCTGCATTTTCCAGAATTTCTGTACAATCTTTTAAATTGAAATGTGTTGACTTTGCATTTTTCCATAAGTTGTCAAAGGTGGCTTTCTAGCTTTAAGCCAAATTCTTTGGCACATGCAAGAGATGCAGTAACTTCTTGATTTGTTTTGTGTGAATTATGTTTTCTAATCTGTAAGCTTTTTTAATATGTACAATATTTGGAAACATGGAGAGTCCTATTTTGTATTTTTAAAATGTAACTATTAATTTTGGAGCTGTAACTTTCTTAGAGTCTTTGATGTGAAGGAACCGGTTTGCCAATGTAACTTAGAGTATTGATAAATCCTTGTGTAATGCAGCAAGCCGTAAAAAACTTTGAGTTCTGAAGTTAAAGGGAGACATACAACCACATTTAAGTAACAAAACCCACTTCTTCAAAGAGAGAAACAGGGCCTTAAAATATCCTGCTAATACAAGGTAATTTCCTTCCCCTTACCGAACTTGCTAGTTAGTTTTTAGTCCATCTCTCCTAATGTTGCTCATGAGCTTGGAGCTGTGATGCAGAAGTATTCAGTACAGGCAGAACTGGTGATGGGCACCAAACCATTTGGTCTTCCCTAGTTTTTGCTTTCTTTTGAGACAGCGTATGGAGAGTAGTCACCACCATGCAACTTGAGACAGACTCTGAAATGAGACTTTACTGAAGTTTAAAAAAACCCAAACCAACGCAGCTTAATCTCGGATGCAGCTCTTTAAATATTTATGTATTAATACAAATCTGCTTGAAAAGCAAGTTGTGGTCCCTGTAATTATTTCCTCCTGAGGTAGCAGATCCACCTTGCTCTGTGGGGATAAGGATGTAATGTATTGTGACAATGAGGGTATTTTCCTGTTTCATAATGAAACCGATTCTGTTTTGAGTGAAATTAAGAGATTTCGTGTCCCCGTCCCCTCCCCTCTTTTCTTGCAGGAGGAAAACTGTGGTCTTATGTCAGTAAGTTCTTAAACAGAAGTCCTGAAGAGAGCTTTGAAATTCCTGAACCCAGAACATCCAGTTCAACTAAAATTTACCTGGAGCAGCCAACACCTAGTCCTAAAGAAATCGGTAGCAGCACTGATTCCAGAGAAAGCTACGGGGAGACCATGCTGAAGGTGGTCCCACTGAAGAGCAGCCTAACGCCGAGCTCTCAGGATGACAGCAGCAACCAGGACGATGGCCAAGAGAGTTCGAAGTGGATGGACTCAGGATCCAGCTCAGAAGAAGAGTGCACTACTAGTTATTTAACATTATGCAATGAATATGGGCAAGAAAAAATTGACTCTGGCTCTCTAAATGAGGAACCGGTGGTTAAACTGGAGAGCGAAGGTCTAAATACCAAAAAGAGAAGTTGCTTACAGAAATGCAGTGTCGTTGGCAGTGATAGCTTCACCTCTCAGACTGCATCTCAGGAACGAAAGCTTTTCATTGACAATGCTGAGTCGGAAATAGCTAGCCCTACTAGGATATTGGACTCATTAACTAAATCAAAGAACAGCCCCATGGAACTCTTCAGAATAGACAGCAAAGATAGCACTAGTGAGCTCCTGGGCCTTGATTTTGGAGAAAAACTATATAACCTGAAATCAGAGCCTTTGGAGCCGTTGTTTTCTGTCCCAGACCATGACAGAAGCTTGGATGCCCTAGAGAGCAAAATGGGTGTGAGAGCTCATGACACCGTAAGCAGGGGTTCAAATGACTCTGTGCCAGTTATCTCCTTTAAGGATGCTGCTTTTGATGATGTAAATAGCGTTGATGAAGGAAGGCCTGATCTCCTAATAAACTTACCTGGTATGTCTGATGAACCAGAAGAGGCGGCAGTGTCAAGGCCAACAAAGTTTACAAAAACTGATAGGGACATGTTGGAAGTAAAGTTGTTAGAAACACCTGATGTCTTACAATTAAATAATTCTGCAGAGCCATGCAAAGCAGTTGATGAAGAGCCAAATCATGTGGCATCAGAAGTGGGTGATCCTTCCCGCAGGGAAGCAAACGGACAAAGCGGTGTCGCTCAGGGAGCTCTTGGGACCCTCTTTACATCTGACCAAGAGGTAGGTTGTTCAGAAGATGGGGCTCTGTTTCAAGGGCTTGGAGCCTGCTCCTTAAACGTGACGAGCAAAGAAGAAAGTTTATTTGTTTCCAACCCGCTCTCAGGTGCTCAAGATGTTGGCTTGGATGGAGACATGTTAAGAAATGAAGCAGTGTTGCTGTTTTCCGATCAAACCGAAGACTTTGGGAAAGGGGAAACAGACTCGGCTTTGTTGCCAGCAGCTGATAGTAAAAAGACAGCACCAAAGAAGGAAGGCAAAATAGCAGTAGCAGGGGAGAAGGAAATACATCAAATTTTTCAGGACCTCGACGAAAGATTAGCGATAACCTCCAGGTTTCATATCCCAGAGGACTGCATTCAAAGATGGGCAGCTGAAATGGTTGTAGCCCTCGATGCTTTACATAGAGAAGGAATTGTGTGCCGCGATTTGAACCCAAACAACATCTTATTGAATGATAGAGGTCAGGAACTTTTGCAAATGCATTTCTTTTTATTCGCTGTTGCTTCCAATTAACTGAGTAGGCGTTTTATCTTGTAATTAGTATCTTCATTTCCTGTCTAGAGCTTCATTATCAGTGCAGCAAATTCACCCCCAGTAATAGCTTCTAGTACTTAATGATGCCATTATTCTTAATGATACTGTTTTTAGCTACAAAAGGAGTAATTACAGTTCACTTCTGCAGAAAATGGAAGGGAAAAATGTTTTGATTTCTCCTGTCGTTTTGTTTTTAGGACACATTCAGCTAACGTATTTTAGCAGGTGGAGGGAGGTTGAAGATTCCTGTGACAACGATGCCATAGAGAGAATGTACTGTGCCCCAGGTTAGAGCAATCACCTACAATGTTTCACTTGGAAAGTAGATTAGCAGCTTTCATTTTCTCACGGAGCTGCTATAGCATAGAGCTTGAGATCATGCAATATCTGAATTTTCTTTGCTTTTTCCTGAATGTCTTAAAAAGCTAGAGGGCTCATAACTGCTTTATCACTGTGGTGATGTTTGTTAGATCATTTCCATAAAGTGTAATTGTATTGAATGTCTTGTTTAAGCAAATTCAAGGAATGTTTTGTTTTCTTGCAGGTATTTGCTATGTGTGAGTACATCTTGATAACTGAAAAGAGCAAATAAGGGAAAGGGCAGACTGAAAAGATGACACCTAAGAGCCTTAAAAATACAAAAATTTATACATGCAAAGAACATGGGGGAAAAAAAAAAACGTAGCAGTTTGAAAAATACAACCCTAATGGGCTCAGAGATGCCTCTGACATTTTTGATGAGCTACAGTGGGCTTTGAAATAGTTTAGAGAGCTCTTTTCTTAGAACTGCTTTCATCAATCATCAGAGTGATAAAATCAATATCTCTTGGGTTTTTATAGCAAGGATGGCACTTGAAACCGAACCCTCCCTCTTTTCCTTTTTCCAATTTATTTTCTGCTAATATACTGGTCAAATGGTAGTGACAGCCAAAGATCAGGTGTTTTACTTATAACTTCATATTTTAAAAATTTCATAGCTAGCTTAAAAAAACTACTTTTAAAGTTGAAATGACTACTGGGAGGCTATTCAGATTTTCAGTTTCTCTTTTTTATTCTGAATTTGAAATGCCAGTATAC